>NW_024080642.1:3952945-4471120 GCF_003009895.1 Hyaena hyaena | reverse complement strand
CTCTGACTGGTGTGAGGTGGTATCTCAGTGTGGTTTTGATTTGTATCTCCCTGATGAGGAGGGATGCTGAGCATCATTTCATGTGTCTGTTGGCCATCTGGATGTCCTCTTTGGAGAAGTGTCTGTTCATGTCTTCTGCCCATTTCTTCACTAGGTTGTTTGTTTTTCGGGCGTAAACACCACAATTCTAAATAACATATAGTACGGGTACTGGAGCCACTGCCGCCAAGTCTGATTCCAACGCCATACATGTGCGCGCCTACCTGGCCTAATAATACTCTCAATTCCTTTTGGTTCTAAATCCAATGTGGCAACTCTCCAGGATCAGCTTGGAAGGGAGGGAGGAAGGGAGGACGCAAGCTAGCTCAGCCATACCCCGAAGAATAAGATTACAGTTTTTTGGGTTGGTGCTGTTGGCATGGCCTGTACCATCAGTCTCTTTTTTTCCTTCTGTTTTAGAGAGAGAGAGAGAGAGAGAGAGAGAGCTTGTGAACTCTATCCAGAAGGGATGGGGCACCTGGGTGGCTCAGTTGGTTAAGCAGCCAACTTCAGCTCAGGTCATAATCTCATGGTTCGTGAGTTCAAGCCCCAACATCAGGCTCTGTGCTGACAGCTCAGAGCCTGGAATGTGCTTCAGATTCTGTGTCTCCCTTTCTTTCTGACCCTACCCCACTCATGCTGTTTCTCTCTGTCTCAAAAATAAATAAAAAAAATAAACATACATATATAGAAGGGCAGAGGGAAAGAAAGAGAGAATCTGAAGCAGGCTCCAACTCTCAGCATGGAGCCACCCACAAGGCTAGATCTCACAACTGTGAGATCATGACCTGAGCAGAAACCAAGAGTTTAACTACTGAGCCACCCAGGCATCCTGCCATCAGTCTCTTAATGAAGGACTTGGAAAATGAACTTGTTCTTACTGGTATCATGAAAGATAAACCGAAGGGACAGATGATGGATCTCCAACACGGCAGCCTTTTCCTTAAAACACCAAAAACTGCCTCTGGTAAAACTATATCATAACTGCAAACTCCTAGCTGGTTATTATCACAGCTGGGGGCATATCAGCAAGAGTGTGAATAGCATAATGCGAACATATTTAAATGCATCATTTCTAATTACTGTAAAATACAGCCTCAACTGCAAGTTGCTTGTTGTTTCCACTCCAGTGGATATCTTGACATATGTGCCTTGGAAGATAAGCACCTTTCTCAAACACTATGTTAGTGGAAGCGGTTGCAATCTGGATTCAGCCCAGTTCCGTTACCTAATGGGGGAAAGGCTGGGAGTTTACCCATTAAGCTGTCATGGGTGGATCCTAGGTGAGCATGGAGGCTAGTGTACCCTGCATGGAGAAAATGTTGCTGATGTCTCCCAGAAGAATCTGCACCCTGACAGAGACACTGATGCAGATAAGGAACAGTGGAAAGAGGCTCAGAAATGTATGGTTGACAGTGCCTATAAGGTGATCAAACTGAAAGACTACACATTCTGTGGCAGATTTGGCAGAAAGTATAATGAAGAATCTTAGGTGGGATGCATCCGATTTCCACCACGATTAAGGGTTTCTATGGAATAAAAGATGATGTCTTCGTCTGTGTTCCTTGCATCCTGAGACAGAATGGAGTCTTGGATGTGAAGTTGAATCTGACTCCTGAGAAAGACGCCCATTTGAAGAATACAGATACACTTCAAGGAGAGCCAAAATGAACTGTAGTTTTAAAATTTTTTTACTGTTGTACCACTTCACTATTTAGGCTACAAAAAGATTTTAGTTGGGGGTTTTAGGGGCGCCTGGGTGGCTCAGTTGGTTAAGCGGCTGACTTTGGCTCGGGTCACGATCTCACAATTCGGGAGTTTGAGCCCTGTGTCTGGCTCTGTGCTGACAGCTCAGAGCCTGGAGCCTGCTTCAGATTCTGTGCCTCCTTCTCTCTCTGGCCTTCCCCTGCTCATGCTCTGTCTCTCTGTCTCTCAAAAATAAATAAACTTAAAAAAAAAAAAAGTTGGAGGTTGTATATATTGTCCTTATTATCTACTACTCTAATAATATTAAAATAATCTAGGAAAAATAGCAGTTTCCTAAAGTTACAAATAGGAATACCTCACAAAACCCTGCAGCCATATCCTGATGTTGGATTATACCTATTATATGTAGTCCTAAATTGGTTAATGTAAAATAGTTCTACCTCCCCAGATGCACTACTGCCAATGCTGCATATGCTGCAGTTGTTCTTCAAACCAGATATGTATTTACTGTGTGCGATATAACTCCAGTTTCCCTCTTGCCTCATCCAACTTTTTTTTCCAGTCAACCACATCCTGGGATCCAATGTATAAATTCAATATTGCATGTATTGTGCAAAACTGTTCCAATAGATCTTGTGTACTATATATATCAGAATGGTATACATTGCCATGCTGTAAAAAAAAAAAAAAAATCTACAATGTAAACAATGCAACCAACTATCCAAGTGTCATACCAATTAAAATACCACATAAACTTTAAACAGTGAAAAATAAAAACATGTGATAGGTCAAAGAGAAGCATATAGGAAAATTAGAAAATATTTTGAATTGAAAAAAAGTGGAAACAGGATATCAAACTCTGTGGTTCAGAACTAAACAAGTACTTAAAAGGAAATTTTAAATTTTTTTTTTTTTAATGTTTTATTTATTTCTAGGAGAGAGAGAGAGAGACAGCGTGAGCAGGGGAGGGTCAGAGAGAGAGGGAGTCACAGACTGAAACAGGCTCCAGGCTCTGAGCTGGCAGTCAGCACAGAGCCCGACGCGGGGCCCGAACCCACGAACCGTGAGATCATGACCTAAGCGAAAGTCGGACGCTTAACCAACTAAGCCACCCAGGCGCCCCAAAAAGGAAATTTTATAACATTAAATCCTTGCATTAGAAAATAAGAAAGATTTGAAGTCATAGTACAAGCTTCCAGCTTAAAAAATAAACAAAAACAAAAACAAAAGCAAATTAAACACAATAAAAGCAGAAATAATGAGTAAAACCCAATGAAATTGAAAAGAAAACAAACCAAGAGAAAACTCAATTTCACCAAAATCCAGTTCTTTGAAAAGATAAAACAGATAAATCTCGAGCCAACTGATACAGAAAGAGAGAAAGGATACAAATTACTAGGATCAGGAATTAAAAAGAGGATATCACTACAGACCCTACAGACAGGGGCTCCTAGTGGCTCAGTCACTTAAGCGTCAGACTTTGGCTCAGATAAATGATCTCATGGTTTCTGAGTTCAAGCCCCACATGGGGCTCTCTGCTTCAGATCCTCCATCCACCCCCTACCCCAACCCTCACCCACTCACACATGCTCACTCTCTCTCAAAAATACTTTAAATAAGTAAAATTATAAGACAATATTATGAATAATTTTTATCAGTTAATTTGATAAACTATCAAAGTTAACTCAAGAATAAACAGACAACCTAAATAACAGTTTTACTTTTTTTTTTTTTTTTTTAAGTTTATTTACTTTTTTAGTAATCTCTAAACCAAACGCGGGGCTTGAACTCATTACCCCAGATCAAGAATCACATGCTCTTTGGATTAAGCCAGCCTGGCACCCCTAACTATGTTTGTTTTAAATAAGTTGCATTTTTTAAATGTTTATTTTGAGAGAGAGAGAAAAGTGTGTGTGCGCAGCATAAGTGAAAGAGTGAGTCAAGACAGAGAATCTCAAGCAGGTTCTGTGCTTTAAGTACGGAGCCAAACATGGGGCTTGGATCTCATGAATCGTGAGATCATGACCTGAACCAAATCAAGAGTTAGATGCTTAGCCAACTGAGCCATCCAGGTACCCCTAAATAAACTGAATTTAAATACCTAGCCACAAAGAAAACTGGGCTCAAATAGTTTCACTGGCAAATTCTACGAAAGAAATAACATCAGGGCACCTGGGTGACTCAGTCAGTTAAGCATTTGACTCTTCATCATGGCTCAGGTCATGATCTCATGGTTCATGGGATGAAGCCCTGAGTCAGGCTCTGTGCTGACAGTGCAAAACCTGCTTAAGATTCTCTCTTTCCGTCTCTCTTTGCCCCTCCCCCACTCGTGCTTGCATGTACTGTCTCAAAATAAACATTAAAAGAAAAGGAATAACATCAGTTCTATATAAACAGTTCTAGCATATAAACACTATCAATTTAACTTAAGAAGTCAACAATATCATGATACCAAAATCAGATATGAACAAGAAATCTACAGACCAGTATCTCCCTTGAATATGAATGTAAAAACTCTGAACAAAACATTAGTAAGTAGAACCTAGCAACTTATGAAAATAATAATGCATCATTACCAACTGGAGTTTATCCCTGCAGTGGAAAATCAACCTATATAACTCACTATATTAGACTTAAGAAGTATAATCATATGATTTCAGGGGAGACAAAAAAATTTGACAAAGTTCAATTCATTCATGGCAAAAATTCTCAGCAAACTGAAAATAGAAGGAATTTCCTTAACTTCATAAAAAAAAGATCTGTGAGGCTATAAGAACCCTACTTTTAATATCACATGTAACGATGAAAGACTACTTTCCCCATAAGATGGTGAACAAGGCAAGGATATCCACTCTTACCACACATATTTGAAATTGTACTAAAGGATCTAGCCAGTGCAATAAAGCATAAGTAAGTAAATAAATAATAAGTAGAAGAAAGAGCATTCACATCGGAAAGGAAGAAATACAATTGTCTTTAATCATAAACTGTCTATTTAGAAAATCCCAAATAATCTATAAAATAGCTTCTCAAACTTACTAATAAGTGATTTACCAAGGTTGTACAATACAAAGTCAATACACAAAAATCAACTTTATTTTTACCCAGTAGTAGCAAAATCAAATTTTGGAGGAAAAAAGTAACATTTACAATTAACATCAAAAATCATTACTTAGGGATAAATTTAACAAATATGTGCAAGATTCGTATGCTGGTAACTACAAAGCGCTGATGACAGAAATCACAGATAACCTAAATAAACAAAGAGATATGCCCTACTGGTGGACTGGAGGACTCAATACTGTCGAAGTGTCAATCTCTCCAAAATGTTCTAAGATGCCACACAATCTCAAAAGACCAGTGGTCTTTTTTTTTTTTTTTTTTTAAGAAACTGACAAACTAATTCTAAAACTCACATTAAAAAGCAAAGCACCTAGGGGCACCTAGGTGGCTCAGTCAGTTAAGTGTCTGACTTCGACTTAGGTTATGATCTCGTGATTCCGTGGGTTCGAGCCCCATGTCAGGCTCTATCCTAACTATGCTCTTTGGAATCTCCCTCTCTCTGCCCTTCCCCTGCTCATGCTCTGTCTCTCTTTCTCTCTCAAAATAAGTAAACATTTTAAAAACTTTTTTAAAAAAAGAAACACAGATAGCAAACAAGCACATAAGAAGAGACATCAGAGGTGCCTACGTGGCTCAGTCTGTTAAGCCTCTGACTCTTGATTTTGGCTCAGCTCTTGTAAGATCAAGGTCCACATCTCCATGCTTAGCAAAGAGCCTATCTGGGAGTCTCTTTCTCCTTCTCTCTCTGCCTCTCCCTCCCTCAAATATTTTAAAAAATTTTTTATGTTTTTGAGAAAGAATATGAGTGGGGGAGGGGCAGAGCAAGAGGGCAACAGAGGATACGAAGCAGGCTAGGCAGCACTAACATCAGTGAGTCTGATGTGGGGCTGGAGCTCACAAACTGTGAGATCATGACCTGAGCCAAAGTCAGATGCTCAACTGGCTGGGCCACCCAGGTGCCCCTCTCTCTCAAAATAAACATTTTTTTAAGATTAAAAAAAGAGGAAGAGACATCAAAGAAATGCAAATCAAAATTACATGAGACTCCTCCCCATTTAAGGGATGAGCTACATCTAGTGACTCACTTCCAAAGAAACAGAGTAGGGAAAGAGAAAAATAGTAACTCTGTACAGTAGTAAAACCTGACAAACATTCATTAATCAGGTAAGGAAGGCTAATAGCAAGTGTTGTCACATGACCTTCATATACCTCCTGATATGATGCGCTGGGGAAGAAGACACTACACTTCCATGGTATTCTTTCCAAAAACCCATCACCTCAGGCTCATGAGAGTAACATCAGACAAACCTAAATAGGGATATTTTTCAAGATATGAAGCCAAAACCCCACAACACTATCAAAGTTATGAAAAATAAGGACAGAAAGGACTGAGAAACTTACATTCCAAAGGAAACTGTGATAAAAACAGAATATATAATAGAAAAGCTGGTGAAATCCAAATAAAGTCTGCAGTTTAGTTAATAAGTAATATATACTTGTCAGTTTTGGGTTTTGACAAAAGAACCTCAGGATACTAATCAATTACAAAGGGGAAAATAGTAAAACAGGGAGAAATGTGACAGATAATCACATGTAGCAAATGAACCAGGTTAACATCAAGAGTAATAAGATCTATCAATAGCATGTGTCATATCCCTCATTATGATGCACTGAGAAGGGCACCATACCATTCTGCATTATTTTTAACAAATACATATCCTCAAACTAATGAGAAAACACCAAACATGCCCAAATTGAGAGACATTAAAAATAACTGACCAGGGCTAACATTAACAACTCAGGCAACAACAGATGCTGGAGAGGATACAGAGAAAGAGGATCTCTTTTGCACTGCTGGTAGGAATGCAAACCAGTGCAGCCAATATGGAAAATAGTATGGAGACTCCTCAAAAAATTAAAACTAGAATTACCCTATGACCCAGCAACTGCACTACTAGGTATTTATCCAATGGATACAGGTATGCTGTTTCAAAGGGGCACATGCACCCCAATGTTTATAGCAGCACTATCAGCAATAGCCAAAGTATAGAAGGAGCCCAAATGTCCATCATGGATGAACGGATAAAGAAGATATGGTATATATACACACAATGGAGTATTACTCGGCAATCAAAAAGAATGAAATATTGCCATTTGCAACTATGTGGATGGAACCAGAGGGTTTCATGCTAAGCGAAATTAGTCAGAGAAAGACAAATATCATGACTTCACTCATATGAGGACTTTAAGATACAAAACAGATGAACATAAGGGAAGGGAAGCAAAAATAATATAAAAACAGGGAGGGGGACAAAAACTAAGAGACTTTTAAATATGGAGAACAAACAGAGGGTTACTGGAGGGGTAGTGGGAGGGGCAATGGGCTAAATGGGTAAGGGGCATTAAGGAATCTACTCTTGAAATCACTGTTGTACTATATGCTAATTAATTTGGATGTAAATCAAAAAAATTAATAAAATAAATTAAATAACTGACCAGTGGGGCACTTGGGTGGCTCAGTCAGCTAAGCATTTGACCTGATTTCGGCTCAGGTCATAATCCCAAGGTTGTGAGATCAGGATCGAGTCCCACTTAAGATTCTCTTTCTCTCCGCCCTTTCTCTCCCCCTGCACCCCTCCCCCCACTAGCATACACTCTCAAAAACAAAAGCAAAAACTGACCAGTACTCATCAAAAGTGTCAACACTAAAAAAAAAGTGCCAGGTGGTGCCTGGCTGGCTCAGTCAGAAGAGCAGGTAACTCTTGATTATAGGGTCAAGAGTTCAAGCTCCAAGTTGGGTGCAGAGATTACTTTAAAAAATAAAAAAAGTCAAGATCATGAAATACAAGGTATCATCACAGATTAGAGAAGACCAAAGACATACAACAAACTGCAATGTGAGATCCTGAAACTGCAAAGAGTTATTAATGAAAAATGTGGTAAAATTTAAGTAAGGACTAAAGTTAAGTACATATTATACCAATGTGATTTCCTTGTCTTGGTAATTATCCTATGATTACATAAGATTAGGGTAAACTAGATGAAAGGCATATCTGAACATTCTTCTAACTTTGCAGCTTTTCTGTAAACTTAAAATTATTACAAAAAATTTTTAAACACATTATATAGTATGTCCGTTATAATGCTGGAAAAAAATACAAAAAAGAATGCCAGACTCTTTAGTGAAATATCGAAAGTTATAATAAGCCCTTAACTACTGAGAGTTCTGTATCAAATTATATTCCAGCATTTACTTTAATTTCTATAATTAATCCAATAGAAGAAATATAAAATTTTCACAACACTTACTCCTTCACAATGAATTTTTTAAATATTTATTTATTTGAGAGAGAGACTGTATGTGCTGAGCAGAGGAGGAACAGAGAGGGAAACAGAATCTGAAGCAGGCTCCATCCAGGGTCTGAGCTGTCAACACAGAACCTGACATGGGGCTCGAACTCACAAACCGTGAGATCATGACCTGAAACGAAATTGGACACTTAACTGATGAAGTCACCCAGGCACCCCCACAGTTAATGAATTTTTATGATATACCAGAATATTAGCAAATGTGAGATGCATTCTATTCTAAGCAATTGCTGTAAAAGCTCTTTAAGTAAAAGGACAATACCCGAAAAAAAGAAGCAAAATGTCTTGAAAACATGTAAAAATTTAGAAGAAATATCAGTTTTGATCAAACGGTGAAAGATATAAATATCGGGGCACCTGGGTGGCTCAGTTGGTTAAGCAGCCGACTTCGGCTCAGGTCATGATCTCATGGTTTGTGAGTTTGAGCCCCACATCAGGCTCCGTGCTGACAGCTCCGAGCTGGGAGCCTGCTTCAGATTCTGTGCCTCCTTCTCTCTCTGCCCTCCCCTGCTCATGCTCTGTCTCTCTGTCTCTCAAAAATAAATATTAAAAAAAAAAAAGAAAGATATAATTATCATAGCAAATTATTAAGGTTTAATGATGTTCCATGCTCCAATATCCAAAACTATACAATAACTCATGGGGAAAAGGTACTCCAAGAAGATCTTTTTTTTTTTTTTTTAGATCAAACATTCTTGCTTCTATCAGGCTTAAACCAACCTGCCTTTGTTTGACGTAACTGGACAATATCAAAACCAACCAGTAAACTAGAATAAGCATAACTCGTTCAATATTTACTAGGACTTTACCAAGTCCCAGGCACCAACCTAAATGCTGCAGATTCAGAAATGACTGAGAGGAAAAGGCAAATACAGAAAAAACTACAATTTTATTTAACAAATACTTATCTAATAATAAAAGATGAATGAAAGATAACATGGCCTTGAATAAGCAGATCTTTTAGAAAACTAGTGAGCTCAAATGTACCTATTTTTAAGTTTATTTATTTTTGAGAGAAAGAGAAAGTGTGAGTGGGGAGGGACAGAGAAAGAGAGAGGGAGAGAGAATCCCAAGCAGAGATCCACACTGTCAGCAGAGAGCCCAATGTGGGGCTTGAACCCATGAACCGTGAGATCATGACCTGAGCCAAACAAGTTGGACGCTTAGCACCCAGGCACCTCTTTTTTCTTTCTTTTTTTAATTTGCCTCTCTGAAGTTCCAAATATGATACTGAATATAATCTAAGGAAGGAAAATAAAATCTCTAATCGGTTTTTAAAATTTTACTCAAGAGGCACCTGACTGGCTCAGTCAGTAGAGCATTCAACTCTTGATCTCAGAATGGTAAATTCAAACCCCACAATGGAAGTAGAGTTTACCTTAAAAATAAATAAATAGGGACACGTGGGTAGCTCAGTCGATTAAGCATCAGACTCTTTATTTCAGCTCAGTTCATGATCTCATGGTTCTTGAGATCAAGCCCCATGTCAGGCTCTGAGCTGACTGTGTGGAGCCTCCTTGGGATTCTCTCTCTCTGCCCCTCTCCCACTCCTTTTTCCCCTCTCAATATAAATAAACTTTAAAAAAACTTTCATAAAAAATAAAATAAAGATAAATAAAAATTTTACTCAACATAGTTTTAAAATTAAACATGGCTAAATGATGACAAATGTATACCTTCAGCTTGCATTAATGGAAAAAACTACACGATATGTCTATTTGACTTATTAATTTCCAATACATACCCACCCCTTTTCTGATGATCCAATTATTTTCTCTAAGACTTCTTACGAAATGACTACATCAGCTCTTTTTCCCATTAAATCTAATGGGCACTGCGAATCTTATGTGTGACTACTTCTTTCCTTACTTTGAACAAAAGCAAGGAAAGTCAAATTCTCAGTCCGTTTCTTCCAAAAGTAGACACAAAAATGTTGAGAGGATAGCTCTCATGTTAAATGTTCTTACCACAAAAACAAACTAACCACCACAAAAGAACACAAGGAAACTTTTGGAGGTGATGGATGTGTTTACTACCTTATTTATAGTGATGGTATCACAAGTGTATGCTTATGTTCAAACTCACCAAAATGAACATACTAAATATGTGCAGTTACTTTTTTAAAAAGATTTTATTTTTAGGTAATCTCTACACCCAATAAGGGGCTCAAACTTACAACCCTGAGATCAAGAGTCACATGCTCTACCAACTGAGCCAACCAAGTGCCCCTATGCAATTATTTTTATATTGACTATACCTCAATAAAGCTTAAAAAATACTAAATATCATACTTTACTATCAGACTTTACTAGAAGACTAATCTTGTTATTCTATCTTTATTTTCACCTACATATTTTTATTGTCTATTTAATGTATTTTATGTTTTTATGTTAGTTACCTGAAATTAAGTAACATGTAGAACTTCAAAAATTGTTTTTATGTATAAAATTAACAGGCACCTTTCAATACCAAGTCAAAGGACAATATTCAAATATTTAGTGAGATAAGTCCCATAATTACTTTATCTGCACTAAAATTTCTAATTATAGGGCACTCTGCCCGCTCAGTTGGTTGAGCGTCCAACTTCGGCTCAGGTTGTGATTTCATGGTTTGTGGGTTTGAGTCCCACGTCAAGCTCTGTGCTCACAGCTCAGAGCCTGGAGACTGCTTTGGCTTCTGTGTCTCCCTGTCTCTCAGCCTCTCCCCTGCTCATATGCTGTCTCTCTCTGTCTCAAAAATAAATAAAATATTAAGAAAAAAATTTTTTAACATTGATTTATTTTTGAGACAGAGAGAGAGAGACAGAGCACAAACTGGGGAGGAGCAGAGAGAGAGGGAGACACAGAATCCAAAACAGGTTCCAGGCTCTGAGCTGTCGGCACAGAGCCCGATGCGGGGCTTGAACCCATGGACCATGAGATCGTGACTTGGGCCGAAGTCGGAGGCTTAACCAACTGAGTCACCCAGGTACCCCAAGAAAAATTTTTTAAATTTCTAATTATAATACTCTGAAAACTATAGAACACTTTTTTTTTAAGTTTATTTTTTTGAGATAGCGAGCAAGCACAGGGGAGGGACAGAGAGAAGGAGAGATGAAGAATCCCAAGCAGGTTCCACATGGACAATGTGGAGCCTGACACGGGGCTTGAACCCATGAACTGTAAGATCATGACTTGGGCTGAAATCAAGAGTCGGACACTTAACCAACTGAGCCACCCAGGCACTCCCTTGAACACTTATGAAAGAAAGTGAAAAAGACACAAAGAAATGGAAAAGCATTCATGCTCATGGATTGGAAGAATAAACATGGTTAAAATGTCTATTTTACCCAAAGCAATCTACACATTTAATTCAATCCCTATCAAAATACCACCAGCATTTTTGGCAGAGCTAAAACAATCCTGAAATTAGTATAGAACCACAAAAGACCTCGAAAGCCTCGAATAGAATCATGAATAGGCATCATGATTCTAGATTTCAAGCTTTATCACAAAGCTGTAGTCATCAAGATAGTACGGTACTGGCACAAAACAGACACACAGATCAATGGAACAGAACAGAAAACCCAAAAAAAGACCCACAACTATATGGTAACTCATCTTCAACAAAGCAGGAAAGAATATCCAACGAAAAAAAGACAGTTTCTTCAACAAACGGTGTTGGGAAAACTGGACAGCAACATGAAGAGTGAAACTGGACCACATTCTTACACCATAAACAAATAAATCCAAAATGGATGTAAGACCTAAATGTGAGAGAGGAAACTATCAAAATCCTAGAGGAGAATACAGGCAGCAACTTCTTTGACCTTGACCACACCAACCTCTTACCAGACAAGTCGCCAAAGGCAAAGGAAACAAAAGCAAACATGAACTACTGGGACTTCATCAAGATAAAAAGCTTCTGCACAGTGAAGGGAACAATCAAGAAAACTAAAAGGCAGCTTACGGAATGTGAGAAGATATTTGCAAATGATTATCTAATAAAGGATTACTATCCAAAATCTGTAAAGAACTTCTCAAACTCAATACCTAAAAAACAAACAACCCAGTTAAGAAATGGGCAGATGGCATGAGGAGACACTTTCCGAAGAAGACATACAGATGGCAGACACATGAAAAGATGGTCAACATCACTTATCATCAGGGAAGTACAAATCAAAACCACAATGAGATACCACCTCACACCTGTCAGAATGGCTAAAATTAACAACACAAGAAACAACAGGTGTTGGCGAGGATGTGATAAAAGGTGAACCCTCTTGCACTGTTGGTGGGAATGCAAACTGGTACAGCCACTCTGGAGAACAGTATGGAGGTTTCTCAAGAGACTAAAAATAGAAATACCCTAGGATCCAGCAATTACAGTATTAGGTATGTACCCAAAGGATACAAAAATACAAATTTGAAGGGGTACATACACACCAATGTTTATAGCAGCATTATCAACTATAGCCAAACTATAGCCAACTATAGACAGGCCAAATATCCATCAACTGATGAAGATGTGGTATATATATGCAACGGAATATTTCTCAGCCATAAAAAAGAATGAAATCTTGTCATTTGCAATGACGTGTTCAGTATGCTAAGTGAAATAGTCAATCAGAGAAAGACAAATACCATATGATTTCATTCATATGTGGACTTAAGAAACAAAATAGATGAACATATGGGAAGGGGAAGAAAATAAAGAGAAGAGAGGGAAACAAACAACAAGAGACTCTTAATGATAGAGAACTAACTATGGGCTAATGGAGGGAGGTTGGTGGGTGGGAGATGAGTTAGATGGGTGATGGGTACTAAGGAGGGCACTTGTTGTAATGAGTACTGGGTGTTGTATGTAAGTGATGAATCACTGAATTCTACTCCTGAAACCAATATTGCACTGTATATTAACTAAAATTTAAATTAAAAATAAAATGGGACACCTGGGTGGCTCAGTCGGTTAAGCATTCGACTTCAGCTCAGGTCATGATCTCAATCTCACAGTTCGTGGGTTTGAGCCTCGCGTCGGGCTCTGTGCTGACTGCTAGCTCAGAGCCTGGAGCCTGTTTCAGATTCTGTGTCTCCCTCTCTCTCTGACCCTCCCCTGCTCACACTGTCTCTCTCTCTCTCTCTCTCTCAGAAATAAATAAAACATTAAAAAATTAATTAATTAAAAATAAAATATGATAAAATTTCTAATCATACATGTTGGCAGAAGTCTTACACTCTTAAGAAAATTTAAACAAAAAGAAGGGATAAGGTCCTTCTTTTTGTTTTACAATCTCTTCTTTCTAATTACAAATAGTACTTTGTATTTGTATCAAATAGTTTGGCACTTAGTTACATAGTAACACCAAATACTTTATATCTTACAAGACTTTTTTTTTTTTTTTAGTAACTTAAGCATACCTCTTTGAGAATCAAAAGTTTTATATTTTTTCATAGAAGATATACAGTGGCCAATAAGCAAATGAAACCACGGTCAATATCATCAGTCAGTAGGAAAACACAAATCAAAACCACAAAGAGGTAGTGCTCACACATAGTAGGATGGCTTATAATTCTTTTTAATTTTTAATGGAACGTAACTGTTGGAATGGATGTGGACAAACAGGAACCTCTGTGCATTGCTAGTAGTTTAGTCCCTGTGAAAAACAGTTGGCAGTTCCTCAAAGTTAAACACAGAATTACCATATGACCCAGCAATTTCACGCCTAGGCATACACCCACAAGAACTGAAAACAGGTACTCAAAGAAGAACATGCACACACATGTTCACTGCAGCACTATTCACAACAGCCAAAAGGTAAAAATAGCCCAAATATCCAACAGATGAATGGATAAACAAATTGTGGTATGTACATACAATTGAATAGAATTAAGCCATAAAAAGGAATGAAGTACAAACACAAAGTACAGTGTGGATGAACCTCTAAAACACTAAGTGAAAGGGGCGCCTGGGTGGCCCAGTTTAAATGTCCAACTTCAGTTCAGGTCATGATTTCATGACTTATGAGTTCAAAGCCGACATCAGGCTCTCTGCTGTCAGCACAGAGTCCACTTAGGATCCCCTAACCCCCAACCCCCCACTCCTTCCCTGCTCATGCTCTTTTTCTCTCAAAAATAAATAAACACTTAAAATTTTTTAAATAAATAACATTAAGCGAAAAAGACCAGATACAAAAGATTTTATATGATTCCATTTATATGAAATATCTAGAACAGGTAAATCTACAGAGAGCACAGATTGGTGGTTATCAAGGCAGCATACTATATTTAATAATATTGATTTGCATATCTGAAAGTTGCTAAGACAATCAATAAACCTTAAAAGTTCACATCACAAGAAAAAAAATTTGTAACTTTGTATGGTGACAGATGTTAACTAGATTATTGTGGTGATCATTTTGCTATATAAAGTCATTATGTTGTATACCTGAAATTAATATAATGTTATGTCAATTATACTTCAATTTTTTAAAAAAAGATATATTTGCAATAATAATCAATGATAATCTGGAATGTTAGAAAGTTTTTATAGCTTAATCTGAGTGATAGGTTCATTTGTAAAGTATCATTTTTGTAACTAACCGCTTGCATATATTACCACAACTGAAAGAAAGACCTACAGGGGCGCCTGGGTGGCTCAGTCGGGCACGGACTTTGGCTCAGGTCATGATCTCACCATTCGTGGGTTCGAGCCCTGCATCAGGCTCCGCGCTGACAGCTAGCTCAGAGCTTGGAGCCTGTTTCAGATTCTGTGTCTCCCTCTCTCTCTGACCCTCCCCTGCTCATCCTGTCTCTCTCTCTCTCTCAGAAATAAATTTTAAGGGGCGCCTGGGTGGCTTAGTCGGTTAAGCGTCCGACTTTCGCTTAGGTCATGATCTCGCGGTTCGTGGGTTCGAGCCCCGCGTCGGGCTCTGTGCTGACTGCCAGCTCGGAGCCTGGAGCCTGTTTCAGTCTGTGACTCCCTCTCTCTCTGACCCTCCCCTGCTCACGCTGTCTCTCTCTCTCTCTCTCTCTCTCTCTCTCCTAGAAATAAATAAAATATTTTTTAAAAAAAAGAATTAAAATAAATAAATAAATAAATAAATTTTTAAAAAACATTAAAAAACATTAAAAAGAAAGACCCACAAATAGTTGCCAGATAATATAGTGTCTTGATAGGTTTGAACAGGTTAACAGAAGAGTGGTCTGTTAGGAGATAAATCATACCAATATAAATCACACCAATAAGAGGAACTGAAATGAGAGAGGAAAAAATAGCCTTTAAAGTAATTTAGAATTGGGGCACCTGGGTGGCTCAGTCAGCTAAGCATCTAACTCTTGATTTTGGCTCAGGTCTTGATCCCAAAGCCATGGGATCAAGTCCCATGTCGGGCTCCGTGCTGAACATGGAGCCTAAGAGTTTCTCTCTCTCTCTCTCCCTCTACCCCATTCCCCTACTCGTGCACTCTCTAAAATAATAATAATAAAGTAACTTGGAATTAAGGTAATAATATTAACACTTTATGCCAAGTACTGTTCTAAGAACTATACATATAATAATGCATCTAATCCTTTTCATAAGCCTACATAACGGGTATTATTATTATTATTATTATCCTAATTTTACAGATAATGAAACTGAGGCCCAAAGAGGTTAAGTAATTTGCTCAAGGTCACATAGCAATGATAACTTTCCCCATGACAATAAACATACTTTTCTACCATAACACATACCTATGAATATATAACAAAACAAAAACAAAGACAAACTAAAAGCGGCATTCTCACGTTACCTACAAAACCAGGGACTAAAATAGCATTTACAGGAATGGAGCGCATCCAACAACAACATCTCTTTTCTGTATCATGAAACTTCAAAGTCAGCACCAACCTCTCACCAATTTCAGTCTGTATTCCTACCTGACTATAAACCTCACTCAGAAAGGGAACCATCTACATAATCACCCTCGACCTTCTACTCTGAAATAAGGCTTCAAAAAATAAAAAGTACTTTCTCACAAGAATGTTAAAGACACTTGGAATAGAGAACAAAGAATAAAACATATTCCAAAGGGAAAAAAAAAACATAACTTCATAATCTACTAGATGAATACAGGTGAAAGAAGTTAAAAGAATCAAAACCAATCCCAAAGTTTCTTGCTTGCAAGGTTTTGGAAAGGTTATTAACAGAAATAAAAATAAATGGCCATAAAAGGCTTGCATACAAATTGTTCATTATAGCTTTACTAATAGCTAAAATCTGGAAATGACTCAAATAACAATAAGTAAACAGATAAATTATGGTATAACAAAACACTAGAATATTACTAAGGAACACAAGAAATGAACATAATACATGTAACAACATAAATATCACAGACATTACCCCAAGAGAAAGAAAACAAACTAAAAAGATACATATTGTATGTTTACATTTCTAGGAAACTCAAGAAAAAATAAACCTAATTCACAGTAATAGAAATCACATCAGTGGCTGCCCAGGGATAGAGCTAAGACTAAGTGCAAAGGGCCAAAGGGAAATTTCAGAGAACAGAAAATGTTCTTTATCTTCACTAGGTTGATGGTTACCTGAACACTACAGTTTTACTGCAAGTAAACTGTACTTTGGTAAAGCTGACTTTAAAAAAAGTTATTAACTTTGAAACAAGTAAATAAAGGGAACCTTTTGCAAGGGGAAATGAAAAAGTTGTGTTCCTTTTATGTGTTGAAACTAATGTATCTATGAATATCCAAGAAATATAAGACATCTCAGGCAGGCAGTTGGAGATACCTAAAGTAAGAGGCCAGTAAAATAAATTTTTTAAGAAGGGGATGATAAATAAATAGCGTTAAGCATTACAAGGAAGACATTTAGGACCACACATGAATATTTATTCTCCTTGTGAATTCTTGAAAACATTTATTTTTTATTTTTTCAAGTTTACTTATTTATTGGTGGTGGAGGGGTAGAGAGAGGGAGGGAGGAAGAGAGAGAAAAAGAGAAAGAAAGAGAGACAGACAGACTCCCAAGCAGGCTCCACTCTGTCAGAGCAGAGACGGACAAGGGGCTCAAACCCATGAACCGTGAAATCATGATCTGAGCCAAAACCAAGAATCAAATGCTTAACCGATAGCCACCCAGGCACAAACAAGTCTCTCTCTAAACTCAGAGTCCTGCTTCCTGAAAATTGACCTAATAAAAAAATTGATGTTTTTTAGACACTTAATATATTAAAAAAGAAAACAAGGTCACGAGGACTAAGATCACCAGATTTATGCTCCTAGAAATTTTTTGCATGGTTTTGCACACACTAAATTGCTAAGAGAATACCAGTAACATTTACATATCCTAAATTTTCCATGTGTACCACACAGGTAATTTACTAACTATAAATTTTTTTAAGATTTTTTACTTTTAAGTAATCTCTACACCCAACGTGGGGCTGGAACTTATAGTCCCAAGATCAAAAGCTGCATGCTCTACTGACTGAGCCAGCCAGATGTCCCTAAACTCTAAAGTTTTCATGTCTCTCCTCATTTGATGAAGTGCTTGTAAATGCATAATACTCTTCTGCAGACATGCATACTAGGAGTGTTTTGCCCTCACGCCTGATCCACCATTCAAATGTTTAATACCAACTATCTTCGAAAGGATAGAAGAAATTATGATTGCCTGTACAAAGGGGTACAATGTGGGAAGGGGACAGACATGAGAAGATAACTTACTTTCCATGGTATATCTTTTCTGTATATATATTTATTAATTTTCAATGTTTATTTTTGAGAGTGAGGGAGTGAGCAGAGTAGGGGCAGAGAGAGAGATGGAGACACAGAATGTGAAGCAGGTTCCAGGCTCTGAGCTGTCAGCACTGAGCCCAATGCAGGGCTCGAACTCACAAGCTGTGACAGAGATCATAACATGAGCTGAAGTCAGAAGCTTAAGCAATTGGGCCACACAGGCACCCCTGTATATTCTCAATTTTATATCATGTATGGTTATAACTTATTCTAAATAATTTAACCTTTTTCCATTATTTAAGGACTTTCCAACTTTAAGGCAAAAGCTGATGATTTCCCAAAGACAACCATGGTGCCAAGATGCAATTATTACAGAAATACTTCACCTAATTTACTTCTCACAGGCCTTTGGAATCATAGAGAGCCTTAGCTCTGTCCATTAACTTCATGTAAAAGTGCTGTTAGCCTCTCAAAGATAAGCTCTTTCCTTGCCTCAATAGAGGCTGGAAGACAGTTTTACAAATCAGATTTATTTCCTTTAATCTTTACTGAAGTTTTTTTTTTAAATAAAATCCTGACTCAGCCTTCTACTTGACTTTTCAATTACCAACAGCCAGATTTTCTCATATTCTAATTATCAACACCCAAGACTAGTAATTCCCATACCTGAAAGGAAACACTAAGGAAGAGTAAGAGAGAAATAAATTGTATACACTAGGTATTTCATGTACAAAGAACTGATGAAAACTTTTCATATTCAAACACTAATAATAACTCTATTATGACACAGGCAGATATCAGAAGGTGGTAAAAAAAAAAAAAAGAGAGAGAGAATGAACAAATACAAAACAGCAGCTTTTAATCTTTGAATCTTTAAAATGTAGTGAAATAGTCTAAACTTGTGAAATCTCAGTAACATTTTGGAGAAATGTCATTTACCAGAAAAATACCACTGCTAATTCACTTTAGTCTAATTAGCAATATTAAGTCTAGGGGCACCAGACTGGATCAACTAGCGGAACGTGCAACTCTTGTTTTCAGGGGTGTTGAGTTTGAGCCCCATACTTGGGGGGACAGATTACTTAAAAGCAAAATATTTTTCAAAAATTAAGTCTAATTAGCAATATGTGATTGATTCTTCAATCAAAAAGTTTTTTTCCTCCCTTCACCCCACTGCCAAATAGATTCTACTTAACCAAGTAGAGTACAACTAGCTCAGGTTTTACAGACACATTCCTGGCTCCATCACTTACTGGCTACATAATCATAAGTTCTTTAACCTCAACCATCCATTTCCCCACTACACAATGGGACTGTCATCTACCTTGCAGAAATATTGTAGAAGATTGAAACAAAAATGTATCTTTTTTTTAATGTTTTATTTATTTCTAGGAGAGAGAGAGACAGCGTGAGCAGGGAAGGGTCAGAGAGAGAGGGAGTCGCAGACTGAAACAGGCTCCAGGCTCTGAGCTGGCAGTCAGCACAGAGCCCGACGCGGGGCTCGAACCCACAAACCGCGAGATCATGACCTAAGCGAAAGTCGGACGCTTAACGACTAAGCCACCTAGGCGCCCCGAAACAAAAATATATCTTAAAGTACCAGGTACACAGTAAATGTGGCAGCTCTTACTACTACTAAAACTCTTACCATAAATTTCAACATAATTCACTATTTAAAAGACTAAATAAGCTATAACTCAACATATGGCAAATATTTACTATGGCTGAAATATTTCAGTTCCGTCTTCAGAATGCACAGTATGACTGCACTTCTTTATCTCTTCTGAGAAATCTGTTAAGACCATAGAACTTGCTTTGGCCAATGAATAAGCCAAAATGACATGACCCTCTTCTGCACACTTTAAGAGCCAGTAAGTTCTTAGCAACAGTTTCCTTCCTATTACCATGGAGATCACAGAACCATGTGTTAAAATGCAGCCCCCATCATTCTGAGATCCCGCGAGAACAAGCAGATTCCCCCACCAACCCATGCTATACATATAGCATGTCAAGCAAAAAAATGTCCTGTTAAAAGCCACCAAAAGTTCTGAACTGTTTGTTACCACAACATAACCCAGTCTCTCCTAATACACAACCAAAGCCAAAATCATGATCTTTTTCTTGTTTGCTTACAAAACAAAGTGATCCTCAACATATCCTTTCCCCAACCTCTGGTAACCCCTAATTTCATCAATTTTTCATCATGTCAGCTCTCCTCCTTATTTAGACTTCTGTAATAACCTTCTACCCCATCTTCCTACATATAATTTTTGCCCATTTATTCTTCATAATATCTTCAGAGTAATCTTTTCAAACCATAAATCTGATCATATCACACTCCTGCTTTTATATGATTTTCACATCAGTTAGGAGCACAGCAAAAATGGTCCTTCAAAAAATAACTGTAAGAAGTGTTAGAAATGTTTCATGTTCTGCATTGTGGTTACATGACTATATATCTGCAAAAATTCAACAATGTTACACTTAATATTTATGCACTCTGCTGAATTACTCATGCCTCAATTAAACAGTTAAAAGAACTAAGGTGGCCCCAAAGTAACTTTTTACCAAATATCCATCTCTAACCATATATATAACGTATAGCCACAAACTATTAATAATCCCTCTCTTAGATATTGATCTTTCATGCTCTCAGGTATTTAATATCCTTTCCAGTCCTACTTTTCTTCAAGACCTACATAAAATCTCACTCCCTCAGGGCTCATTCCGCCTTTCTAAACATCACTAAACTCTACCTTTACTTGTGCTATAACAGCTCTTTGTACATTCCACCATAACCTTAGCATTGACTAAACCAGTATGTCTCAATCAGAAGTGATTTTGCTCCCCAGGGGACATCTAGCAATGTCTGGTGACATTTTTGATTGTCACATGGGGTAGGGGAGTGCTACTGGCATCCAATGGGTAAAGGCCAGAAATGCTGCAAAATATACTATAATATATATGTATCATAGATAAAAATATATAGATATAGATATGGATATAGCACATATCCCCCCCCTCCCAAAAATTAATTATCCTCTCTAATAGGTTAATACTGCCATGGTTGAGAAATCTTGCACTGTGTTTTCATATGTACCTATTTGCAAGTCTATATCCCTACTAAACTGAACTACAGGAGGAATCCAGTCTTATTTATTTTTTGTATCCTGGCACGGCACCTAGCAAATAGCACTCAAATGTATAATAAATGTCATTATGGTAATAAGCTCAGTGCCTAGAATATAGGACTCAAAAATATAAAATAAATACATGTGTTATTACTGAATCTTATTTTGATTAAAATAAACCTAAAGCTACATAGAGTACTGGCTAAACTGGTAATCTTTTTTTTTTTCTTTTAAAGATATTTATTTATTTATTTATTTATTTATTTATTTATTTAAAATGGGCTCCCCACCCAGCACAGGGCTCAAACTCAAAACACTCAGATCAAGAGTTGCATGCTCTACAACCTGGGCCAGCCAGGTGCCCTAAGTTGGTAGTCTTTAAATTCAACTTTCATCAATTACTATTTTGACTTGGTGTTTTCATAGTATATACCAACAAATCATAAGTTGTAACCTGAGTATCTCAAAAGTGTTAAGTGAAAATTGATTTCCATACTAAGGTAAACATGAGTATACCAGGTAAACATGAGTATACAAAAGTGATTTGTAATCACTTTTAAGTGATTAAGCTATTAATACTTAATAGCTTTAGCATCAAAAGGAATAAAAAAAGAACACTGTTTTAAAAAAATGTTTTCATCTCATCACACAGTACCACCTAAGATAAAAGAAAAATAATGGATACTAAAATTCAGAACACCAGAGCACCTGCCTGGCCCAGTCAGTGAAGCATGCAACTCTCGATCTTGGGATTGGGAGTATGAGCCCGAATGCTGGTTGTAGAAATGACTTAAAAATAAAAATAAAAGGGGTGCCTGGGTGGCTCAGTCAGTTAAGCGTCTTGACTTCGGCTCAGGTCATAATCTCGGGGCTGTCAGCTCAGAGCCTGGTACCTGCTTTGGATTCTGTGTCTTCCTCTCTCTCCCTCTCTGCCTCTCTCCCGCTCGAGCTCTATCTCGCTCTTAAAAATAAACATAAACATTTTTAAATAAATAAATAATTTAATACTAAAGTTTAGGATACCGTTCCACCTATTTTTAATCCAATATAATTTATATTAACAGTAATAGGGCACCTTAAATTGTCAAAAACAGGCAGTTTTTCTTACTATTATATAACCATTTCATATCTCAAAAATAGAATCATTTTACTTTAATGACTGGATGTACCACCTCAAAGAGTCATAAAACGTATCTTAGGTGTTTGCTTACTATACCTGTTTTACCATTCCTACCCTAATATATTCCAAATCATCATGTGGAACGCTGAATGAAAATCTGTACTTTCAAGACTTTTAAATTAACCAAATGACTTGTTAAATTTAGTTCCTTAGAGTAAAATATCAGGAGGCTAATTATCCAACTGAAGGCAAATTTTTGAAAGAATGATACATAATTAAAATATCTACATTCCAAATATGATAAATAAAAGTTATTTTCTATTTAAAGTTCTCAAAAATTACAACTTTCAAAGTAAGTCCATTCTCGTGGATTAAAAAAAAACAATGTTTTTTCAAAAATCATATTTGGGTCTCCTTACAGGCAGAAAATCTAGTTCAATTCCAATATTAGGGTCGGCTTTAGCTCAAGCGGTTACTTCGCGACTGGTTACTTCAATTCCAATATTGAAACTACTAAATGCAAAACAGAGTAAAATCGAAACCACAAAACTCCCATTCCTTCTTATCATTTTTTTTTTAATTTATTTCTGAGAGAGAGAGAGAGACAGTGTGAGCAAGGGAGGGTCAGAGAGAGAGGGAGACACAGAATCTGAAGCAGGCTCCAGGCTCTGAGCTAGCTGTCAGCACAGAGCCCAACACAGGGCTCGAACCCATGACCGTGAGATCATGACCTGAACCAAAGTTAGACGTTTAACCGACTGAGCCACCCAGGTGCCCCTATCATTTATTTTATTAAATAATAAATAGTATTTACTTCCTATGTATTCAACCAATGAAAGAAAAAATTTCATTTGGTAACAATCCTTTATTTAAGACTTGGAGATAACAACTTTTACTACAGTAATAAGCCTCCCTTGAAAATCTTATTATTCTAATTTACTGTAGTATCTAATACATAGCACAAAAACAAAATTCACATGTCAATATTTTTATTTTCTTCTAAAAGCATGCTATTTTCTTTTAATTTTTTTAAATTTTTTTTTTTTTATTTATTTCTAGGAGAGAGAGAGACAGAGAGAGAGAGAGAGAGAGACAGAGAGACAGCGTGAGCAGGGGAGGGTCAGAGAGAGAGGGAGACACAGACTCTGAAACAGGCTCCAGGCTCTGAGCTGGCAGTCAGCACAGAGCCCGACGCGGGGCTCGAACCCAGGAACCGCAAGATCATGACCTAAGCGAAAGTCGGACGCTTAACCGACTAAGCCACCCAGGCGCCCCTGAAAGCATGCTATTCTTGAACATAGTGGTTCTCTGCAACCAATTTACTATATATTTGTATGTAAATGTATAATTAGTTCAACCAAAATATCACATAAACAAAAAGATACTCAAATTCTATACTTTCCATTGCTAGCAACCAAATCTCTCTATTAAAGGACATTTCTTTCCTAAATAGAAAATTTTCACATCTTTTGCTTAAAAGCCTTTTATTAGAAAGTTTCATAGCATTTATTTTATAGAACTTGAATATTCACACATAATACACAAAAAAACAGAGTTTCTGTGCAATAAAGCTTCCTTATCAAGTATAATTATAGGTAGGGGCACCTGGGTGGCTTAGTCGGTTAAGCGTCCGACTTTCGCTTAGGTCATGATCTTGCGGTTCCTGGGCTCGAGCCCCGCGTCGGGCTCTGTGCTGACTGCCAGCTCAGAGCCTGGAGCCTGTTTCAGTCTGTGTCTCCCTCTCTCTCTGACCCTCCCCTGCTCACGCTGTCTCTCTCTCTCTCTCCTAGAAATAAAAATTAAAAAAAAAAAGTATAATTATAGGTAAATAACTAATTTTCGTCTTTACAATCAAGGATATGGATGCTTTTAACAAAGAGAGAATGCTTTCCCAAAGGAAAACCTTCACCTTGTTTCGTAATGCTATTCATCAACTTTCTGAAATTTCTTCCTCAGTCTCAGTGGAAATAAATTTGAAGAAATCAATAAAAAATACAGCCTAGAGACTCATAACTGCTACCACAGAGGACTAAAAACATCAACCAAAACACAAGGATATGGTAAGATGTCACTCACTGAAGCATACTGAAATTTTAAAAATATACTTAATATACTTATTTAATGTTTAAATAGTCCCCTTACAAATCCTGTTAAAATATATGCTGCATTATTTTTAAAATCCACATAAACCCCAAATAAAAATAAAAGACATTTTCTCAATGCTCCAATAAAAAGTTTTCCTTCTTTAAAAAATAAATTCTGCAATTCCTAGGAAACTGCACTCATACACATAGGATATGACTCTAGATGTGTGATAACACAGGCTCCCCAACATAAACACCTGAGAAGTTACCATCACATCCAAAATTGCTGGTACCCTGACCAGGATCTTAGTGCCCTAACAAGATTTGAAGCCTATTAAAGGTAAATATGCATACCATAACTATCAAATAGACTAGAGACTAAGAATCAGGAGAGACTGAAAATAGACTTATTAAAAGAAAAAGAAAAAACAAGTATATCATACTTTAGAGACATTAAATGTAAAAAGGATGGTGTAGCGCCTGGCTAGCTCAGTAGGAAGACCATGTGGCTTCTGATCTCAGGGTCATGAGTTCAAGCCCCACACTGGCTATAGATTTTACTAAAAATAAACAAATATACTTTAAAAAAAAAAAAAAAAGGGGGCTGCCTGGGTGGCACAGTTGGTTGAGCATCCAACTTCAATTCAGGTTATGATCTCAGGGTTTGTGGGTTCAAGCCTCACATCAGGCTCACTGCTGTCAGCACAGAGTCTGCTTCCTATCCTCTGTCCCCCCCTCTCTGTGCCCTTTCCCCCAAACCTGCTCTATCAAAAAAAGTACACATTAAAAAAAAAAAAGTAGAAAGGAGGAGTTGAAAAAGAAAGTTTTAAAAAAATATAACTGGGTAACTGACTTTGAATGTAAAAAAAAATTTTTTTTAAATGTAACTGGGTATCCTGGGGCGCCTGGGTGGCTCAGTCAGTTAAGCATCCAACTTCGGCTCAGGTCATGATCTCATGGTTTGTGGGTTCGAGCCCCACGTTGGGCTCTGTGCTGACAGCTCAGAGCCTGGAACCTGTTTCAGATTCTGTATCTCCCTCTCTCTCTCTGACCCTTCCCTGCTCACGCTCTCTCTCTCTCAGAAATGAATAAAACATTAAAAAAAAAATGTAACTGGGTATCCAGAGCACATAAAGATACAGCCAAAAAAAAAAAAGTTTGTTGGGACACCTGACCCTTAAGTTTCTTAAGCATTTGACTCTTGATTTTGGCTCAGGTCATGATCTCATGGTTGGTGAGCTTGAGCCCTGCAGAGCCTGCTTGGGATTCTCCTCTCTCTCTGCCCCTCTCCCCTGCACTCTTTCTCTCAAAATAAATCAATAAACATAAAAAAAAAAGTTTCTCATTAGAATGTTTACCCTTACTTACATACCACATTCTTATTACTTCCCATTATTTTTCATTTTTAAAAACTGTTATTGTGACTCACTAAATTGAATTCACTAGCCATTATTAAGTCACAACCTAAAATCTGAAGAGCCCTAGCTTAGAAGAACTGACAATCATTGGAAATTCCTTGCTTTCATGAGTCTCTAGTTTAAGAACATATTCAGGAAGTGTAAAAAATGAAAAGACAGAATTCCTCCAAAGCAGAATCTCTCCATGTCTTAACTGGCATATCATCATCATTTAATGTCTGTTAATTAATATATTGTGGAATTCAAAGCAATTTCAAGGTAAAGACATACAAAGGAAACCTATAAAGATAAACTTAACAGAGCAAGAATACTTTGGATGTCTTCAAAGTTAGGAAGGTGAAAAGAACTCCAGGATGTGGAAGAGTGACTCGAAATGACTCTTAAATAAACAAATGAAGTACAAAAGGGAAAGAAAACTTCATTATTTAGGAAAGGCTTTATCCACAAAGGAAAAAGAATATCTCTTACAGAACTAACTAGTAGTCCACTATAGGTATAAAAAGTTTATATGTAAGCAGGGCACCTGGGTGGCTCAGTCGGCTAAGTGTCTGACTTCAGCTCAAGTCATGATCTCCTGGTTTATGAGCTCGAGCCCTGTGTTGGGCTCTGTGCTGACAGCTCAGAGCCTGGAGCCTGCTTCTGATTCTGTGTCTCCCTCTCTCTCTCTGCCCCTGCCCTGCTCACACTCTGTCTCTGTCTCTCAAAAATGAATAAATGCTAAAAGAAAAAAAAATTGGAGGCACCTAGGTAGCTCAGTTGGTTGAGTGTCCAACTTAGGCTCAGGTCATGATCTCACAGTTCATGGGTTTGAGCCCTACATCGGGCTCTGTGCTGACAGCCAGCTCAGAGCCTGGAGCCTCCTTCGGATTCTATGTCTCCTCTCTCTATGCCCCTCCCCGGCTAATGCTCTGTCTCTGTCTCAAAAATAAATAAAAAAGGTTAAAAGAATAAAATTTTTTAGAAAAAGAAAAAATTTAATTAAGTCTGTAAGCTACTTTTGATTAGAAATTCTAATAATTTAAGGGCACTGGGGTGGCTCAGTCAGTTAAGCATCTGACTCTCGAGCTCAAGGCTTGAGTTCAAGCCCTGAGTTAGGCTCCACGCTCAGTGTGGAGCTGACTTAAAAGAAAAATTCTAGGGGCACCTGGGTGGCTTAGTCGGTTAAGCGTCCGACTTTCGCTTAGGTCATGATCTTGCGGTTCATGGGTTTGGGCCCCGCATCGGGCTCTGTGCTGACTGCCAGCTCAGAGCCTGGAGCCCGTTTTGCAGTCTGTGACTCCCTCTCTCTCTGACCCTCCCCTGCTCACGCTGTCTCTCTCTCTCCTAGAAATAAATAAAACATTTAAAACAAAAAGAAAGAAAGAAAAATTCTAATCATTTCTTTCAAAAAGGTATGTCCAGCTCCAAATGTATTAATACAAATCAAAATTATGGAATGTACTTCAATGTTAAATATTAGACTCCCTGTATTCATTTGTAAACATTTATTATAAATAGCTAGCGTGTGATAGCCAACAACTTATTATAGGCGCTTAGTATGTATCAGGCAATATGTTAAGTACTCAACAAGTTATCCCATTTAAACCTAACAACCTTGGGGTACCTGGGTGGCTCAGTTTGTTAAACGTCCGACTTCATCTCAGGTCATGATCTCATGGTTCGTGGGTTCGAACCCGGCGTCAGGCTCTGTGCTGACAGCCAGCTCAGAGCCTGGAGCCTGTTTTGGATTCCGTGTCTCCCTCTCTTGCTGACCCTATCCTGCTCACACTGTCTGTCTGTCTCTCTCTCAGAAATAAATTAAAACAAAAAAACATTTCAACCTAATAACCTTGTAAAGCAGGCTGTATATGCATTTTATAGGTGAGGAAAGTAAGGCTTAAAAAGTTACATAAAGAGGGGGTGCCTGGGTGGCTCAGGTGGATAAGCAACCAACTCTTGATTTTGGCTCATGTCACAATCTTATGGTTTGAGTCTCACATCAGGCGCTGCACTGGTAGTGTAGAGTCTGCTTAGGATTCTCTCTCTCTCTACCCCTCCCTCACTTTCTCAAAAGAAACTTTTTTTTTAAGTTACATAAAGGAGTTACACAGCTAATATAGTGAAACTAAGACATATTAACTGCCAGTTTTATCATCAGTGGCTGCAAATCAGAACATTTTGTCCCATTCCATTATTTGTCACTGCTTTTCTCAGCAACTAAATTTTGCATGTCGTTAAGAGTTTTTATTTTAAAGTTTATTTATTTTGAGAGAGAGAGAGAGAGCATGAGGAGCACAAGCAGGGGAGGAACAAAGAAAAAGAGAGAATCCCAAGCAGGCTCGAACCATCAGTGCAGAGCCCAAGGCAGGGCTCAAGCCCACAAACCACAGGATCCATGACCTGAGGAGCCAAAACCAAGAATCCTACACTTAACCGAATGAGCCACCCAGAGCCCTGTGCATGTCTTTCTAAACAGAATAATTCACCTTCTTCTAAATCTGCATATTTATATTGAGTGAGTTTATCAAAAGGAAAAATCAGCTTGGAAGATGTTACAGCCCACTTAAAGTAGTTTTGTTTAGAGGCACCTGGGGCTCAGTTGATTAAGCAGCCAACTTCGGCTCAGGTGATGATCTCCCAGTTCGTGGGTTCGAGGCCCCCATCAGGCTCTGTGCTGACAGCTCAGAGCCTGGAGCCTGCTTCTGATTCTGTCTCCCTCTCTCTCTCTGCCCCTCCCCCACTGCTGCTCTGTCTCTTACTTGCTCAACTCGCTCAAAAAAATTAAATAAACATTTAAAAAAATTTTTAAATAAGTAGTTATGTTTTAAAGTTTTTTTAAAGTAGTCATATTTAGGGGCACCTGGCTGGCCCAGCTGGTAGACCATGCAACTCTTAACCTTGGGGTTGTGAGTTCAAGCCCCTCCTCTGGCCCAGAGCTTACTCAAAAAATAAAACTCTAGGGGGCTGGGCGGCTCAGTCTGTTAAACGTCCGACTTCACCTCAGGTCACGATCTCAGCGTTTGTGGGTTCGAGCCCCATGTCAGGCTCTGTGCTGACAGCTAGCTCAGAGCCTGGAGCCTGCTTCAGATTCTAGATCTCCCTCTCTCTCTCTGACCCTCCCCTGCTCATGCTGTCTGTCTGTCTGTCTCTCAGAAATAAATAAAAACATTAAAAATTTTTTTAAACATTAAAAAAAATAAATCTCTAGGAGCACCTGGGTGGTTCAGTTGGTGAAGCGTCCGACTTCAACTCAGGTCATGAGCTCAGTTTGTGGGTTCAAGCCCCACATCAGGCACTGTGCTGACAGCTCAGAGCCTGGGGCCTGCTTCAGATTCTGTGTGTTTCTCTCTCTCTGACCCTTCCCTTCTCACTCTGTCTCTCTCTCTCAAAAATAAACTCTGAAAAAAGTAAAAAGTAAAATTAACGTTGGGGCTTCTGGGTGGCTCAGTCAGTGAAGTGTCCAACTTCAGCTCAGGTCATGATCTCACAGTTCATGAGTTCAAGTCCCATGTCAGGCTCTATGCTGACAGTGCAGAGCCTGGGGCCTGCTTCAGATTCTGTGTCTCCCTCTCCCTCTGCCCCTCCACCACTTGTTCTCTCTCTCTCTCTCTCTCTCTCTCTCTCTCTCAAAATAAACATTAAAAGAAAAGTTAAAAATAAAGGTTGAAAAAATTTTAACTCTAAAAATAGGAGTTTTAAGTTTAAATATCACGGACATTGGCATTTTTAACGGGCTATATACCTGCACTTTTTTTTTTTAATGCTTATTATTTTTGAGCGAGAGACAGAGCATGAGTGGGGGAGGAGCAGAGAGAGAGGGAGACACAGAATCTTTTTTTTTTTTAATTTTTTTTTTTATGTTTTATTTATTTCTAGGAGAGAGAGAGACAGCTTGAGCAGGGGAGGGTCAGAGAGAGAGAGGGAGTCACAGACTGAAACAGGCTCCAGGCTCTGAGCTGGCAGTCAGCACAGAGCCCGACGCGGGGCTGGAACCCATAACCGCGAGATCATGACCTAAGCGAAAGTCAGACGCTCAACCGACTAAGCCACCCAGGCGCCCCATGGGAAACACAGAATCTTAATCAGGCTCCGGGCTCCAAGCTGTTAGCACAGAGCCCGACGCGGGGCTCGAACTCACAAACTGTGAGATCATGACCTGAGCCAAAGTCGGAGTTTAATCGACTGAGCCACCCAGGCACCCCATATATACCTGTACTTTTAATTTACTTTATTTACATGCCAGATACTTATGCGAGTTCAAGCCCAGCATTAGGCTCTACACTAACAGTGTGGAGCCTGCTTGAGATTCTCCCTCTCTCCCTGTCTCTGGAAAGGAATGGAATGGAATGGAATAATACAGCTTTGTATTGTTCTCACTTACATCTTAGAATTTGAAATCTTGAAGAATATTTTTATAAATCCAGCCATAAAAAGTATAGAAACCTAAAATCAGATAAAGGTAACATTTGCACTGTTTAACAAAACAATCTTAGTTTTTTGCAGGAAGTTGACTACAGAAATAACACTTTTTAGAAAAGATTCATATATGATTCTGAACAGCAGTTAATACATACCAAAAAACTTCCTAATTTCTTTTAAGTTTATTTATTTTGAGAGAGAGTGAGGCAAAGGAGGCAGAGAGAGAGAAGGAGACTGAGAATTATGACCTGAGCTGAAATCAATAGTTAAAAGAGTTAAGCCTCCAGGCTTAATCTACTGAGCCACCTAGGTGCCCCCAAACCTCCTAATTTCTAAAAAGGTTAAATTAGTATGAATTAAATTATTATAACAGAGACTACTGATAATCAAAAGAGATACAAATAAAAAATTAACTGATTTTAATACACAAATCAGTCAAATGAAAAACAAAGAATTTACTTTCTTGTAATGTAACAGATTAATCTCAAATCTAATTTCAATGCCAACAGTTGGCCCCTAGATAATTTCTGAATTTACTAAGTATTTATATCCACTAAGTACCAGCAAATTACTAAAATAAATTATACTCTTTATGGTTAGTGAAGAGCATCTAGTCTTTCTGGTGTTCTGTAACTAATCAGCTTCTTTATTAATGGACTGGCATCATAACATGGGACCAAATATGTATATACCTCAATATACAGAAAGCTTATTAACACACATTCAAGTAACTGCCATATCCATAGTTCTCCCCAAATCTGTACTCTAGAAAATACAGTAATTATTTTCTATTCAGTTCACTCATACTTTTGGTCCTATACACTATTATATTTCTTTAAAACCTCTCAAAGTTTAAATCTGTTTGAGAAACTATCTTTTAGTTTGGAAGGAAGTTTAGTTACTGTCAAGATAATCTATTAAACCCAGTTGGTTCTTAGAAATTCTTCAATCTATAAAACATGAGAATTATAACCAAATTAACAAATCAGATATCAGAATGCCAAAAGTTAAGTCACTAAAAGGGAATCCAGAGAAAGAGTCAGTTGTGAAAGAACAGGAAGTGATGTACACTGCCATTTTGTAGATGAACTATTTAGAAATGTAAGTACCATACTAAACTGGAATCAACCAAACCCAGCTCTCAGTATTCTCTGACAGTGGCATCAGAGATCAGCTGAAATAATCCTCAGGCAGTTTTTCTTTAATAATGAATTTATCTCGTTGAAAAAGAAGATACTTTTACCACTTTGAGAATTCCTACCAGCTATGAAAAACAGGTTTTCCTTTTAGTAGTTCTTAAGGGTATCCTTAGTTCTAGCCTGCTGAAATACAGAAAGCAGTTTACGTACATTCTGTGTACATCCTTTAAGTTTCGTAGCCTTTACTGACAAATCTTCTCTGCCTGCATCTTTCCAAGACAAAAACATAATAATTCTCTGCTGAGCAGTATGCTTGGGTTTACATGCCAGTACATATGAATTATCAACAACACACAGAATTAGACTTTATGGCATAATTTCCCAGCTAGGGAGAAACTCTACACACCAAAACATGCAGCTTTGTGCCATGAAATAAAGATTCAAATGAGAAGTGCTGTTTAAGTCTAAGTAAATTTAGATAAAAATCAAAAGGAAATAAAGAAAGCAAGGAGAATTCCATTTTCTGAGGAAAAATAATAAACCTGATTTAACATATCATTAATGTGACTCCTTCTATCAAAATCAAGAAATAAGATGACAGGAACTAAATTGTTGCCTAAAACTACTACTACTAACATCTTTAAATCCCTGTCTTAAAACAGGTTTCACAATGCAACGAACAAACCAAAAAACCTCTGATGGATAATATTAAATGTAGATGGCATTCATAGGTATTTTAAAATAAGTCGCCCACTAAGCAAAGCTTAAACACCAAATGCAACTTGTTAGTAAAATAGCAAAACCACTCGTATCTGTACATATTTTAGTCTTAACTGCTTTGAAAAAAAAGTTAATTCAATGAACTTTTTATATATGAGACATTTTAAAATCACTTCATCAGTAAATCTAAATACTTAAAGAAAAAAAAGTATGAACAGAAGACTTCAAAACTATTCTTTGATCACAAAAAGCACTTGGCAACACACTTCCAGAATGTTAAATTTTTTTATTTATCTCAACTCTACTAAGGACAAAACCAAGTACTACTGTGAACCAGATGATTTCTTTTAAACAAATATGACATGAAGCAAAAGAAGTGGAAAATGACTGACTGCAGAACACAGATCCTTTCACAGCAGAAGTGGGCAAGTTAATGTCCGCTTTTTCATTTCCTTAAGAAACAAAGCATTTCTACAGAAAGGTTTGTAATCTACTCATTTTTAGAAAATTCCAATTTCAATGTTATACAAATAGCATTAACCCTAAAAATTCACAGCTCAAAGAGAACGAAGGTCCATTAGACGGCCTGCCTGTGTGCATTAATCTTTAATAATTCTTCAAGAACTACGAAAGTCACAGAAAGAAAAAAAAGAGGGACATGAAGGAGTACAAAATTATTTCATTTGAATCCCAGGGAATATCCAATATTAGCGCGCGCGCGCGCACACACGCGCGCTCGCACACACACACACACACACACACAATGTCAATCTAGTGTTTAAAAGAAAGCGAGAGACATCAAAACTGTTCAAACATGGCAGGGTCCCTCTCGAGAGGCCATATCTCTCAACAATAACAACAGGAACAGATATACTTCTCAGGGACAGATCTCAGGGGAAGAATATTAAACCGGTACTGTTATCGACTTAAAACCAAGGGAAAAGGGTAACCTTTCCAAGGGAAGCGCCATTACTTCCCACTTTGCTCCCCCTCCCTTCAGTGTATACACGGGCCTGTGTATGAAGAAACTGCCTTGGACTTCTGCAGCACTGCAGTAGGCTAAAGGATGGGGAAGGGGGAAGGGTAGGGGGAGAGAAACGCTTCCATCACCCCTACAGGAGTATAGATTTCCTGAGCGGGGGTGGAATCCACCCAGCGGGCTACCCTTCCCAAGAATACAGACACTACAAAGGAGGAGAGGGAGGAGCAGAGGGATCAGAAGAGAAGGAAAGGGACCTCGCGCCTTTAAATCGGGGTGCACATCAACCCAGTCTCCCCAGGAGAGCCACACCTTCCTCGAGACATCCCCTTCCACCACCCCTTCCGGTGACCCTCAGGAAAGAGGAATGTAATTGCTCTTGCCCCTCAAAACGGGAGGGCGCCCAGCTCACCAGCTTCCTCACCCCACCCACAGAATCACAGACCCTCCTTGTCTCTCTCCCTACCCCACCCCCACATCCCTTCTACTCGGAGAGGCCCGAGTGGGCCGAATTTCCCCGCCCCCTCCATGTCTCCCTTTCCCAAAGCAGAGGTGCCCTTACCCTTTCGCCGACAGGTCTGGGCGGAGTAGGCAGGCGCAGCCCCCTGCAGCGCTCGGGTAGCCGCTAACGCTGGAGGGCGAGGAGTGAGTAGGAGGAGGGGGCCTGGCGACCGACCGCCGCCCCCCTCCCCCCCGGAGCCCCAGCAAGCCGCCCAGCCCAAGCTCTGCGACAAGGGGCAGGGGGGGAGGGGGCGAGGGGACGACCGGGGTCGAGGAGGCGCCCTCAGAGCTTGGGCTCAGCTAAGATGGCGCGGGAAGTGCTGGGAGCCGCCGCCGCCTCGGGGGAACCGGCCCGGGCCTCGGCCGCCTCCCGTCCTCACACAGCCGAGGCCCTCTCGTCCCCCGCCGCGGCCCCTCGGCGGGCGGGCCCACGCACAGCCCTCCGCCACCACCACCACCCCTGGGAAGGGGGCGCTCACAAAGGGAAGAGAGGCCGCGGGCCGGCCGGCCGGCGGCGGGGCGGGGTCCCCAGGGGCCGGGAGGCCTCAGAGGTTCGCCGGTGCCTCGCGCTCTCGGCCCGCGAAGGGCGCAGGCAAGCGGGACCCCTCCTCTCTCCTTAGACAGGCGGCGGCACCGACTCACTATCTTTGCCACCCTCCCTCTCTCTCTCTCCAAGCCCTGAAGCCACAGAGCCCGGCCGCTGCCCAGGTTCCCCCCCCTTCCCCGACACCACTCCCCTCCTCCCGACAGTCATCCCAGTCTCCGATCTCGCGAGATTTCCCGCCTGACAGGCCCGACCCAGCGCGAGACACGACTGCGTACGCGTGCGCGCCCTCCCGGGAGCGCGCGAGTGTTTGCACTGGGCGGAGTCTCCCGGGTGGCCCTGAGTCCCAACCTCAGTCCACCCCTGCCGCACTCAGCTGGCGGAACTCTTCTGCCACGCGGGCGTCAGGTGCATTCGTTTCACCCAGAAATCTGAGAAAGAACTTTTCTGCTCTCCTGCTCCTCTCTTCCAGAAACATCCGCCCCCCCCCCAACCTTACGGATAGGATAAGCCTTCCCTGGCCTGTGGAACATCCCATTCTTAAAACACTTTAGTTCAGCTCCTCCGTGGAATTCAGAGATAAACTGGTCAGCGTTATCAGTTATGTAGTTGAGAATGTAGAATGAGATTCTAAAGGTTTATAATAATTTTTGGAACGGTAATAAGAGTTGCGAGTACAGATTAAACCACCCGGTATGCTGGTAATGGTAGGAAAGGGACAAATTCTTGAGAAGCTTTTGTGTATCCTTTTGGTAGGTTGAGTGAAGATAAGCGTTGAAATATGAGTAGTAAACAAAGAGTCCTATGCGTCCTAACGCAGGAAAAAGAGCTTTTATTTTTGGGGGGTGAAAACTTTTTTTTAGAGGAACTCCTTCAGTGGGCCATAAAGAGAGCAATTTTATTCAAGAACCAAAAAGTGTGCCTGAAGTGCAGTCATAAAAAAAAAAAAATCTTGGTTCTTGGGGCGCCTGGGTGGCTCAGTAGGTTAAGCCTACGACTTGGTCTCAGGTCATGATCTCACCGGAGTTCTAGACCCGCCCAGGGCGCTCTACTGTACTGTCAGCACAGAGCCCTCTTCTGATCTTCTCCACCCCCTAACCGCTCCCCCCCCCCACCCCGCGCTGGTTCTATCTCAAAAATCTCAAAATAAATAAATAAGTAAACATTTTTTTAAAATCTTGGTTCTTCACTAGTAAGCAGTAATATAAATGTCTGAGACTTATGCATAAAAATGTACTCCGGAACAATTACTGGAAGTTATAGCAAACTCGGAAAGTAAACTGGTTATGGTCACAAAAACAAGACATCCACTTTTGTGGATTATACATATAATTTGTTCTAACTAAGCTTTCTCCTAGTAAGGGGCTTTGCTCTGTCAGTCAGTCATCACTATTTCCACCTATATTGTCAACCACTGTCAAGTGGCAACTTCCCCTCAACGTAAAAACATGCCCTAGCTTCTTTGGGAGGAAAAGAAAGATTAGGATCTTCATCTAACCTCCTCTTTACAGCCAAGCTTTTTGGAAAACTTGTCTGTCTTCCCACCTCCACTGCAACTGATCTTACCAAGGTCAAGAATGACCTCCTAGGGGCGCCTGGGTGGCTTAGTCGGTTAAGCGTCCGACTTTCGCTTAGGTCATGATCTCGCGGTTCGTGGGTTCGAGCCCCGCGTCGGGCTCTGTGCTGACTGCCAGCTCAGAGCCTGGAGCCTGTTTCAGAGTCTGTGACTCCCTCTCTCTCTGACCCTCCCCTGCTCACGCTGTCTCTCTCTCTCTCCTAGAAATAAATAAAACATTAAAAAAAAAAAAAGAATGACCTCCTACTTGCTGTGTCTAGTGGAGTTCATTTTCATCCCTTCCTCCTTGCCATATGCAATATTTGACATAGTTGATACTCCTTCCATCTTGAAACCGTGTTCCTTCTTGGTTTTTCGGCACCACTCAAAATCAGTTTTCCGTCCACCTTTGGTCCTTGGGGCCCCTCTTCCTCTACCTACCCTTCAAATGATCCCCTTCCAACCCTGAACCGTTCTTCTGAAAGTTACAGCAAGAATGTTATAGTTATTTCATACATTTAGGAACGGAAAGAGATTCAGGCTTTTCTATATAATATTTGTTCTTAATTTTGTATGGAAAATTTCAAACATACACAAAGGGGGTGGGATATAGGTGTCCATCACCTAGCTTCAACTATTATCAATACTTTATCATATTTGTTTCACCCATTCTCCCACTACCTTTCTCCCCCGATGTATTTTTGAGTAAATCTATAGTAAACCATCATAGCATTTTACCTGTAAATACTTCAAAATGCATCTCTAACGAATACTTTTGTTGTAAACATAGCCACAATATCATTATCACATCTTTACAATAATTTCTTATTATATGATACCCAATCCATGTTCAGTTTTTCCTATAGTTTCTGAAATGTCGGGGCGCCTGGGTGGCTCAGTCGGTTGAGCGTACAACTTCAGCTCAGGTCATGATCTCACGGTTCATGGGTTCGAGCCCCGCGTCAGGCTCTGTGCTGACAAGCTCAGAGCCTGGAGGTTGTCTTTAGATTCTGTGTCTCCCTCCTTATCTGACCGTCCCCTGCTCATGCTGTCTCTCTCACTCAAAAATAAATAAAACATTTTTTAAAAATGTAAGTCTTTTTACAGTCCATTTATCTGAACCAGAATCTGAAGTTCTGCACTCTGCATTTGATTTATCGCTATGTCTTTCATGTCTCTTTTCATGTATAACTGTTCTCCTTCCTTTTCTTTCCTTTTTTACACAGTTTATTTGGCTACGCAATCAGATTATATATCCCGTAGAACTTTCCACATTCTGGACTTGGCCAGTTGCAAACTCTGTGTACAAACATATGGGCTTATCCTGCCAAATTTTTTCAAAGTAAAAGTGAAAGTATCATTGGTTGATTCCGTGAAACGTATCAGTTATTTAATTTCTAAGATTGTATCCAAACAAGAAAATTCACTCATCAATGGTGGGAAAGTCAGTTAATACTTAGAATAATTGCAGATGTTGCACCTTATGTGATTTAACTCCTGAACATTTCAGTAATCCATCCCTTTCTTAATCCCCACTGCCTCTGCTATGGTGGTTCATAACTCAGTTTCTTTTTTTTTTTGAGAGAGATAGAGTATGCAAGAGTGGGGTGGGGGGCAGAGAGCGAGGGGGACAGAGGATCCAAAGCAGGCTCTGTCAGCAGTGAACCTAACATGGATCTCATAGACCGTGAGAACATGACCTGAGCCGAAGTTGGATGCTTAACCGACTGAGCCACCCAGGTACCCCCATTAACTCAGTTTCTAACCTGAGGCACTATAATTGCCTTCCAACTACTCTCCTCACCCCCCAGGATGCCCCATTCTCTATACTGAGGTGAGTAGTTTCAATCTTCCTAAAATTCAATTTCTAAAAGCTGAATGTATCATTTCTCTGCTTAAACCAAAGCCCTCCAAACAAAATCCAGACAAAACCCCTGCATACCTCTCTAGCTTTATTTAGGATGTTTGTACCATCCTGAACTATTATTCACTCTTCTGCTAACTGCTAATATGCTCTTCAGGATGTAGCACTGCATCCTCTGCCTAATATACCTTCTCTACTTGACTAATATCTCTCAAGACTTAGCTCATATGTCACCTTCCTGAGAGGCTTTCTCATATCTCAATTAGATATTTTCCTTAAGCCAACAAATGGGGGTCAGAAAGCTATGGGGTGAGGGACACCTAATGGCTCAGTCAGTAGAGTATATCACTCTTTTTAAAAAAAATTCTCTTTTAAGTGGGGCACCTGGGTGGTTCATTTGGTTAAGCATCCAACTTTGGCTCAGGTCACGATCTCACGTTTCTTGGTTTCAAGCTCCGTGTCGAGCTCTGGGCTGATAGCCCAGAGCCTAGAGACTGCTTTGGATTCTGTGTCTCCCTCTCTCTCTGCTCCTCCCCTGCTCATCCTCTGTCTCTCTGTCTGTCAAAAATAAATTTTAAAAATGTTAAAACAATTTTTTTAAGTTTACTTATTTTGAGAGAGAGTGAGCGTGAGTGAGCAGGGGAGGACCACAGAGAGAGGGAGAGAGAGTCCCATGCAGGCTCTGCATTATCAGTACAGAGCCTGATGGAGGGCTCAAACTCACAAACCGTGAGAGCATGACCTGAGCCAAAACCAAGAGTTGGATGCTTAACCAACTGAGCCGCTCAGGTGCCCCAAGCATGCCACTCTTGATCTTGGGGTCATTGAGTTCGAGCCTCATGTTGGGCATAGAGATTACTTAAAATAAAAACCTGAAAAAAAAAAAAAAACAAGGAAAGAAAGCTATGGGGTGAAGAATGGGTACCAACCATGTCTTGACCTTGATAGAAGAGTTACTCAAGTAGTGGCAAAACCAAGAATAAGTTCTTTCCATACACTGTCTTATTTAATCCTCATAACAAACTTGTGAGATAGGTTTGATTATTATTGCCTCCATATTATAGGTAAGGAAACTACAGTTCAGAGAGCTATGTCACTTGCCCATGATCACACAACTAATAAGTTATAAGCTAGAATCTAAACCCAGTTGTGAGTAAACCTCAACCACACTCTCTTTCCAGCATACCGTACCTCTGGCACCACCAACCGATGCCAGGTTGATGACATGCATATATTTTTAGTATGTGTAAGACATGCCTGACCACGTGTAATGTCAGTGTATTTCCTGTCATGCATGTATCCGTGTGTGTAAAGGCACCTTGACAATGTGCAAGTGGGTACACTGACTGATCTGGTGCCTGTCCAATTAAACTGTCTTTCCAGCATTATCACTCAGTAAAAGACCGAGTCATATTCAACTTGACTTAACAAATACTTGTTGGGGGCAGCCGGCTGGCTCAGTCAGTAGAGCATGAGACTCTTGATCTCAGGGTCATGAGTTCAAGCTCCGTGTTGCATGTGGAGCCTACTTAAAAAAAATGAACAAATACTTGCTGAATTCCTACTGTATGTTAGGCTGAAGTAAAATACAGAAGGGGCAAATAGAACTAAGGTGTTATAAAGCTACTCTGTGCCAAGAACTGTATGAAGCAAATGTTTTGCATTCATTATCCCTTTAGTCTTTCCAGCAACCCTGAAAGAAGGCTGATGATGATCATGATGACTCCCAATACAGAGGAAGAAAGTTCAGAAAAGTTAACTTTGTGCCATATCACTTATCTGTTAAAGTGGAGAGCTAAAATTACACTACAGGTTCAATATGGATTTTAAGCCCCCTTTTTTTTTCACTGCCTCTTGGTCCCCTTTATCAAATCCCTTCCCATAGTAGGAACTCAAAATCCTATTAGATGAGATCTGCTTGTACAAAACATTTAAATACCAATGCAAAACAACCTATAAGCAGATGATATTCTCAGCCAGACCTTAATTTATACTTTTCTGGGCCTCAATTTCCTATCTAACTGCAATAGACTAAAATGATCTCTGGAATTCTTTTAGTTCAAAAATCTATAATTACAGGAATGATGCAAATAACGTGCCCAGATAATTTGAATTCCAAAGTGTGTGTGTGTGTGTGCGCGTGCGTGCGAGCGCGCGCATATGCATATTTAGAAGAAGAAAGAAAAAAGCTTCTTTGGGTGTTCTACCAGACTCCTACTAAAATGTAGGGGGGAACTGCATTAGTCACGATGATATCTCCACCAGCTTTAACTAGTGTATACATTTTTTTGCAATTACATTGTGTTTATTTATGGAAACCTCTATTTCCTTACAGTAGAAGGCAAAAACCATTAAAGCTGAGTGCATGAGAGGGTAGTTGGTGAGAAGGATGTGTCTTAGAATTTCCATTGTAGAAACCAGGGGTGAGACATTCCATGAAACTGATCATCAACAAATAAATAAATAAGGAAGTTACCGGAAGCCCATTCCGTGCATCCTGGGCTATTGGTTCATCCACAGATTTTGTCTTCAGGTTCTAAGACCAACCAACAAAGGCAGGTTTAAGTCTGGCTGTCAGACATCACTCAGACATGTTTACATAAGGCTGTCTGATACAGGCTGGAAAACAAAGCCCATCATGTATAAAGTGATTTCTTGAGCTCTGTACTCCCATATAATTGGGTTCATCTGGTGAACATCTTTGAAAAATGCCAATCTTTTGAAAATGGCCTGTATGTGGAGGCAGCAGATTCTTCCATTTTAACCCACAGGAATAGATCAATGCTGGGTACCTACCCTTAAGGATAGTAGAATACCACTCAGTTCCATAAAGTCCTGACCTAGAAACTTTTCAGTCTCGGGTAACTATCAGATAAGCAGCTGTAACAAGCCATGAATAAGTTAATTCAGCTGCTCCAGAGTCACAGAGAAGTCCAACCCTGGGGTGCCTGGGTGGCTTAGTTGGTTGAGTGTCGGCTCAGGTCATGGTCTCAAGATCAGGGGATCGAACCCTGCATCGGGCTCTGCACTGAGCTCAGCGTGGAGCCCATTTAGGATTCTCTCTTTCCCCTCTCTCTCTGCCCCTCCCCTATGCACACACGCACGAACACATTCCCTCTCTCAAAATAAATAAACATTTTTTAAAAATTAAAAAAAACAAGTCCAACCATGAAGATATCAAAGAGAGGATGGGAAGGTACTGCAGCAGTAAACATTGCCTGTGGGGTCCTAGCTCCATCACTTACTAGTGTCAGAAACTATGCCACTTTGCATCAGGGTCATAACCAGGCTGAGTGTTCCTTTCCTTATCTGTAAAATGGGCTCAACAGTATCTTCCTCAAGGGAGCCTAGCTGTCTCAGTTCGTAGAACCTGTGAATCTTCTTTTCTCTAAGGTTATTTCTTTGAGAAAGACAAAGGCAGCATTAGCAGGAGGAGGGGCAGAGAGAGAGAGAGAGAGAAGAACTCCAAGCAGGCTCTGCACTGTCAGCTCTGAGCCCAATGCAGGGCTCAGACTCACGAACTGTGAGATCACGACCTGAGCGGAAATCAAGAGCTGGACGCTTACCCAACTGAGCCACCGCCCAGGCGCCAGGGACCTCAGCATTGTGAGTTCGAGCCCCAAGTTGGTACAGAGATTAACTAAAAATAATAAAATCTTTTAAGAAGTAAATAAACATTGGGGCGCCTGGGTGGCTCAGTCGGTTAAGCGTCCGACTTCGGCTCAGGTCACGATCTCACGGTTCGTGGGTTTGAGCCCCGCGTCGGGCTCTGTGCTGACAGCTAGTTCAGAGCCTGGAACCTGCTTCAGATTCTGTGTCTCCCTCTCTCTCTGCCCCTCTCCTGTTCATGCTGTCTCTCTCTCAAAAATAAATAAAATATTTAAAAAAAAGAAGTAAATAAACATTACTTTCCTCAGAGGGTCATGTGAGGATTAACTGTAACATGTAAAGTTCCTAGCACATTTAAAGGGTTGGCTCTTGGGGCGCCTGGGTGGCTCAGTCGGTTGTGCAGCCGACTTCGGCTCAGGTCATGATCTCACCGTTCGTGGGTTCGAGCCCCGCGTCGGGCTCTGTGCTGACAGCCAGCTCAGAGCCTGGAGCCTATTTCAGATTCTGTGTCTCCCTCTCTCTCTGACCCTCCCCTGCTCACGCTCTCGCTCTCTCTCTCTCTCTCTCTGTGAAATAAATAAAAAAACATTAAAAATAAATAAAGGGTTGGCTCTTTTTTTCTCAAAGAGATCAGATTTTATTAGAAGAAATTGGCAAGTAAGGAGACAATTAAAATATTGTGTTGTAAATACTACAGCAGGAATGATCTCAGGATGCTCCAGGAGCACATGAAAGCTCTCCCAATCCAGCCCCCCAGTGGGGGAGTTGCTCAGGGAAGGCCTCCTTAGAGGAAGTGGTACCAGTGTTGTACTTCTCTTGTCTTTCCCAGGGAGCTTGAAATGAAAATTATTTAACTACGTGATGTCTAAGTGGGAGATATAATAATTCACTGTTTGATTCCTTTCGGTTTTGTACCACAGGGAACTACAAAACGTATTTCTGGGTAGAGGGAGAGGTGAAAAGAAAAGGAAAAAAACCTAAGAGACAAAGATACAATTTTCATGAACCCGGTAAATAGGGGTATGGTTAGGAATCGGATGTTCACTAGGAGAATTCCTGGAAATTAAGAATTAGAAGGTTGGGGTTCAGTTGGTTAAGCATCCGACACTTTGGCTCACGTCGTGATCTCGTGGTTCACGGGTTCTAGCCCCGCATCGGGTTCTGTGCTGACAGCTCAGAGCCTGGAGCCTGCTTCTCCCTCTCTCTCTGCCCCTTCTCCGCTTGCTCTCTGTCTCCCTCAAAAATAAATATTCAAAGAAAATTTTTTTAAATGAAAAGAATTTTTAATTAGAAGGTTGAATGCAATCTGATAGGTGACTATGCTTAGGATCTTTCTGAAAAGGGTGATGTAGTTAGATTTTTTTTAAGTAACGAACAAAAACACACGTTTTGAGCTGGGTGCGTTAGCTTGTGTATTCAAGTGTTAGCTCTTATTATGTATGCCTAAGGACGTAAATATTCATCCCTCTGCTGTGACGCCACCCTCTGGCAGGCTCCCCATGATCGGTGCATCATGGTTGTCTGGGACATCTGTGAATGTAGGAAGGGTTGGGCAGCATGTTTGTGGACTGAGACGTTTTTGGAATTTATCTTCAGGACCAATTGGTGATTTTGTCATGCCCCTCTCTTCGGCTGACATCTGCCAAGATTAAAAACAAAACAAAACAAAGCAAAACCACTACACTAATTCCTACCAGAGTCGTGCCACATGGGATATAAAACAAACAGCTGGTAGGGGGACCTGGGTGGCTCAGTCAGTGAAGTGTCTGACTTCAGCTCGGGTCATGATCTTGTGGGTGTGCGAGTTCCAGCCCCGCTTCGGTCTCTGTCCTGACAGCTCAGAGCCTGGAGCCTGCTTCGGATTCTATGTCTTCCTCTCTCTCTGTCCCTCCCCTGCTCATGCTCTGTCTCTCTGTCTCTCTCTGTCTCTCAAAAATAACTAAATATTTTTTAAAATATTAAAACAAACAGCTGGCAATCAAAACATAAAATGCATTGCTGTTTTATTGGCCTGGAATTGTCTTTGGGTCTCCTCTTTAGTCTTCTCTTCACTAGGTCGTAATCCTATGCTAGTAAGAAGTCTTTTGGTTTAAATTGACTATTTAAATCAGCTTCGGAGCAGGGGTAGGGGGAGAAAATTTATTAGACCCTATTAGTGAAAGGTCCAGTGCTTTGGGAATTAAAAGAATTTTGCTACATGTCTGACTCCCCTTTTTCTGCATCTCCACACACCATCCCCAGCTCTTTTTCTCTACAGACTGGATTTTGTCATAAGGGTGTCTGTGTTTGTTTTGGGAGCCATAGATGGTTCAGGTGCTCTCCACTGCTGCCACTTTAACATATCCCAGCACTGAATGCTGCCATTGCTACTGTCAACACACAGGAAATGAATCAAGGAGTTTTCTGATGATGATTTTAAGTAGATGCTTCCCTTACTGATAGGTTGTATTATGATCACCAGGGACAGGCACCCCTGTCCCAAAGTTCAGGTGTATACATCCACTTAAACTTGCCTGCTATGTGATCTTTCCTACATAACCTGCTCTCTTCCACCTGCTGCCAAAACCCCTGAGCAGCAGACAGAGGTCTAGTCTAGTTATCAAATGGCACCGTGGTAACGGCTATCATGAAGCTCAGGCTTTCTTTCTCCTCTTCATCAATAATTCTCAATACTGAAATGCTACAATATGACAAATGTAGAAACTGAAGGCATCTGAGACTTTGTGAGGATGAACAGATCAGAATTTGGAGCATATGGATCATACACATTTCCATGAGAGGTTTAAGCAGGGTTCACACAGATCAATCTAAGATGGACTTCCATCCTAGTTTATTTCATACAACAGAAGGATGTTGGACCAGGGCAGGGGGCAGAGTGGAGCGGGAAAAATGGTCACAGAAGTTCAGATTCACAGCATCCCAGTTTACTGACCCCAAAAGCAGAGGGAAGCTTCTTGCTCTCTCAGAGTATATAAAATACAAAGGAACAGCTCCGGGTGGCCCTGCTTGGGCTCTTCTGTGGGCTGGTAGCTTCACCAAAGGATGAGACATGTTGATTGCCCTAGCTGGGATTCTGTGTCCATCCCGCGGCATGAGGCTCAGAGTAACAGCTCCACAAGAACTACATAGAATCGATGTGGTTGGAACGGAATAGATGGAGAGGAAATTCCCCAAAGGAATGTAGGGTACTTTTTGCCAGAAGAAGAGGGAGCAATTCTGGACAGACAAAAACAACAGATGTTCACTACAAGTAGAATAGAACTGCTGGTGAGGCCAAACGATATGATTTTGTGAGGATGCTAGAGTAGAATGTGTTAACACTTGCTATGGTCAGGTAAGAGAAGGCAACCATCCCCTGGATACGATAGAACTTTCATATCTATTGGGTCTTCTGACCTTTACCATAACTCTGAGGAATGGGCAGGGCTTACTCATTTTACAGAATATATTTTTGAGACTCAGGCAACACTAAGAAGCACGGCAGGAAAAAACATGGTTCGTGGGACAGGATCAGGTATAAATCTGAAAATCTGATAGGCACACTAGTTTGGGAGGCAGGTGCCTCCCAGACATTATCAAAGCCTGAGAGATTCTTTCAAAGTTCTTTCAGATTCTCAATCCTGAAAATATCTGGCATGTGCAGGAGCCCAGGAGATGCCCATCAGCCAGGCACTTGGTGCCAAGGTGACAGCAACTTCCTGGAAACCTTAGCATATGTATGCAGCTTTCCCAAGAGTTCTCTATCACACTAGTCTCTCTAGTTAGCTATTCTTCCACATACTCCGTGATAATAGCTTTTATTCACTCATTCTTTTTTTGAATGTTGTATCTATTTTTTGAGAGAGCTCAAGAAGGGGAGGGGCAGAGAGAGAGCGACTAGAGGATCTGAAGTGGGCCCTGAGCCAACAGCAGCGATCCTGATGTAGGGCTTGAATTCCTGAACCACAAGATCATGACATGAGCTGATCAGATGCTCAACCAAATGAGCCACCCAGGTGCCCTTCATTCTTTTTTTAAAAGTAATCTCTACGCTTAACGTAAAGCTTGAACTCAGCCTCAAGGTCAAGAGTCACATGCTCTACTGACTGAGCCAGCCAGGCCACCTCTATTCACTCATTCGTATTTCTATCTCCCACACCCAAACCCATTTCTGACATATAGATGACTCACAATAAATGTTTATGAAATATTGAATTGATAAGATAGCAAACGTTTATTGGATGTCAATTACATGCATTATGCTAGACTCTGTGGAAATACAGATAAATAAGATACCATTCCCAGCCTTGAGATCATAGCCTAATGGAAAAGACCAACACACAAACAGTTCTAAGTCATTCACAACTCTGGTCCCAAGTGGCAGAGAAACAGACCCAAAGTAGTTTAAGAAAAGTGAGAATATTTTGGTTTACACAAGCTAAACCATCCAGAATTAAGGCTGGCTTCAGACAGAGGTAGTTCCATGCCCCTAAATGCTCTGATTTCGTCTTCAGGACCTCCATTGTATTGCCTCAACTACCTGGGCCCCCTGATCCCAATGTGGTTGTGGTAAAACACACATAACAGAACTTTCCATTTAACAATTTTCTTTCTTTCTCTTTCTTTCTTCTGTTCATTCGTTTATTCATTCTTTCTTTCTCTTTCTCTCTTTCTTGATTCCTTCCTTCCTTCCTTCCTTCTTCCTTCCTTTCTTTCTCAGTAGGCTTCACACTCAGCACAGAGCCCAGCATAGGGTTTGAACTCCTGACCCTGAGATCGAGACCTGAGCTGAGATCAAAAGTCAGATGCTTAACCAACTAAGCCACCCAGGTGCCCCCCCATTTTAAAGTGCACAGTTCAGTGGCATTAAGTACACTCACACTGTTGTGCCACCATCACGGCTATTCATCTCCAGGACTTTTCTCATCTCCCAAAACAGAAACTTGGTACCTGTTAAACAACAACTTCCCATCCTACCCCCACACACCCAGTTCCTGTTATTCTCCATTGTCCTTTCCGTCTCTATGAATTTGACTACTCTTAGAGCCTCATATAAGAGGACTCACCCAGCATCTGTCCCTTTATGACTGCCTTATTTCACTTAGCATAATGTCTTCAAGGTTCATTCATGTTGTAGCATGTGTCAGAATTTCATTCTTTTTTATGGATGCATAATATTCCATTGCATGCATATACCACATTTTGTTTAGCCATTTGGCTGCCAATGAACATTTGGGTTGTTTCCAGCCTTTAACTACTGTGAATACTGCTGCTGTGAACATGGGGGTGTCTGAGTCCCTGCTTTCCATGTTTTGGGTGTACAGAACTTGAGCTTTTTTTTTTTTTTAATGTTTACTTATTTTTGAGAGAAAGAGAGAGAGAGAGAGCACGAGCAGGGGAGGGGCAGAGAAAGACGGAGAAAGAGAATCCCAAGCAGGTTCCGCACTGTCAGGGTGGGGTCCAAAGCAGGGCTCAATCCCAGGAAGCATGAGATCATGACCTGAGCTGAAATCTAGAGTCAGAGGCTTAACCTACTGAGGCACCCAGGTGCCCCAGGGGGTTGATCTTTTTAAGAACAAAATAAATAGCAACTTTATTAAAGGCTGTGTTAGGGGCACCTGGGTGGCTCAGTCGGTTGAGCGTCCAATTCTTTTTGTTTTTTAATATGCTTTTTTCCTCAGTGCCCTCATCAGCGGTTGTTAACAACCACATTTCTATTAAGAGTCTGGTCAAGGTAATCTAGGTTTTTGTTTTTTTGTTTTAATGTTTTATTTATTTTTCACACACACACACACACACACACACACACACACACACACACTGTGAGCAGGGGAGGGACAGAGAAGGAGGGAGACACAGAATCTGAAACAGGCTCCAGGCTTCAAACTGTCCTCAAAGAGCCCGATGCGGGACTCAGACTTACAAACTGCAAGATCACCACCTGAGCCGAAGTCGGACGCTTAACCCAGCGTCCAACTCTTGATTTCAGGTCAGATCATGATCTCATGGTTTGTGGGATCGAGCCCAGCATCCAGCATGGAGCCTGCTTGGGATTCTCTCTTTCCCCCTCTCTCTGCCCCTTCCCTTCTTACGTGCACACACACGTGCTCTCTCACTCTCTCTCTCTCTCTCTCTCCCCCTCTCTAAAAAAATAAAATAATAAAAATTTTGAAAGGCTATGGCAAATTCCCATAGTCCCATGCCGCTTTTGGCTTGGATCATTCCCACTCTACTGTCAAAACGTAGAGTCAGCCCTTACCATTGAGGACACACATGAATCCAGAGGTTTTCCCCATCACCACCACTGGCCACTGCATTCTGCCTTGGAACTGGATAATGCACTGCGAAAGCTAGCTTTCCTCTCAGATCAGACTCTTTGAATGATAGGAGGAACCTAGGACTGAGCAACTTTGGCTCCCTGGGAGGGAACATGCGGGCTGTGGAAAGCCCACAGTCGTAAACTGTCAGGTGGTGACTGCCTGTGAAACCTGTCAAGGCTCTGACAGCCCAGCTGAGAACCTAATTAGCAGTTACAAAGAGAAACAGGAAAAACGTGTTGTCAGAGAGCTCCCCATCTGAGAGAATGAAGCACAGTGTCCTGGCCCCGTCATCAACCTCCTTCTTGTTTCAACCAGAGCAAAGCACATTAGTATAATTGACATTACACATGTTTATTATCTGGAACAAAGGAACCGTGTCAAACCACAGTCCTGTGTCAGCTGAGTCTTTGGTAATCACATAAATTGAACAGTGGCATGTGACCCGATTGTATGAGCACTTCCGATCTTCTCAGCGCCACGGATACTACCAGACCACACTTCACTTTTCTCCTGGAATTTACACAAACTTCAAACAATCCTCCTTTCCTGGAGTGAGAGGAACAGTGGTCTTTTGTTCTTGTGAAACCTAGAGAGGGATAATAACTTACCCAAAGTCACAGAGCCAATCAGCAACCCAGCACCTTATCTTCCAAGGAAGATAAATTTGTATCAACCAAGCTGCAGCGTCAATGTGAGGAAACCAGCAATCTTCCCCTAAATTGGGGAAAAGCGACATTAGAGCCTGCACATGCTAGTTTTTACGAAATCTTGGTCCTTTACTCTTGCAAAACACTTACTCACGCTTCTCACTTGCCTTTCTTTCTTCAATTATATCAGCAGCACCCGAGCAAGGATGCTAACTTTCTTAACGCGAATTTTTTTCCCCAAAATCTTGAAAATAAAGGACCTGGTACTTACAGCATCTGGAGATGTGAAGAAAAAGAGTTAACATTGATTGGCCACATCTGTTGCATTTTAGATACTATGTTTTGCCTCTAATTTAATCTATAAACCTACTGGCAAAGTAAATATTATTATATACAACTTCAGATGCCATTCCTGGAGCTCAGAGAGGTTAGGTAAACTGCCCAAGATGACACAGCTAGAAAATGACAAAGCAGATTTAAAAAACATTTTGGGGGCCAGGCACCTGGCTGGCCCAGTTGGTAGAGCATGTGACTCTTGATCTCAGGGTTGTAAGTTCTAGCCCCACGTAGGGTGTAGAGATTACTTAAAACTAACATTTTTAAAAAGTTTTAATTAAGTTTATCTTTTTTGAGGGGGGAGGGGCAGAAAGAGAAGAGGGGGACAGGGTTCCAAAGCGGACTCTGTGCTGACCCCAGACGCCTCGATGCGGGGCTTGAACTCACGAACTGGGAGATCATGACCTGAGTCAAAGTCGGACACTTAACCAACTGAGCCACCCAGGTGCCTCCCCCCAAAAAAAAATCTTTAAAAAATTTTTTTTTAAAATTTTTAATGTTTATTTTTGAGAGGAGGAGGGGCAGAAAATGAGGGGAACAGAGGATCTGAAGCAGGCTCCATGCTGACAGCAGAGAGCCAGGTGCAGGGTTCACACTCACAAACCATGAGATCATGACTTGAGCAGAAGTTGGAGGTTCAATCGGCTGAGCCAGCCAGGATCCCTACCCCTAAAAAGCTAGTTGGTTGTTTGTTTATTTACTTATTTATTATTTTCATTTTTTGGGACTGAGCTTGGAACCCACTTCTTTCAGGCTTCAAAGTCTGTGTTCTTTGCATTATGCTACCTCAGAAGAGAAGAACTAAAGGGATTCCCAAGAGATAAAGCTGATAAAAGAAGCCATTCTTTTTTTTTTTTTAATTTTTTTAAATGTTTTATTTATTTCTAGGAGAGAGAGAGAGAGAGACAGCGTGAGCAGGGGAGGGTCAGAGAGAGAGGGAGACACAGACTGAAACAGGCTCCAGGCTCTGAGCTGGCTGTCAGCACAGAGCCCGACGCGGGGCTCAAACCCAAGAACTGCGAGATCATGACCTAAGCGAAAGTCGGACACTTAACCGACTAAGCCACCCAGGCGCCCCTAAAAGAAGCCATTCTAAACTCTTAGTGCCTTTGACTTTCTTATACATGTGTGGATTAGAATCTAGTACAAGGCATTCAGCAAAACACTCCATCAGAGTGTTTCAAAGCTCCTACAGAGAATAGGGACCCGGGGTGGAAATTGGAAGAAAGGAGGGAAAAGACGCGGAAGAGGAAAGGAGGACCGGGAAGCGAATATGCCTGGGAGTCGTAACGGGTAGCTGGAGGTTGTTCTCAGAGGCCTTCACCTACACCCAAAGAACGGTGCAGAAGCCGATACTCCTCTTTTGCTCCATTCACCATTTATTTTCTCTTCTTCTATAAAAGGATTAGCAGGATGGGCTCAGTGGGAAAGGAGGCCCCTGTGGGATCCTGTTACCAGCCATCTGTGTTCTGTTCTTTACTTTCGAACAAGACGGCTCCAAAACTCTGAACCGGAGAGGGAGTTGGAGCTGGATACAGATCAGCAGAGCTGTTGCTAACAGCTCTGACGCCTGCAGGATGACTCAGCCCTCTGTGCCTGGCAGAGTCAGCTGTGGTCCCCTGGAGCCTCCTACACTAGGGACAAAATCAGAGATGTGGAGAAGGATCAAGATCCTTGATCCTGGGAAGGAATTCAGGATAGAAAGATGGGTAGGGGCTCCTGAGTCTTTACTTAAGCCTCTGGCTGATGAAGGGGGAGGGATTAAAGGCGACAGGAAGTCACGGTCCTTTATATATATTTCAGCTGCTCCACGAAAGGAATATACCGTCTGGAGGATGGCAGTCAGCAAAAGCCATATGGCCGTGTCACCAGGAATGCAGCCTAAACACAAATATCACTCACTTCCCTGGTGAAGTTTACTCAGGTACAAGCCTCTCCTGCTGTTCCCTCACTTTCGGAGAAAACCAAAGACTTCCTGTGCTTACGCAGTACCATGAATACTGAAGAACTGTTGCTACTTTCAGACCTTCCCCTGGTTACTCATTCAGATCTCTGAGATACAGGCAATCAGGAGGAAGCTATTCGTGCATGAGGTCGGGAGTCACCTGGATTTACCCCAGACCAGCACAGAAATACCTTGCTCTACCCTCCACCTCCAAACAACCCCAGGCTTCCTCGGAGAGTTTTCCTTTCAGTTGGCTCCTTATCACTCACCAATAAACAGCCCCCAAAGTTTGGCTTCTTGTTGTCATGGCAACCCAGGAGAACAGGTTGAAGCTGCCAATAAAGGCATTTGCAAGAGCTCCCTAATCTCAGACTCTTTTAAAAACAATAGTATGGGGGCGCCTGGGTGGCTCAGTCGGTTGAGCATCCGACTTCAGCTCAGGTCATGATCTCACGGTTCATGGGTTCCAGCCCCGCGTTGGGCTCTGTGCTGACAGCCAGCTCAGAGCCTGGAGCCTGTTTTAGATTCTGTGTCTCCCTCTCTCTCTCTGACCCTCCCCTGCTCATGCGGTCTCTCTCTCTCTCAGAAATAAATAAAACATTTAAAAATTTTTAAAAAAATAGTAGGAAGTGGAATCACCACTATCCACCCACCCCCACATACACTACATACCCACCTCCAATTGTCAGTTTTATGGAGTGATTTAGTTCTTGGAGTAGCTAAGAAAGTGGCTGTTTTGCCCTCATGAAAGGTTTTCATATTTTAATATAATCCCTTCTTTACACACTAACCTAGTAATCAGACCAGACTGCCGGCTATTAGCATCTCTAAGGGTTCGTGGAGGTTACAAAATGCTCCTTTATAAAAAAAATTTTTTTAATGTTTTATTTATTTCTGAGAGAGAGAGAGAGAGACAGCATGAGCAGGGGAGGGTCAGAAAGAGAGGCAGATACAGAATCCGAAACAGGCTCCAGGCTCTGAGCTGGCTGTCAGCACAGAGCCTGACACGGGGCTTGAACCCACGAACCACGAGATCATGACCTGAGCCAAAGTCGGACACTTAACCAACTGAGCCATGCAGGCACCTCCAAAATACTCCTTTACTATATACCCTTTACTGTACTTCATTTTTCTGTGCCTGTAGAATGTATCTGGGGATTTGGTATTTCAGGGCTAGAACTGCTGGCTAGTTTCCAACCAAGGGTAGGAAGACTCCTGATGTTCTTATATAATATGGTGAAAGTACTTTGTATAGGAGTGTTCAGATATATATTCACATTAACTATTATTTCCTGTCTACAAAACCCTTTACCTCAAGGCCATATTGCATAGGAGTTAAGCTCATGGATTCTGATTCAAAATTCCTGTTTTGAATCCCTTCTCTATCCTCTACCTTCTACAAGAATTTCTCTGTTTCACTTTCCCCTTCATAAAAGGTAAAAATAATATGGGGCGCCTGGGTGGCTTAGTCGGTTAAGCGTCCGACTTTCGCTTAGGTCATGATCTTGCAGTTCGTGGGTTCGAGCCCCGCGTCGGGCTCTGTGCTGACTGCCAGCTCGGAGCCTGGAGCCTATTTCAGAGTCTGTATCTCCCTCTCTCTCTGACCCTCCCCTGCTCACGCTGTCTCTCTCTCTCTCTCTCTCCTAGAAATAAATAAAAATATTTTTTAAAAAAAGGTAAAAATAATAGTATCCACATCAGAGGGTTTTCATGAGGATTAAATTAATTAAAATATGTGAAGTACTTAGATCAATCAGTACCTGGTTTTGTATATCAAGTGTGCCCCTACACAGAGTATGTTGCAGAAAAATACAGAAAACCTACCTTGTCCTCAAAGAGTTCACAGGCTGATATCCACATGGTAGAGATAGACAAACCAATAATTATAGATAACATGACAGTGCTTCTCTAAATGGAGAAAGGAACAGAGAAGGGGGCCAGAAATTCAGCCCTGAAGGATGCCTGGGTTTTCCTAAATTAGAGACATGGTTTATCGGTTAGGCGCTCTGTGTTGCAAAGGACAACTCATTCCATTTATCTCAATAAACTTTTTTTAAGTTTGTTTTTTTTATTTTGAGAGAGAGGGAGAGAGAGTGCATGTGCAAGAGAGGCAGGGACAGAATCCCAATTATTGAGGCATCCCTCAATAATTTTATTTTAAAGATATATGCTATAGAGGGGCGCCTGGGTGGCTCCGTTGGTTAAGCATCCGACTTTGGCTCAGGTCATGATCTCACAGTTCGTGGGTTCGAGCCCCAGGTCGGGCTCTGTGCTGACAGCTCAGAGCCTGGAGCCTGCTTCAGATTGTGTGTCTCCTTTGCTCTCTGCCCCTCCCCCATTCTCTCTCTCTCTCTCTCTCTCTCTCTCTCTCTCTCGCTCTTTCAAAAATAAACATTAAAAAATTTAAAAAATATATATATATGCCATAGAAAGCCAGGTCAACTAACAGCCCAAAAGAAACAGCATTTTAGGTGCTGTCATCCTGATGCTTAATCATTAGCATGACTTAGCTATTCTCCTCCTTGAAGGCCTCTTTTACCAAAACCAACTGGTTCCTTATTTTTTGCTTTGTACTGATGTTCTCTTCCTCAGAGTTCCTATTTCCTCATACCTATAGCTTGCCTTGACCCCTCCGGATTCTGAGTTTATCTCATGGCTTTTCTTAATGTATCTTTTTAGCTCTTGTTCTTGTCGTTAACAGTCTCATCATTCTCTCCTTTTTTCTAACTCAAATTTTAGAGAGTGAGAGAGAATCTGATCAACCTACTCGATTTAAATTTTTTTTGTTTTTTGTTCTTGGTGCCCGTAATGTTTCAAGTGTTGGCCATGTTCTGGATTGTCCACTGTTGCGTCAGATGACAATTCTGGTCCAATCAGCTAAGGCAAAAGTATCTCCATGAATTGGACATAAACTGTGGCTGCTTACGGCTGCCTCTTCAACAGAGGCTGTAGATGGGAAATTTTCTCTTAGAAAGGGAATTTGGAGGGGCGCCTGGGTGGCTCAGTCGGTTAAGCACCCGACTTCGGCTCAGGTCACGATCTCACAGCTCGTGAGTTTGAGTCCTGCGCTGGGCTCTGTGCTGACAGTTCAGAGCCTGGAGCCTGTTTCAGATTCTGTCTCCGTCTCCCTCTGCCCCTCCTCCATTTGCACACTGTCTTTCTCTCCCTCTCTCTCTCTCTCAAATATAAATATTTAAAAATTTTTTTAACGTTTTATTTATTTATTTATTTATTTCTGAGAGAGAGAGAGAGACAGCATGAGCAGGGGAGGGTCAGAGAGAGAGGGAGACACAGAATCTGGAACAGGCTCCAGGCTCTGAGCTAGCGCTCAGCACAGAGCCTGACGCGGGGCTCGAACCCATGAACTGTGAGATCATGAACTGAGCTGAAGTCGGCTGCCTAACCGACTGAGCCACCCAGGCGCCCCTAAACATTTTTTAAAAATAAAAAAAGAAAGCAAATGTGGATGTAGCAGTCGTGACACTAGGTTTACAACAGAAAGAAGTAGTGATATATGCAGAGAGCATGGAAAAGAGAAATACAGAGGAATTGATTCACCACATTCATGGACGCATTGCTGAATGTCAGTCAGTATGCCAGGAGTAGATAACAAACACTATGAGACATGTTCTACGGGATCTGTGGGAACCCAATGCAGGGCCACCTAAACCAGGCATGAGGTGCCAAGAAAGCTTTCTTAGAGGAAGGAAACTCAACTTCTAGAAGACTAGAAATAAAAAGGAGCATGGCACATTCCAGAATCTGAAAGTAACTTACTGGGCTGCTAAAAAATGAGAGGAAGTAGTAAGAGGCAGGCAGGGGCTACATCATTCAGGTCCTAATAACTGTAATTACCATTTATTGAACATGGACCTGAACACTGTGCTATTTTATGTGTATTAGCTTGTTTATTACTCCCAACAACTCTGGGAGGCAGGAAGAATTATTGCTCACATCTTTTAGACGAGGATGCCAAGTCTCAGTGAGATTTAGTAACTTTCCTATGATCCCTTACCTAGCACGTACCCAAACTTCTAAGTTACACTTCTGTTATGGATCATATTAAGGATATGGTCTTAAGGAGCAACGGGAACCATGAAGAATTTTAAGCAAATCTGCATTTCAGAAAGTTCACTCACAGCTACAGAATAGATAAAACAGATAGCAAGGAGCAAAGGGGGCCATAGGGAGACACTGGGTTCCTACTGCAGAGGAGGAGAGAGAGGGTAGTAAGGTGGATGGGGGTGGTAACAGTGAGGTAGATGAATGCATGCATTTATTACCTCGATCAATAAATGTTTAATGAGCTCCTATAAGAGTGCCAGGACACGAAGTTGAACAAAGTAGATGTGGTCTCCACCCTCGAGTCTACCTGAGAAAGAAAATACGCAGGAATTAATGGAGGTGAATATGAGGGTGATGATAAAGGGGGAGTCTGGGATGGTTTACTGGCCTGAGGTGAGCCCCAACACCCTGGCCCTTTCCACCTCATTGCTCCCCTAGGACTGTGTATGTTCAGCGGGGGAGTGGGGAGTGGGGATGCGGATAGAGGAATATGGGAGGGATGCCAACTGCTAAAGTTAGAAAAGAAGACCAACAACAGGGACGCCTGGGTAACTCAGTCGGTTAAGCGTCCGACTCTTGGTTTTGGCTCAGGTCGTGATCTCACCGTTTGAGAGTTTGAGCCCCGCATCGGGCTCTCTGCTGTCATCGCAGAGCCAGCTTCGGATCTTCTGTCCCCCTCCGTCTCTGCCCTTTCCCCGCCGGCTCTCTCTCCTATCTCAAAATAAATAAATAAACTTAAAAAAAAAAAAAAAAAAAGACCAACGACAGCTCAGGAAGAACTTTGCATGCCATTCTCATCATCTCAGACTCTATTCTGGAGACTTTAAGGAGCCATTGAAAATGCATGAGCAAGAGAATGGCTTGACCAAACATACGTGTTAGCAAGATCAAGATGTACCCCTTCGGAAAGTCAGAATTCCTCCAGGGCTATAGAAACCACTGTGGGGTTGTGGGGGCGAAAGCGCAAATCCTCTTTTCACAGTCTGCCCCCTTGTGGCCAGAGGAAAACCAGCCCGTTCCAACTCCGCAGGTTTGTAAGGGGCCGCCCGCCCGCGTGCTTTGCCCTCAATGTCACGGCTCCCGCACCTCTCAGCAAGTTCTGCTGCTCAGTCTTCAGCAGAGACCAGCCCTTCAATTCCAGGATTCCGCCAGCTTCAGGGACACCACTCTGTCTTCGACTACGGAGAACCCTCTTCTGAGAACTCTCACTAGCCTGGTTCCCGAGCTCCCCGCGGACTGCTGCACTCTTCCCTTTGGTGTCTACACTGCCGTTCTCGGAGTGTGGAGGTAGCAAAGGGCAGCACTGCTGCCCTCAGGCGGGAACCCGGTGAAGAGCATGTTGCTTTTCTCCCGCAATCACCCCGCTCAGAACGTCCGTTCTTTAAACTTGCTATTTTATTGAGCATCCGCTTCATTTACACATTCTAGTTATAAAAAGGATCTGGGCGCCTGGGTGGCTCAGTCCGTTAAGCGTTCGACTCTTGATTTCTGCTCAGGTCTTGATCTCGCTGTTCGTGAGATGGAGTCCCTGCGTCGGGCTTTGTGCTGACAGTGCTCGGATAGGCTTGGGGTTCTCTCTCTCCCTCTCTGTCTGCCCCATCCCCCGCTCATGCTTGCTCTCTCTCTCTCTTTCTCTCTCAAAATAAATAAACATTTAAAAAAAAAAGATAATACCCCTTTCTACTCTTTGGTTCAAATCTAAGGAAGCAACGTGGAGGAAGAAAAGCAGGAGCTCCTCCTCCCCATGAATTAATAAGCATTATCATCACCACCTTTGCCAGCAACAGACCCGGAAAACAACTCTTCAAAGCCTTGAAAATAGAGAGCAGGATAGATACAGGGTAGCTTTTTCAAGGACATCTCCCGCTTTCCTTGGAAAGAGACATTCTCCTTCTCTCATACCTATATCCTTGTCTCTTTGCTTCTAAGATAGAAGCTCTGATAATGTCCATCACAACAATGGAGTTTTATTAGTCTATGGACCTTAGAAATGAAAACTGGACTCCCTTCTCAAAAATCCAGATTGATTTAAACACTCTCTGGCAGTGTCCTTTGGCATCCTTGCCAATGTGCTAATGAACTTGGGCCACAGACTCCTCCACTCATTGACTCAGCACTTAGCGGCAAAGTGACCCTTTAAATCTCATCCCCTCTAAGACAGCTCCTCTACCTGCCAAAAGGGTGATTTTGTGAATTAAACACTGATGCTGTTTTTCCGATTTAGCAGATACGCACCACCCACAGATAATTTATTCCAGAATTTCTTTGAAAGCCAGGGGCTTTAAGATTTCTGACCGACAGATTCCCTCCCCCATTCAAGCCCTTTATTCACCCAAGAATTTGCGATGGAAATAGTGCTGCTGGCTAGAGTAGAGCACCTACGAGTGCTGCTGAGAGCTAAGTGGCCGTTGCCATGGGGGCGAGTGTTTGTATAGAACTGCCTATACGAGGTGGTAGCCTTGAGGGCGGCTTAGATTCAGAGGATTCTAGGACTGAGACAGCCCCCTCATTCTGCAGATGAGGAAATTGAGGCCCAAAGACTTAAGTTCAATGACTTAATTGAAGGTCCAAGGGCAAGTTAGCATCAGAGTTGTGCTCTTTTTCATTAAAGCACTCATACTGGTTGAACGGGTGTTCCGCCAGTCATTTCCACTCATGCCACTGTGCTATTTGAGCACCACCGATTCCAGATAGAGGTGCCAGGAAATGGGGGAGTGGCAACAGTGGCATGTAAATATCCTTGCGTGTGTCTGCGTGCATACTCTTGCATCAAATTACTTGTGCATACTTAGAAGTGATTGTGCTAACTAGATATTTGCATAGGTGTCTGATTACATGGAATTCCTTAAACCTCAGTGTCCTTCTGAGTGAAATTCAGATAAGAAAGAATACCTATCTCGGGGCGCCTGGGTGGCTTAGTCAGTTAAGCGTCTGACTTTCGCTTAGGTCATGATCTCGCGGTTCGTGGGTTCGAGCCCCGCGTCGGGCTCTGTGCTGACTGCCAGCTCAGAGCCTGGAGCCTGTTTCAGTTTTTGTTTCTCTCTCTCTCTGACCCTTCCCTGCTCACGCTGTCTCTCTCTCTCTCTCTCTCTCTCTCTCTCTCTCCTAGAAATAAATAAAACATTAAAAAAAAATTTAAGAAAGAATACCTATCTCAAAGAATTGGGATAATGTATTGAAAGCACTTAAAGACAGTTGCTGCCATATAATAAATGTTTTATATTATATTGTTTCTACTATGTCTTTCTGCAGTGGACTATGTCAGGGATTGCCTTTAAAGTCCCTATCTCGGGGCGCCTGGGTGGCTTAGTCAGTTAAGCGTCTGACTTTCGCTTAGGTCATGATCTCGCGGTTCGTGGGTTCGAGCCCCGCGTCGGGCTCTGTGCTGACTGCCAGCTCAGAGCCTGGAGCCTGTTTCAGAGTCTGTGACTCCCTTTCTCTCTGACCCTTCCCTGCTCACGCTGTCTCTCTCTCTCTCTCTCTCTCTCTCTCTCTCCTAGAAATAAATAAAACATTAAAAAAAAATTTAAGAAAGAATACCTATCTCAAAGAATTGGGATAATGTATTGAAAGCACTTAAAGACAGTTGCTGCCATATAATAAATGTTTTATATTATATTGTTTCTACTATGTCTTTCTACAGTGGACTATGTCAGGGATTGCCTTTAAAGGCTTTAATTTGGGGCGCCTGGGTGGCTTAGTCGGTTAAGCGTCCGACTTTCGCTTAGGTCATGATCTCGCGGTTCGTGGGTTCGAGCCCCGCGTCGGGCTCTGTGCTGACTGCCAGCTCAGAGCCTGGAGTCTGTTTCAGTCTGTGACTCCCTCTCTCTGACCCTCCCCTGCTCACGCTGTCTCTCTCTCTCTCCTAGAAATAAAAAATAATAATAATTAAAAAAATTTTAAAAAAATAAATAAAGGCTTTAATTTTGGGGACGCCTGGGTGGCTCACTCGGTGAAGCGTCCTACTTCAGTTCAGGTCATGATCTCACCGTTCGTGAGTTGGAGCCCTGCACTGGGCTCTGTGCTGACAGCTTCGTTTCCTCTGTCCCCTTCTCTCCCGGCCCCCTTCTCAGAAATAAACATTAACAAAAATTAAAGCTTTAATTTTTTCATTTAATTTTCACAATAACCCTTTGAAGTAGCCCCTTTCATTTTCTGTGTAGCACTGATGAGAAAACTAGGCCTAGAGAGGGTGAGTAACTTACATAAGGTCGCAGGGCTAGGAAGCGGCTGAACAGGAATCAAAACCAGGTCTGTGTAATGTTAATGCTCTGAATCTTTACAATTAAGTTATACTGCCTCTCCTCCAGAAAAGCAGAGGAATAACTGGTCTATTCTAGTGTCTTTGGATTTGTTTGCTGGAACTCTGAATCCAAATACATTAGATACATATTGCATGTGAAATGGCCGGGCTCCTCCATCTAAATGCATTATAATTAAACCCACTGAAACTGAAAGCAAATAATTTGTTCTCACTCCCCTTTAATTACAGTTCTTTATAGAGACCCTACTTAGGCATTTTGTACAAGAAACAATTTCCCAATGAATGAATGCCATTTTATTCAATATCGTATTGTTTCTAAACTCCTAGTTGGTCCTGGTGAGATCTATGTAAGATATATCAATCTGCTGAAATCAACATAAAATCCTTGGGATCCTTCTTATCTGGTAAGCTCTATTCTTTAAAATCTCTTTGGGCATAAGAGACAGAAAGTAAACACTTTTTAAAAATTTTCATTTATTTTGAGAGAGAGCGAGAACAGGGGAGGGGAAGAGAGGGAGGGAGAGGGAGAGAACCCCAAGCAGGCTGTGGTGTTATCAGCGCAGAGCCTGATGCAGGGCTCAATCCTACAAACCACAAGATCATGACCTGAGCTGAAATCAAGAGTCAGACGCATAACTGACTGAGCCACCCAGGCATCCCAAATCATTTTTCTTCAATAGATATTCTTCCATTCTTACTAAAAATTCCAGTTTTAGGATGTCTCAGAGTCCAACCCAAATTTCTCTTATGGTCACACCATTCATTTTCTATCAGATCAGTTTCAATCAGAAATTAGTTGTTCTAGGGGCGCCTGGGTGGCTTAGTCGGTTAAGCGTCCGACTTTCACTTAGGTCATGATCTCACGGTTCGTGGGTTCAAGCCCCGCGTCGGGCTCTGTGCTGACTGCCAGCTCAGAGCCTGGAGCCTGTTTCAGTCTGTGACTCCCTCTCTCTCTGACCCTCCCCTGCTCACGCTGTTTCTCTCTCTCCTAGAAATAAATAAAAATATTAAAAAAAAAAAAAGAAATTAGTTGTTCTTGGTTATTACCTTTTCCTATTTTCTCCCTCAGTTCTTTTTTTTTAATATTTATTTATTTTTGAGAGAGACAGAATGAGAATGGGGGAAAGGCAGACAGAGAGAGGGAGACACAGAATCCAAAGCAGGCTCTAGGCTCCGAGCTGTCAGCACAGAGCCTGACGCAGGGCTAGAACCCACAGACCAGGAGATCATGACCTGAGCCAAAGTCGGACTTTAACCAACGGAGCCACCCAAGCACCCCATCTTGCTCAGTAATTTCATCCACTCCTGTACCTCCAACTATCTCCACTAGATAGAAAACTACCACATCAGGGGGGCCTGGGTGGCTCAGTCGGTTAAGCGTCTTACTTTGGCTCAGGTCATGATCTTATGGTTCATGAGTTCGAGCCCAGCATTGGGCTCTGTGCTGACAGCTCACAGCCTGGAGCCTGCTTCAGGTTCTGCGTCTCCTTCTCTCTGCCCCTCCCCTGCTCACATTCTGTCTCTCTCTCTCAAAAATAAACATTAAAAAATTTTTTTTAACTTAAATTAAATTCAATCCTATTTGTTCAATAAACATTAGTTAACTTTTTGCTGTGTGCTACAATGTGGATCTCACTGGTCCAGTCAGACATCTATCCTAACTCCAGTCCAGATATGTGTGGAACATTTTTGACAGGATGATGTGAGGTGTTGATATCCCTGTAAAAGTTGCTCTGGATAAAGAACATACCTTGGCTTCTCTGTACTCTACTCTCGGGATGACCTCTCCGACCCTCCTTATCCTTGCATTAGATACCCACAGTCTCTGGAATTCTCTATACTGAATTTACAAATCTTTTTTTACCTCAGTCCAACTTAAAGCCTTGATAGAAGTAACTAGTTCTATTACCCCAAAGTCAATAAATAAAAACCTATGTCATCACCTTCTTCACCAAACCACACTGTGTTCTTAATTTCCTGCAGTATTCCATTTGATAGAAGCACTATTTGTCTGAAATTTCCCTAGGCCTCCTGATTGCTCTGATGCAATCCACTCCCCATTTAGTAACTAAAATAATGTTAAACACAAAGCAAATCATGTTATTCCCCTGCTTAAAACCAGTCCTCAACTTCTCTTTGCTCTAAGAATATACTTCAAATTCCTTCCTGGGGCTAGAAGAACCCCTGAGTGATCTGGCCTCTACCCACATATCTGCTCTCATCTTATGCCATTCCTCTTGCTGTGCTCCAGCCACACTGGCCTCTTTTCAATTCCTGGAAAATGCAAAACTCTTGCTGTGAGCCTTTAGCAAAAGCTCTTCCTTTGGCTCTTGTCATGGTTCGTTTCTTATCCTTTGAGTCTTGGTTTGAAGCTATTTCTTTTCCCCAACCTGGCCTCCAACTATTATTCTTTGTCAGGGCTCCATTTATTTCTTCATGGCATTTATCCCAAATTATAATGTTATGTATACATTTTTATTATTTAAAATTTTTTTAATGTTTCTTATTTATTTTGGGAGACAGAGAGACAGAGCGTGAGCAGGGGAGGGGCAGAGAGAGACAGAAATATAGAATCTGAAGCAGGTTCCAGGCTCTGAGCTTTCAGCAGAGAGCCCAGTGCGGGGCCCTGAACTCATTAACCGTGAGATCGTGACCTGAGCTGAAGTCAGCCACTTAACTGACTGAGCCACCAAGCACCCCAATAATGTTATATATTTTTAGAATATATCTATTTGTGGTCTGCATTCTCTACCTGGATTGGAGGATCCACGAAGGCAGGGACCATGTCTGCATAGTTCATCAATGCATATCCTGCATTTAGTAGAGTGCCTGGTATATAGTAAGCGCTCATAACTGGTAACGGATATCATAATTTCTAGTGAACTCCCTTTCTCATTCTGTAAAATGGCTGCTTCAGATTCTCTTTAAACTAATTTCTCTAATCTCCACCTCCTTTCCTTTGTTTGTTTATTTACTTATTTAATGTTTACTTATTTTTGAGAGAGAGAGAGAGACAGAGCATGAGCGGGCGAGGGGCAGAGAAAGAGAGAGACAGAATCTGAAGCAGGCTCCAGGCTCTGAGCTGTCAGCAGAGTCTGATGCGGAGCTTGATCATGAACCTGAGCCGAAGTCTAATGCTTAACCAACTGAGCCGCCCAGGTGCCCCGTTTATTTATTTATTATGAGGGGGTGGGTGGAGGGGGAGAGAGAGGCAGAAAGAATCCTGAGCAGGCTCCACACTCAGCATAGCCCAATGAGGGGCTCCATCCCATGACCCTGGGATCATGACCTGAGCCGAAATCGAGAGTTGGACACTTAAGTGACAAGCCACCCAGGTGCCCCTTGAATCTCCACCTGACCACAAATTGTCATCCTATTCTCATATTCCTGAATGAGGAAAAGTCTCATAATTTCCTTAAATGCCCACATTCGAGCGCCTCTATAACACTCAACTATCGCACCCTCAGTCCATTGTTCACGCTATTTCTCTGCCAGAAATACCTACTCTCTACCCACTTCCCAGCCCTTGTTATCATCCTGCCAGTGGGAATGGCACATTTCCTCTTCCGCTTTTCCTACTAGCACATAATTAACTACTCCCTTGTAAGCATTCTCAAAGCCTTTCACAATATTTTTGCATATAAGGTCTGACATTTGGGGCGCCTGGGTGGCTCAGTCAGTTCAGCCTCTGACTCTTGATTGTGACTCAGGTCATGATCTCATGATTTGTGAGTTGGAGCCTCATATGGGCCTCTGTGCTGCTAGCGACGGAGCCTGCTTGGGATTCTTTCTCCCTCTCCCTGCCCCTCTCTTGTGCATGGGTGCACATGTGCGTGTTCTCATTCTCTCCTTTTAAAACTTAAAAAACATTTTTTTGATAAAAATAAAAAATTTCCACCTTTTATCTGTGTTATTTGTGTGGGTCTCTTACCCTGGAGAGTGAATTCTTTAGAGATAAAGGACTTGTTTTCTTCTTCACTTCTTTATTTACTTTAAAGTAATCTCTACGCCCAAAGTGGGGCTCAAATGCATGACCCTGAGACCAAGAGTCACATGTTCCATCAACTGAGTCAGCCAGGTGCCCCCATTTTCTTTAAATCCTCACTATCTAGCACAGCTTTTGATGCATGGCATACAGTCAATATATAATAATCAAATTAATAAAGCCAGGACAGAACACCTGTGAAAGAAAGTCAAAGCTTGTCCCAGAAACTAGTAAAAAGACACTTGATAAGATTCTGAGAAAAGGCAGGTGCTGTGTTAACCATATCTTAGATGCATCTTTTCTTCAAAAGCCACAGAAATCCTCAAGAAGACTCTCTGTGGATTTTCTTCCCACATAGAAAAAACAGAGAAATCCAGGAATGAAGCAAAATTTGGGTAAAATCAGGGCTCCTTGAGCTGACCACTAAGTCTTTAAGAAAATTAGTGCTCATTACTTTTTTTACACTAATTTAATAATTTATTTTTTAATTTACATCCAAGCAAGTTGGCATATAGTGCAACGATGATTTCAGGAGTAGATTCCTTAATGCCCCTTACCCACTTAGCCCCTCCCCCCTCCCACAGCCCCTCCAGCAGCCCTCTGTTTGTTCTCCGTATTTAAGAGTCTCTTATGTTTCGTCCCCCTCCCTGTTTTTATATTATTTTTGCTTCCCTTTCCTTATGTTCATCTATTTTGTATCTTAAAGTCCTCATATGAGTGAAGTCATATAATATTTGTCTCTCTGGCTAATTTCGCTTAGCATAATACCCTCTAGTTCCATCCACGTAGTTGCAAATGGCAAGATTTTATTCTTTTTGATTGCCGAGTAACAGTCCATTGTATATATATATATATATACCACATCTTCTTTATCCATTCATCTGTTGATGGACATTTGGGCTCTTTCCATACTTTGACTATTGTCGATAGTGCTGCTATAAACATTGGGGTGCATGTGCCCCTTTGAAACAGCACACCTGTATCCCTTGGATGATAAATACCTAGTAGTGCAATTGCTGGATCATAGGGTAGTTCTAGTTTTAATTTTTTGAGGAACCTCCATACTGTTCTCCAAGTGCTCACTACTTTTAAAACCAGTGAATATTACCTCTTTTTTCTCTTCTTCCTTCCTTCCTTTCTTTTCTTCTTTCTTTTTTTTTTAAAGATTCTATTTTAAGTAATCTCTACACCCAGTGTGGGGCTCGAATCCACAACCCCAAGATCAAGAGTTACACACTCCACCGACTGAGCCAGTTAGGCACCCCAATGCTATCTCTTTCTAACTCTCCTTTACTCTATAATGAAGAACTGAGCCCTACCCATAGATACTCTGATTTAGTTGGTCTAGCATAAAGACATTGATATATTTTTTTAATGTTTATTTATTTTTGAGAGAGAGAAGAGAGCGAGAAAGCATGAGTGGGGGAGAGGAAGAGAGAGAGAGAGAGAAGGAGGATCTGAAGCAGACTCTTAGTTGACAGTAGAGAGCCCAATGTGGGGCTTGACCTCATGAACCATGAGATCATGACCTGAGCCAAAGTTGGACGCTTAATCGACTGAGCCACCCAGGTGCCCAAAGATACTGATATTTTTTATAATTTTTTAAATGTTTTATTTATTTCTGAGAAAGAAAGACAGCGTGAGCAGGGGACGGTCAGAGAGAGAGGGAGACACAGAATCTGAAACAGGCTCCAGGCTCTGAGCTGGCTGTCAGCACAGAGCCCAACGCGGGGCTCGAACCTACGAACTGTGATATCATGACCTGAGCCGAAGTCGGATGTTTAACCAACTGAGCCACCCAGGTGCCCTTAGAATTTTTTTTTAATGTTTATTTATTTATTTTGAGAGAGAGTGTCATTGGGGGAGGGGTAGAGAGGGAAGGAAACCAATAATCCCAAGCAGGTTTCACACTGTCAACAGGGAGCCTGATGCGGGGCTCAACCCACTAACTGTGAGATCATGACCTGAGCCGAATTCGTATGCTTAACTGACTGAGCCACCCAGGTACCCCAATATTTTTAAATAGCTCCTTAGATGATTGAGGCACCTGGGTTGCTCAGTTGGTTAAGCATCCAACTTCAGCTCAGGTCATGATCTCATGGTTAGTGGGTTTGAGCCCCACATCTGGCTGTGCTGACAGCTCAGAGACTAGAGCCTGTTTCAGATTCTGTGTCTCCCTCTCTCTCTGCCCCTCCCCCACTCACACTCTGTCTCTCTCAAAAATGAATAAACATTAAAAAAAAAAAAAAAGGCAGCTCCCTAGATAATTGAAGTGTAGCCAGGATAGAGAAGCAGTTGCTAGAATGGTGTTATACACTGAATATTTGTGTCCTCTCAAAATCCATATCTTTTTTTTTTTAACATTTATTTATTATTGAGAAACAGAGAGAGACAGAGCATGAGCAGGGGAGGGGCAGAGAGAGGGAGACACAGAATCCGAAGCAGGCTCCAGGCTCTGAGTGGTCAGCACAGAGCCCGACGCAGGGCTCGAACTCACACACGGGGAGATCATGACCTAAGCCGAAGTCGGATGCCCAATCGACTGAGCCACCCAGGCGCCCCTCAAAATCCGTCTCTTGAAGCCCTAACCAGCAATGTGATGGTATTTAGAAGTAGGGCCTTTGGGAGATAATTAAGTTTAAACAAAGTCATGAGCATGGGAAAATAAAAACTTCTACAGGGAGAAAGAAACCATCAACAAAAAGAGGCAACTTTCTGAATGAGAGAATATATGTGCAAATGATATGTCTAATAAAGGGTTAATATTCAAAGTATATTAACAATTCAACACCAAAAAACCCAAATAATCTGATTAAAAATGGGCAGAGGAGGGGCGCCTGGGTGGCTTAGTCGGTTAAGAGTCCGACTTCCGCTTAGGTCATGATCTCGCGGTTCGTGGGTTCGAGCCCCGCTTCGGGCTCTGTGCTGACTGCCAGCTCAGAGCCTGGAGCCTGTTTCAGTCTGTGTCTCCCTCTCTCTCACTGACCCTCCCCTGCTCACGCTGTCTCTCTCTCTCTCTCCTAGAAATAAATAAAACATTAAAAAAAAATGGGCAGAGGAACTGAATAGACATTTTTCCAAGGAAAACATACAGATGGCCAACAGACACATGGAAAGACGCTCAACATCACTCATCAGCAGGGCAATGCAAATCCAAACTATAATTAGATATCACCTTACACACATCAGAGTTAATATATATAAATGCCGAATCACTATGTCATATACTAGAAACTAATATAATATTGTATCTCAACTATACTTCAGTTAAAGAAAAAAAAACCCTAATGGCTGCACCTGGTAATAATTAACCTTGCAAACTATAAGAGACTCTTAACTATAAAGAATAAATTCACGGTTGCTGGAGGGGAGGTGGGTGGGAGGATGGGCTAAATGGGTGATGGGCATAAAGAAGGGGACTTGTCACGATGAGCACTGGGTATTATACGTAAGTGATGAATCACTAACTTCTATACCGGAAACCAGTTTTACCATATATGTTAACTAACTAGAATTTAAAAAGAATTAAAAAAAATTTTTTAATGTTTATTTATTTATTTCTGAGAGAGAGAGAGAGAGAGAGAGAGCATGAGCAGTGGAGGGTCAGAGAGAGAGCGAGACACAGAATCTGAAGCAGGCTCCAGGCTCTGAGCTGGCTGTCAGCACAGAGCCCAACACGGGGCTCGAACCCACGAACCATGAGATCATGACCTGAGCTGAAGTCGGATGCTCAACCGACTGAGCCACCCAGGTGCCCCTAAATAAAAATTTGAAAAGAAGTGTTTGCAAATGTATGCCTAGAAAATAATAACAATTAACCTTATTTACAATACAGAGCCTCCAGCTCAAGGGCTATCCTTCCAAGGCTTAAAGAAATCAGATTGCCAAAGACAGCGTTTTTCTAGAGGTTCATTTCTTATCTAGTACTCATGCCCTTTTACCCTGGTTGATTTATATAAACTGTTCATTTCCTAAAAACTCAGAGGATAAAGCTCGGAAATGGGTCCAGAAGATGGAGAAGTGCTATTGTTGATATTATCCCAATATCCCCAGAAACCCAGGTCAGGCCAGGACGTTTTGGGTGCCCTAATTATTTTACTCTGTCCAAAACTGGATCAGGTTTTTGACAGTCTGGAAGCCCTACATTTCACTTGGCTAATATTCTTCCATAAAGAACCAAATCAAAGTCATCTCTTTTGTGACATAATGGTAATAACATTTTTCTCTGTGGTCCCCACATAGGAACTACCTTTGTTATAGCACTTATTTTGCATTACAAATTTTTAAATATTTATTTTTATTTTTGAGAGAGAGAGACAGAGAGAGAAAATAAGCAGGTGAGGGGCAGAGAAAGAGGGAGACACAGACTCTGAAGCAGGCTTCAGGCTCTGAGCTATCAGTACGGAGCCTGACATTGGGCTCGAACTCACAGACAGGGAGATCATGACCTGACCTGAAATCAGATGCCTGACTGAGCCACCCAGGCACTCTTGTATTAAAAAGTTTTGATTACCTGATTCTTCCCTTTATCTTGCTATAAGCAAATAGAAAGATCCGTATCTTATTTATGTCTATTCTCCCTCTAATAGTAATTACAAAGTGGCTGATACACTGGAGATGCTCAAGAAATAGTAGCTAAACAAATTGATGCGCAAGGAATACCTGGGTGGCTCAGTCAGTTAAGCATTGAGTCTTGATTTCAGCTCAGGTCATGATCTCACGGTCTGTGAGTTCCAGTCTGGAGTCAGGTTCTATGCTGACAGCAGGGAGCTTGCTTGCGATTCTCTCCCTCCCCTCACCCCTTCCCCTCCTCTGCTCTCTCTCTCTCTCTCTCTCTCGCAAAATAAATAAACATTAAAAAAATTGAGACACAGGGGCGTCTGGGTGGCTTAGTCGGTTAAGCGTCCGACTTTTGCTTAGTTCATGGTCTCCTGGTTCGTGGGTTCGAGCCCCACGTCGGGCTCTGTGCTGACTGCCAGCTCAGAGCCTGGAGCCTATTTCAGAGTCTGTGACTCCCTCTCTCTCTGACCCTCCCCTGCTCACTCTCTCTCTCTCTCTCTCTCTCTCTCCTAGAAATAAATTTTAAAAAACATTTTAAAAAATTGAGGCACAGTTGCAGAGGATACACTTTTGCATTATTTGGACCTGTACCTTTGCATCATACTACATGATTAACTAGACAAACTTTAGTTTGCTCTATTCATCCTTATATCTTCCATCAGTTTTCAAGGAATATATGGGTTTTTAAAAAAATGTTTATTTACTTTTGAGAGAGAGAGAGACAGAGAGAGAGCACACGTGAGTGAGTGGGGGAGGGTCAGAGAGGTAGAGAGAGAGAGAGAGACAATCCCAAGCAAGCTCTGCACTGTCAGCTTGGAGTACGAGGCGGAGCTCAGTTTCAGGAACTGTGAGATCATGACCTGAGCCAAAACCAGGAGTTGGACGCTTCGCTTCACAGACTGAGCCACCCTGGTGCCCTGGGCAGGACAGGGGTTTAAATCAAACCCTGGCTCTATTAATATTCTAGCTCTGAGACTTAGACAAGTTATTCTAGCTGCATAAACCTTTATTTTCCCATCTCTAAAATAAGGATGATAAAAATAGTACTTACTGTAGCTACCCAATGAAGACTAAGTAAGGTCATGCAGTAAAGCACGGAGCACATAGTAATTACTCACTGAATGTTAGTTGTTATTATTATTAGTGTTATCAGAAGGTGGTGAGGGGATCTGCCTCATAGGATGAACACATAGCCTACATCAGGGGCCTCAGGGCTGGAGTGCAATGAGTGAGGTGGGCCAAATTGATATAGACTATGGTATTTGTATTTATATTCAAAAGGTACATGGAGATTTAAAGGGAAGAGATCTCCAACTGCAAGAAGGAAAGGAATTAACCGTGGGACTTTTGAGGAGATAAAACACAACAGCTAGGTGGCAATAAAAATGCAGAAGGAAACTGCAGAGAAACAACGGTTAGTAAAAAAAGAAATGAGCACTAGTTGGATGACGATAGCCTATAGCCGTATTGAGAACGCTTCTCTTTTCTAAATGGGATTTGTATGTGGGTAAAAACCCTTAGTTTCAGGAGTGCCTGCCTGGCTCAGTCGGTAGATTATGCAACTCTTGATCTCAGGGCTATAAGTTAGAGTTTCATGTTGGGCATAGGGGTTGCATAAGAATAAAATCTTGAGGCGCCTGCGTGGCTCTGTCAATTAAGCGTCTGACTCTTGATTTCGGCTTAGGTCATGATCTCACGAGTGTGGGATCAAGCCTCGTGTCAGGCTCAGCACTGACAGTGTGGAGCCTGCTTGAGATTCTCTCTTTCCCTCTGTCTTTGCCTCTCCTCTGCACATGCACACACGTGCACACACGCTCTCAAAATAAATAAATCTTTAAAAAGAAATAAATAAAATCTTAAAAAAGCAAAAAAACCCAAACCCTTAATTTAATTAGTCATGTATTTGCTCATTCACTCATTCATTCATTCATTCATTCAGCAAAATGTACATACCAGAGACAGTAAGAGTACCTACTAAATAGTTGTCATGAATTGAACAGATTAATTATAGTAAAGCACAGTTCATGAAGTTGCTTTCTACATCCTATTAGGGAATTAGATCTGAGCTTCTAAGAGTTGTTTTCAACCCATTTAAATTAAGGCTCACTAGTTAACTGGCAGCCCACAACTGTTGTATTCCATGTTCTCGTTAGAAATATAATCTAGAACTCACTGCCGTTCCATACTTTTCGAAAGCTTAACTGAGAAAAATAACCTCTGTGGGGAAGATGCAATAAATCTATCCATTTCTTTTTAAAGGTCTGTGGTTTTTATCCATTTGGAGGACTTTTTGAGGTCTTGGATCTCTTTGAAATTTAATGAAAGCAGCAGGTCTCAATCCAAAAAGTCTTAAAAATTAATGAGCTTTTGTTTATGTGGGTTATATTCACCAATAATTACTCTATTAGAAATTAAAATAAATAATCATTTTATTTTAAAATCAGAATAAACGTATTGCTTGTTGACAGAAATAACACATTTTTATGAAATGCAGCTATATTTTCCAAAACAACAAAAAATGTAATAAAAACAGTGTCAATGTTTTACATTTTTACAAAGTTCTTTAATGTCTGCTTTAGCTAGATTCTCATATGTGCATCCACATCCAGTCTGTTGCAATATGTTGTTTTTAGCTGAAGTATACGAAGAAAATCTGGCCTCATATAGATATGCATTTGGAAAAGGGGGAATTATTTTAATAAACTTCTCAGAAAATTGTGGTTATTCTTTGATACTGCATAGGAATGTAGAAAGTGGTAATTTTATCTTTTTTTAATGTTTATTTAATTATTTTGAGAGGGAGAGAGAGTGCAGTTGGGAGGGGCAGACAGAGAGGGAGAGAGAGAATCCCAAGCAGGCTCCGCACCATCAGCCCACATGGGGCCCAGTCTCACAAACTGTGAGATCAAGACCTGAGCTGAAACCCAGAGTCAGACGTTCAACTGACAGAGCCACCCAGGCACCCCAACAAGTGGTAATTTCTTTTTTTTTTTTTAAGTTTATTTATTTTGAGAGAGAGAGAGAGTGAGTGTGCTCAGGGAAGGGGCAGAGAGAGAGAGAGAGACAATCCAAAGCAGACTCTGTATCCTTAGCTCAGAGCCCTATGTGGGGCTCGAAGTCATGAACCGTGAGATCATGACCTGAGCCTAAGTCTGCCCCTTAACCGACTGAGCCACCCAGGCGCCCCAACAGATGGTAATTTCTTAAAGCTCGGTGGCAATGTAGAATCTGAAACCATCATATCAAAGAGCTTTTTGTTTGTTCTGTTTCATTAAAATCCATTGGTCTTTCTTGTCCTTTGAATGGATCTTTTATGCATTAAGTGGTCATTTGAAAATATTGGTTCACTGAGTTATGAAGATCTTCCTTTTTTTTTTTTTTTAATTTTTGAAAGAGAGGGAGAGACAGTGTGAGCAGGGGAGGGTCAGAGAGAGAGGGAGATACAGAATCTGAAACACGCTCCAGGCTCTGAGCTGGCAGTCAGCACAGAGCCCCATGCAGGGCTCGAACCCACGAACCAAGAGATCATGACCTGAGCCAAAGTCGGATGCTCAACTGACTGAGCCACCCAGGCACCCCTGAAGATCTTCCAAAGGCTGACACATTTCATTATACAATATTTTATTTATTTTATTATTTATTTATTTATATTAAAGCTTATTTTTATTTATTTTGAGAGAGAGATAGAGAGCAAGTGGGGGAGGGGCAGAGAGAGAGGGACAGAATCCCAAGCAGGCTCCACCCTGTCAGCACAGAGCCCTATGCAGGGCTCAACTTACAACTTGTGAGATCACAGCCTGATCCAAAGTCAAGAGCTAGATGCTTAACCGATTCAGCCACTCAGGTGCCCTATTTCTTTTTTTTTAAGATTCTATTTTTTAAGTAATCTGCACACCTAATGTGGGGGTTGAACTCATGATCCCAAGATCAAGAGTCCCATGCTTTACCAACTAAGCCAGCCAGGTGCCCCTTCATTATACAGTATTTTTTTAAAGTTTTTATTCATTTTTTAAAAGTTTATTTATTTTTGAGAGACAGCACGATTGAGGAAGGGGCAGAGAGAGGGAGGGAGAATGAGAATCCCAAGCAGGCTCCATACCGTCAGCGTAGAACCAGAAGCCAGGCTCCAGGTCAGGAACTGTGAAATCACAACTTGAGCCGAAATCAAGAGTCGGATGTGTAACCGACTGAGCCACCCAGTCGCTCCAAAGTTTTTATTTATTTTGAGAAAGAGAGAGAGAGAGACAGAGAGAGTGAGGGAGGTGCAGAGAGAGATAAGAGAATCCCAAGCAGGCTCCACACTGTCAGTACAGAGCCTAACATAGAGCTCGAACCCACAAACCGTGAGATCATGACCTGAGCCAAAATCGAGAGTCAGAGGCTCCACTGACTGAACCACCCAGGTGCCCCACACAGTACTTTATTTATGTTTTAATATTTTTATTTATTTCTAAGAGAGAGAGAGAGAGAGAGACAGCATGAGCAGGGGAGGGTCAGAGAGAGAGGGAGATACAGACTCTGAAATAGGCTCCAGGCTCCGAGCTGGCAGTCAGCACAGAGCCCGACGCGGGGCTCGAACCCACGAACGCGAGATCATGACCTAAGCGGAAGTCGGACGCTTAACCGACTAAGCCACCCAGGCGCCCCACCACCCAGTACTTTAAAAACAAATTTATCATCATCCGAAAAGTCTCTTCAGTCTGGGAAAGCTGTTGAGCTCATGGTGGTCAAAATAAGTTTTCTGAAATTCTAATCTTTGTTTGAAAACTCAAATTTTATCACTGGCAAGAAAGCCTGTCAGCTATTATTCTGGAAGTGCAGGCTCACTCTGTTCATTTTCTGAGAAAATTTCAGCCACGTGTCCAAGTCTGAGTAGCTGTAGTTTATTAGTCATTGTCTCAAGTAAAAATGGTAGTCAATGAGGAAAGCAGCTACCTCAGGTCACAGCTCAATGAATCATGTAAATATTTTTCCTCAAGACCATCATCGGTTCTTCCACACACAGCATAAGTGCCTCATACATCCTTCCCATTCGTCGTACAGAAAAGTTAGAGGCACAGTTCCTCAAGGGTCAAGGCTTAATAAAATTAATAAGTTTCACTGCTTCATCAAGGATATTCCTAAGTGTCACAGCATCCTTTTTTGAAAAATTGCAAGTAGATGGCAGTAAAGAATACAGTGAGTCCTAGTACAGTTTGGTGCCACCACTTGATTTGTGTTAAGGCATTTGCAATTTTTTTTTAAGTTTATTCATTTCTTTTGAGCTGGGGAGGGCAGAGGGAGGGAGAGAGATGCACAGCCTGATAGGCGGCTCCATCTCACCGTGCGGGAGCACGACCCGAGATATCAAGAGTCAGATGCTTAACTGACTGAGCCACCCAGGTGCCTGGGCGTTTGCAATTTTACCCACCACCCTCAGGTGTTTGATACTGTATTAACTTTGCTCATTAGAATCACTTCATGACAGGACACCTGGGTGGCTCAGTCTGTGAAGCGTCCGAATTCGGCTCAGGTCATGATCTCACAGTTTGGGAGTTCAAGCCCCACGTCGGGCTCTGTGCTGACAGCTCAGAGCCTGAAGCCTGCTTTGGATTCTGTGTCTCCCTTTCTCTCTCTCTCTGCTCATGCTCTGTCTCTCAAAAGTAATAAATAAATGCTACAAAATTTTTTAATTCTTTTTTTTTAGAGCAGCTTTAGGTTCAGAGGAAAATTGAGAGGCAGGTACAGAGGTTTCCCATATACTTGCTGCCCCCACACACGTAGCTTCTCCTATTATCAACATCCCTATCACAGTGGTACATTTGTTGCAATTGATAAATCTACACTGACACATCGTAAACCTTCAAAGGAACACAATATTTTCACATACAGTTCTAGAGAATTTAGGGGCACCTGGGTGGCTCAGTCGGTTGAGCGTCCGACTTCAGCTTGGGTCATGATCTCCAGGTTGGTGGGTTCAAGCCCCGTGTCGGACTCTGTGCTGACAGCTAGCTCAGAGCCTGGAGCCTGTCATCGGATTCTGTGTTCCCTCTCTCTGACTCTCCCCTGCTCGCGCTGTCTCTGTCTCTCAAAAATAAATAAAAAACATTAAGAAAAATTTTTTTGCATTTAGAATACCCTAAATGTTGCTCATGAACCCCAGATCAAGAACTTTTACATGAATCCTTTAAATAAAAGATCCATAGATCTAATAAAACCAGAAGAGAGTTGCTTATCTTCTGGGCAGCATAATAATAATAATATAGTAATTAATACAATAGTAATTAAATTATACTAATAATTAAAATTATTATGGTTATTATCACTGTTACTATTTACTTTTGCTGAATGGTATATGGCTGTAATGTTTTCAGCTTTTATTATAGGCACTATAAGAAACAGTTCTTCACAATTTATCTCCATCCATACCATAAGGAGGACGCCGTTGAAGGTGACATTGCTCACAAGATTTGCAATTAGAGAAAACAGGAGACATTGATGTCAAGTCTTATCTTCAGGAAGAGTAGTGATTTTCCTAAAAACAAGACTGTTTTTGCCTGCGAACACTGTCAGTACTTTTGGAACTGATCACATTTTCGTTTTTTGTTAGTTTCCAGGGAGCTTAAAGTAAAAGTTGTTTTTGACCTTATTGGCAAGTATATAGAACTTCAGAGTATGCGTGTGTATATATATATATATATATATATTTAAGTTCATGTATTTATTTTGAGAGAGAGAGAGACAGATCATGAGCAGGGGAGAGGCAGAGAGGGAGAGAGAATCCCAAACAGGCTCCATGCTGTCAGCGAGACTTGAATCCACAGACCATAAGATCAAGACCTGAGTTGAAATCAAGAGTTGGAGGCTTAACTGATTGAGCTACCCAGGTGCCCCTTATATATAATATATTTTGTCTTGCTCTTTGTTTTCATAAGTTTCCAAGCCATCTTATGTTCTCTTTTCAATAAGACAAACTATAGATGAATGAACTAAAGAGTTCAATTAAAATAAAGTGGCTCCGGGGCGCCTGGGTGGCTTAGTCGGTTAAGCGTCCGACTTTTGCTTAGGTCATGATCTCGCGGTTCGTGGGTTCGAGCCCCGCGTCGGGCTCTGTGCTGACTGCCAGCTCAGAGCCTGGAGCCTATTTCAGAGTCTGTGTCTCCCTCTCTCTCTGACCCTCCCCTGCTCACGCTGTCTCTCTCTCTCTCTCTCCTAGAAATAAATTTTTAAAAAAACATTAAAAAAAAATAAAATGGCTCCATAAACCCCATCCTGGAATCTCCATTAAAGACAGAACTAGTGGGGCACCTGGGTAGCTCAGTTAAGGGTCCAACTTCAGTCGAGTCTTGATCTCGTGACCAATGAGTTCAAGCCCCGTGTTGGACTCTGTGCTGACAGCGTCTGGCGCCTGCTTCAGATTCTGTGTCTCCTCTCTCTGCCCCTCCCCCATTCACACTCTCTCTTCAAAATAAATAAACATTACAACTTTTTAAAAAAGACAGAACTAGTCATTTTTCTTAGATGGGCTTTTAGATCAGATACTCTAAATGTATATAATAGTCAGGAAATAAATATTTATTAAGTATCTACTTTTTGTAGGGCTCTAGGCTGGGCAGGTCATCAAGAAGCAGAGGAGCCCACTTTTCCTTTTTGCCCTAGAAAACAAGATGTTTATTCTGCCCTGTAAGTACCCGCTTTTCTTTTCTTTTTTTTTTAATGCTTATTTATTTTTGAGAGAGAGAAAGAGAGAGAGCACGAGCAGGGTAGGGGCAGAGAGCAGGAGACACAGAATCTGAAGCAGGCTTCAGACTCTGAGCTGTCAGCACAGGGCCTGCTGTGGGGCTCAAACTCACTAGCTGTGAGATCGTGACCTGAGCCAAAGTCAGATGCTTAACCAACTGAACCAACCAGGCACCTCCCCCACTTTTCTTTTTTAACAGAAAAGCTAAATCGAAAGGAAGAGGTAGACAAATGAGAATAGAAAAAAGTTATTGGTGATTTAAAAATCCTTCTATTCTTTGACCCAGTAATTCTGCTTCTGAAAATTAGCCTAAGAAAATAATTTAACAGAAAAATAAAAAGTATATATGTGAAGATGGATTATCTTTATAATAGTGAAAAATAGGTTTTTAAGCAAGGGCATCAGATGGACACTAGTAACACCTACTTCTTAGCAAGGTGTGGTAATTAAATACGAAAATGCATACAATCTACTTGGTGTCATGCAAGGCAAAAAGCAAATGTTTAATAAAAGAGGCCTGCCATATACAGTCAACTAATATTGACAAGAAGCCAAGAACACACCTTGAAGAAAGAATAGTCACTTCAATAAATGGTGTTGGGAAAACTGGATATTCATATGAAAAAGAATAAAATTGGACCCCTATCTCATACCAGTTGCAAAAATTAATTTGAAATGGATTAAGGACTCCAGTGTAAGACCTGAGACCATATAGTTCCCAGAAGAAAACATAAGGAAAAAGTCTTGACATTGGTCTTGGCAATGATTTTTTTTTGGACAGGACACTAAAAGCACAAACAACAAAAGCAAAAGTAAACCAGTGGGATTGCATCAAACTGAAAAGCTTCAGCACAGCAAAAGAAACAGTCAATAAAATGAAGAGGCAACCTATGGAATGGGAAAAATATTTGCATATATATAAGGTAAAGGGTTAATGTCAAAAATATATAAGGAACACGTAAAATTCAGTAGCAAAATACCCCAAATCATCTGATTTAGAAATGGGCAGAGAACAAGAACAGACATTTTACCAAAGAAGACATACAAACGGCCAAAAAAATACATGAAAATATGCTTAGGTTTAAAAACAACATTTTAGTTTTAAGTTATCTTTATGCCCAACGTGGGGTTCAAACTCATGACACCAAGATCAAGAGTTGCATGCTCACAATGCTTGGCTGGCTCAGCTGGAGAACCTTGTGACTCTGGATCTTGGGGTCATGAGTTCAAGTTCTACACTGGGTACAGAGATTACATAAATGCATAAAACTTAAAAAAAGATTAGAAAAAAACTGCCACGTGCTCTACGGACTGAGTCAGCCAGGAGCCCCAAAAAGATGCCTTATTTTACTAATCATCAGGGAAATGTAAATCAAAACCACAGTGAGGTATCACCTCACACTTGTGAGAATGGCTCTTCCTAAAAAGAAAAGATCTAACAAATGTTGTCCACGATGTAAGGAAAATGGCACCCTTGTGCATCGTTCATGGGAATGTAAAGTGATAATAGTCACTAAGGAAAACAGTATGGACGTTCTTCAAAAAAATTAAAAATAGAACTACCCTATGATCCAGCAATCCCGCTTCTGGGTACTTATCCCAAGGAAATGAAATTGCTATTTGGTAGAGCTATTTGTTCATTTGAGCATTATTTACAACATTCAAGACATTGAAATCACCTAAGTATCCATTGATGGATAAATAGATAAAAAAGTGATATATATATAATTGATGGAATATGATTTGGCCATAAAAAGGAAGGAATTCCCATCATTTGTGACAACATGGAAACTTGAGGACATTATGGTATGTGAAATAAGTTAAACAGAAATACAATTACTGTATGGTCCCACTTATAGGTGGAATCTAAAAAAGCTGAACTCATAAAAACAGAGAGTAGATTGGTGGTGGCCAGGGGGTGGGGGTGGGGGAAATGGGTGAAGGTGGTCATAGGGCATAAACTTCTATAAGTTACAAGAAGTACAAGTTCTGGGAATCTAAGGTACAGTGTGGTAACCATAATTACAATACTGTAATGTATACTTGAAAGTTACAAAGAGACTAAATCTTAATTGTTCTTACCATAACAACGACAGTAACAAAATGGCAATTATGTGGAGTGGAAAAAGGGGTTAACTAACCTTATTGTGGTGAACATCTCACAGTGTATGTGTACATCAAATAAATCCTCGCATTGTACACTTACATAATGTTATATACCAATGATATCTCAGTAAGGATGGGGGGAAAAGGTGGCTGGTCTCATGCTAGCAAGCGATCCACACCTCTGCAGTGCTGGTCTCCTTCTCTCCCCCAATCCTGCATACTCTCACTTTAACAGGGACTTGTATGCTTAAAAAGCTGCCTAGGGAAGGCAGGAGAGCCACACCCAATTTGTTTCCCTGTCCCTCAAGTAGATCTCTGCTACCTCCACTTCCTAGCTTTTATATATACCTTATCTTAGAAGTAGAAACAATACTTTTTGATGAATTTCTTAGGGGTGGAAGGTCAGAGAAAGAAGAGAATCAGAATGACTCAGGCTTTTAGTAACTGAGTGGATGGTAGTGTCATTTACTAAGAAGGGGCAAGCTCTAGGAAGGTCAGACTTGGAAGAAAATCAAGACTGATAGGAAAGGAAAGAGGGTCCCGGATCAAGCCTCAAGAAGCAATAGTGTGCTAGGTATTTATTGTGTTTTTTAAATATATCCACAGGGGCCCCTTGTTGGCTTAGTCGGTTATGCTTCTGACTTCGGTTCCGGTCACGGGCTCTCTGCTGTCAGAATAGAGCCTGCTTTGGATCCTCTCTCCCCCTCTTTCTCTGCCCCACCCCCCTGCTTGTGCTCTCCCTCTGCCTCTCTCAAAATAAATAAACTTAAAAAATATCTATGTATATATGTACAACATCTCTGATATTCCTGCTTTCAAGCTTGATCCTATTCCCTTTGAATGCGAGCTGGGTTTAGTGGCTCGCTTCCAATGAATAGAATATAGCAGGAGTGACGGTGTTTGACCTCAGAGACTAGATCATAAAAGACATTACAGCTTCCTCCTTGCTCTCTCTCAGATCACTCGAGGAAGCGTTTGTGTGAGGCGGCACACGCAACAGCCCCACGGAGAACTTGACTCTTGGAGGAACCTGATAGCCTTCTGCTACCAGCCATATGAATGAGCCTTCTTGTAAGCAGTTCCCACAGCCTTCAGGGACTATAGCCCTTACTGACATCTTGATCTCAACTTCACGAAAGACTCTGAGCCAGTTTTGCGACTCACTGTCATATTCCTGACCCTCAGAAACCGTGAAATTATAGATTGCTGCCTCCAGCTGCTAAATTTTGGGGCAGTTTGTTGAACAACAAAAAGTAACTAATAAACGACTTTTCCTATATTTCCTCTGTGTTTTTACAGCACTCAGGTAAGTGGTATTATTTACACCCACTTAACCAAAGACGGAACTGGGGTCCAGAAATATTAACTGGGAAGATGACGGAATACGGGGCATCCTGGGCTCACTTCGTCCCCTGGAGGCAACTAGGTAGCACCCACATCAGGGTAAATAAGGCAGAGAATAACCCCAAACCTGGCAGAACAGAATGTCTATAGCTGAATGTAGGAGGAGGCCACTTCGAGGAGGCCAAATAAAAAAGGGAAGGAAGAAAACATTAACTGATTTGTCCAAAGACTCTTAGCGCGTGATTTTTGGAAGAGATGGTCATTGATGGAACTAGATTTGAACTCAAACTAGCAACAACTCTCAAGTTGTCTCCTCCGTGTGTGTGTATGTGTGTGTTTTCTCTTTTCCTTTACCCGCTCTTCTTCCCCTCCACACAACTCTCTCCTTTCTACAATTTCAACTCTCGCTCTGTGGATGACCCCAAATCTGTATCTTTCATTTAAGTCTTCCCTGAATTCTAGTTTTATGTTTTGATTTTTTTCTGAGTGTATAAAACTTAACCTGTTCAGGGTGTCTAGGTGACTCAGTCATTTAAGCATCCAACTCTTGATTTCAGCTTGAGTCATGATCTCATGGTTCCTGAGATCAAGCCCCGTGTTGGGCTCTAGGCTGACAGTGTGGGGCCTACTTCGGTTTCTCTCACTTGCTTTCTCTCTCTGCCCCTCTCCTGCTCACACACACACATACTCTCTCTCAAAATTAACAACAACAAAAAAACTTACCTTGTTCCAAACTGAAGACATTAGTTCCTAATCTAGTATCTCTTAGCCTGTCCAAAATGAAAGGGTTCATCCTTCTGACTTCCTTTTTCTTTTTAAAAAACTTTTTTAATGTTTTATTTATTTCTGAGAGAGAGAGAGAAGAGAGAGAGAGAGAGACAGTGTGAGCAGGGGAGGGTCAGAGACGCTTAACCAACTGAGCCACCCAGGTGCCCCTTCTGCTGTTTGCTTCTAAGACCTATAGGAGAAAGTTCAACCACATAACAGACTCTCAAAATGCCATGAGTTTACTTATACACAGTATGACTGTTTTTTTTCTTCTTTGACAAGTTCCATCTCATTTTTTAAATGTTTATTCACTCAAAAATTTTTAATGTTTTTTATTTATTTCTGAGAGAGAGAGAGACATCGTGAGCAGGGGAGGGTTAGAGAGAGAGGGAGACACAGAATCTGAAGCAGCTCCAGGTTCTGAGCTAGCTGTCAGCACAGAGCCTGACGTAGGACTTGAACCCACAAACCAAGAGATCATGACCTGAGCTGAAGTTGGACGCTTAACCAACTGAGCCTGGGTCAGGCGCCCCAATTCTATCTCATTTCTATTTTTATTTTTTAAATTGTTTTTAATGTTTATTTAGTTTTGAGAGAGAGAGAGAGACAGAGCATGAGTGGGGGAGGAGCAGAGAAAGAGAGAGACACAGAATCTGAAGCAGGCTTCAGGCTCTGAGTTGTCAGCACAGAGACCAATGCGGCTCTCTCGAACTTATGAGCTGTGAGATCTCGACCTAAGCTGAAGTTGGACGCCTAACCGACTGAGCCACCCGGATGCCCCATGTTCTTTTTTTGAAGTAAGCTCTATGTCTAGTGTGGGGCTCAAACTCATGACGCTGAGATCAAGAGTGGCACATTCTACCAACTGAGCCAGCCATGTTCCCCTAAAATACCTATGTTTCTATTTAAGTTGAGTTGGGGTTGAAACCAAAGCACGGAATATGGAAGGATATCTCTTATCTTTGGCAATCATTTAATTGACTTTGGGATATATTCATTTAGGCTTTTTTTGTTTGGTTGGTTTTGTGCATGTGTGTGTGTGTGGGTGTGTTTTAAAGTAGGGGCGTCTGGGTGGCTCAGTCAGTTAAAGGACCGACTTTGGCTCAAGTCATGATCTCGTGGTTGGTGGGTTCAAGCCCTGGTTAAGCATCCAACTCCTGATTTCGGTTTGGGTCATGACCTCACGGTGTGTGAGTTTGAGCCCGACATTGAGCTCTGCAATGATAGTGCAGAGCCTGCTTGTGATTCTCTCTCCCTCCCTCTCTCTCTGCCCCTCCCCCACTCATGCTTTTCCTCTCTCTCTGTCTCTCTCAAGATAAATAAAGAAGCTTGAAAAATATAAAGTAATCTCTATAAGTAACATGGGTTTGAACTCACAACCCTGAGATCAAGAGTTGCATGCTCTTCTGACTGAACCAGCCAAGCACTGTCATTTAGTTTTATTAAGGCAAAATTGTTTTTTTGTTTTGTTTTGTTTTGTTTTAAAGATCTTATTTTTAAGAAACCTCTACACCCAATGTGAGGCTCAAACTCACAATAATGGTTAAGAATCACATTCTCAGGGCGCTTGGATGGCTCAATGGGTTAAGCGTCAGGCTTCGGCTCAGGTCATGATCACATGGTTTGTGGGTTCGAGCCCTGCGTTGGGCTCTGTGCTGACAGCTAGCTCAGAGCCTGGAGCCTGCTTCCAATTCTGTATCTCCTTCTCTCTCTGACCCTCCCCTGCTCACACTGTCTCTCTCTCTCTCAGAAATATATATAAAAACATTAAAAAAAATCACATTCTCCATCTGTGTCTCCCTCTCTCCCTGCCCCTCCCCCACGTGCACTCTGTCTCTCAAAAATAAAATAAAAACATAAAAAATAATTTTTAAAAAAGTCATGTACTCCACCAACTGAGCCAGCCAGGTACCCCAAGGAAAATTGTTTTGGGATAGATTTTTTGGAATAGATTTTTAAAAATCTATATTTATGACATGGAAAATTTTTTGATGGCTTTTCAATGAAGCGTGGAGTTGATGGCATGTCAAAAGAGTACCAAGAATTCTATGAGTTAATGTTTAAATATATATCTTTTTTTAAGTTTATTTATTTATTTATTTGTTGAGAGAGAGATTTGGATGGGCAGAGAAAGAGAGAGAGAGAGAGAGAGAGAGAGAGAGAATCCCAAGCACAGAGCCTGATATGGGGTTTGAGCTCATAAACTGTGAGATCAGTGAGATTGTGACCTGAGCCGAAATCAGGGGTCTGATGCTTAACTGACTGATTCACCCAGGGGCCCCTAAAATTGTATCTTTCTATACCTAGTTGCAATATAGGGTTTTAGATTCTGAAACATGGTTGGTTACTAGAGGCGCCTGGCTGGAATTTTGGTTTGAACTCAGTTTGTGGGATGGAGCTCTGCGTGGGGCTCTGCGTGCTGAAAGTGCAGAGGATGCTTGGGATTCTCTCTCCCTCTCTCTCTGCCCCTCCCCAGCTCACTCTCTCTCTCAAAAAAAAAAAAAAAAAAATAAATAAACTTAAAAAAAAAAAAGAAACATGGTGACTGTAATTTTGTATGCTGGAATTTGTCTGTGTCGGATAGGACTCTATGTTGCAAATGGTAGAAAATCCAACCTGAAGTAGCTAAACAAAAATATAAAACGGAACAACAAAAGAGTATTGGTTCATGTACCACTCAAACAGTTTCTTGCTTCTGATGGAGTTTGATCCAGGATTCTAACAATGTCTACTTCCTTGATGATGACTCCAATCTCGGGCAGGCTCTCTCTTCTTGGTGCCAAGCTGGCTGTTAGCAGGTCTTGGAGTTATATACATCCATCTGGCAGAAAAGATTTCTCTGATAGCTGTAACAAGGGTCTCCAAACTTAGTCTTATTAGCCCTGCATATCCTGTCTCGGGGCATATGCCCATTCCTGAACCAATCTGGGCATTTGGAGTTAAAGGGATATGAGATGTGGTAATTGGCTTGAGTTGTTATCCAAGAGTTGCATATTCACAGAAAGAGGAAAGTGAAAGGGAAAATATTGGATCAGCCATTATTTGAAAATATGCTTTCCATAGGAGAAACGCCATAGTCATCAACCACAATATTTATGGAGCTTCTAATTTTAGAAACAGCTTGAAGGTCATTAGACTGAATTTTATTGTCTCTGTTTGCTTGCTACAGGGAATTTATTAAGGAAAAAAAGGCAATCAATAATTGTCTTGATATTTCTTGATAAAGTGTAAAATTATTTTTCTTTAAAAAAGATTTTGTTCTCATCATTTTCTCCAATCTTTCTGTTTGTTTTTTGTTGTTTGGAATTTTTATTTCTGCCAGCAGGAATTTCATCTTCACAGGTTGAATACTGGCAGTGCTGATGGTAGATTCCAGGGCAGTGTCTGGAGCTCGGTTGGATTGTAGAATAAGGATGACTTCATCAACTCGGGCGTGGAGAGACTCAGGACATTTGAGCATGTGAAGAATTTCAGCATCATCCATCACCAGTAATATGCCAGAAGGTTCTCCAGCCAGAGCTGGGTGAACAGATTGAGTCAGAGGAACCAGCTTTTCACACAAGATCCTCTGAGTAATACCTGATGTTAACACAGATACATTCAACATATCATGACCTTGCCTACAAACAGGGTTAGGCTTCTGGATGGATGATGGTCTTTCTTTTTTTTTTTAATTTTTAAGTGTTTTATTTATTTTTGAGAGAGAGATAGAGACAGCATGCAGCATGAGCAGGGGAAGGTCAGAGAGAGAGGGAGACACAGAATCTGAAGACAGGCTCCAGGCTCTGAGCTGTCAACACAGAGCCTGACACGGGCCTCGAACCCATGAACGGTGAGATAATGACCTGAGCCGAAGTTGAACGCTTAACCTACTGAGCCATCCAGGCACCCCAGATATGGTCTTTCTACTTTAAATTTTAGAGGGCTGTGAACACCTGCAACTTTTTTGAATCCTTGAATCAGACATGGTCTTGAGGCAGAAGTTAGAAGGTGAATAGCCAAGGTCTGGGCTGTTGTACAGGTGATCTGATAGGCTGGCTTGGCTGCTAGAACTTGCAGCGGTCTGCAGGTGCTAAATGATGGTTTAGGTGCTGCTTCTGAAGGGACGATACTGCATGTATTGGGATAGATGAGGTTTGGCCTCGACCACAGGCTTGCAGAGTTGTGTACTTCCATGCTGCCTGAAAGAGAATTGGCATGAAGTTAACTTGACGATGCTTCTGCGAGTTGATGATAGCATCACCTCCAGTTCTCCATTTAGTGCTTGGTGAGGAGAGCCCAGCACTGCTCCTTGCTTTGTGCAATGGCCACATACAGTGGTTTGGTGCTCACACTTCTTCCATCCATTGCCATGACGGCCTCGTTAGCTTCCTCGGGTGACGTAAAGCAAGTGAAGCCGAGGCCTTGGCTGCAGCCAGCCTCCCTTATGACCTTGGCATTAGTGATTGTGCCAAAGTGGGAGAATTCTCTTTTCAGTCATTGATCATCAATATCATCGTCAACATCTTTCACATAAAGATTAGCGCCCTGGCACCCGGTGAGTTTACTCTATTTTATTTGCTCACACTCTCTGCTCTGTTCTGTGCCCCACCAACATAAACTGGTTTCCATTAAGGGTTTCTCAGGGTGTGTCTCTGATGTGTCTGAGCATTTTCAAAATTCTCAAAACTTACAAACCCCAAGCCTCTGGATTGTCCACTTTCATCAGTCATTTGGTGTCAATTTACATATTATGTATCAAAACCCTAAAGACTTCTCCAATAAAACCAGTCAGAACTAAAAAAATGAATTCAGTAAAGTTGCAGGATACAAAGTCAATGACAGAAATCAGTTGCATTTCTATACGTTAATAACATGCTATCAGAAAAGAAACTAAGACGGGCACCTGGGTGGCTCAGTTGATTAAGCACCTGACTTCCGCTCAGGTCATGATCCTGCAGCGCACGAGTTCAAACCCCATACCAGGCTCTGTGCTGACAGCTCAGAGCCTGGAGCCTGCTTCCCATTCTCTGTCTCCCTCTCTCTCTGCCCCTCCCCCACTCTCTCTCTCTCTCTCTCTCTCACTCTCTCTAAAAAATAAAATAAAATATTTAAATAAAAAATATTTAAATATTTTTTAAAGTTTTTAAAAAAGAAAAGGAAACTAAGAAAAGAATCCCATTTACAAATGTAATAAGAAGATGGGGCGCCTGGGTGGCTTAGTCGGTTAAGCGTCCGACTTTCGCTTAGGTCATGATCTCGCGGTTCGTGGGTTCGAGCCCTGCGTCGGGCTCTGTGCTGACTGCCAGCTCAGAGCCTGGAGCCTGTTTTGGATTCTGTGTCTCCCTCTCTCTCTGACCCTCCCCTGCTCATGCTGTCTCTCTCTCTCTCTCTCTCTCAGAAATAAATAAAAACATTAAAAATTAAAAAAAAAGAAGAATAAAATACCTAGTAATAAATTTAACCAAGGAAGTGAAAGACCTGCACACTGAAAACTATAAAAGACTCATGAAAGAAATAAAGAAGGTACAAATAAATGGAAAGGTGTTCCCTGCCCATGGATAGGAAGAATTAATATACCTAAAATGTTCATATTACCCAGAGCAATGTGCAGATTCAATGCACTTACTATCAGAATTCCAAAGGCATTTTTCACAGAAACAGAACAAACAGTCCTAAAATTTGTGTGGAACTACAAAAGATCCTGAATAGCCAAAGCAATCTTGAGAGAGAAAGAAGAACAAAGTTGGAGGTGCTACAGTTCCTAATTTCAAAGTATATTACAAACCTACAGTCATCAAAACACTATGGTAGTGGCATAAAAAGACACATAGATCAATGGGTCAGAATAGAGAGCATAGAAATAAACCCACGCATATACAGTAAAGCAATTGGTGGCAGAGGAATCAAGAATATTAAATGGGAAAAGGATAGTTTCTTCAATAATTGGTGTTGGAAAAACTGACAACCACACAAAAGAATGAGACTGGAAGACTATCTCACCCCATACACAAAAATCAACTCAAAATGGGTCAAAGACTTGACATCAGCCTTTGTGATGATTTTCTGGATTTGACGTCAAAAGCAAAGGCAACGAAAGCAAAAATAAACAAGTGGAAGTACATCAAACCAAGAAGTTTTTGCACTACAAAGAAAACCATATACAAAAGAAAAAGGCCATCTAGGAAATGGAAGAAAATATTTGCAAGCCGTATATCTGATAAAGGGTTAATATCCAAAATACATCAAGAACTTGTAAAACTCAATAGCCACAAAACAAAATGAAAAACAATCCAATTAAAAAATGAGCAGAGGATCTGGATAGACATGTTTCCAAAGAAGACACAGGATGCCAGCAAGTACTTGAAAAGGTGTTCAACATCACTAATCATCCAGGAGACGCCAATCAAAACCACAATGAGATATCACCTCACATGTGTTAGAATGGCTACTACCGGGGCGCCTGGGTGGCTCAGTCAGTTAAGCGTCTGACTTCAGGTCAGGTCATGATCTCATGGTTTAAGCCCTGCATCGAGCTCTGTGCCGACAGCTCAGAGCCTGGAAACTGCTTTGGATTCTTTGTCTCCCTTTCTCTCTACCCTCCCCCACTCATGCTCTGTTTCTCTCTCTCTCTCAAAAATAAATAAACATTAAATAAATTTTTAAAAAGAATGGCTATTACCAAAAAGAAAAGAAATAACAAGTGTTGGAGAGGACGTGAAGAAAAGGGAACCCACGTGTGCATTGTTGGTGGGAATGTGAACTGGTATAGCCACTAAGGAAAGTTGTGTGGAAATATGGAAGCTCCTCAAAAAATTAAAAAATAGAACTACCATGTGCCAGCAATTCCACATCTGGGTACTCATCCAAAAGAAAGGAAAACACTAGCTTGAAAACATATCTGCACCCCCATGTTCATTGCAGCATTATATACAATAGCCAAGAGATAGAAGCAACCTAAGTATTCAATATGTATTAATAGATAAAGAAAATGTGACGCATGCATGCGCATATACACAATGGGATATTTATTCAGCCATAAAAAAGGAAAGCTTGCCATTTGAAACAATGTGTAAGGACTTTGACGGTATCATGCTAAGTGAAATAAATCAGAGAAAGGCAACAATTATAATATGCTCTCATTTATATGCGGAATCTAAAACAAACAAAACAAAACTCATAGTTATAAAATGAGTAAGTCCTTCTTAGGTTGTAACGTGCAGCACGGTGACTATGGTTAATAATGCTCTACTGTATACTAGAAAGTTTGCTAAGAGAGTAGATCACTTTTTTTTTTTAATGTTTTATTTATTTCTAGGAGAGAGAGAGACAGCGTGAGCAGGGGAGGGTCAGAGAGAGAGGGAGACACAGAATCTGAAGCAGGCTCCAGGCTCTGAGCTGGCAGTCAGCACAGAGCCCGACGAGGGGTTCGAACCCACGAACTGCGAGATCATGACCTAAGCGAAAGTCGAACGCTTAACCGACTAAGCCACCCAGGCGCCCAGAGAGTAGATCACTTAAACATTCTCACCAGAAGAAAAAACTCATGAGAATGTGTGATGGGGATGTTAAGTAGGCTTATTGTGATGATCACTTTGCATTCAATAGACATATATTGAATCATGTTGTCACCTAAAATTAATGTTATATGTCAATTATATCTCATTTTTTAAAAAGCAGACAAAATAATACTTCCAGAAATACAATTAAGATCTTCTTCCTGAATTAGGAGTCAGGATTTCTGTCCATTTGTCCTCCACTCCTTTTATTTAGTGGCTACTTCAAGTTATTTTAGTTTCTGGTCCCATGTTCTAGGTTGAACTTCGACTTCTACCCATTCTTCTGCTCAAACTTACTTCTCTTTTTTAAATTCCTTCCTTCCTTCCTTCCTTCCTTCCTTCCTTCCTTCCTTCCTTTTTCTCTTTTTTCTTTCTTTCCTTCCTTCCTTCCTTCTTTCATTCTTTCTTTCCTTCTTTCTCTCTGAGAGAGCATGTGTGAGCAGGGGAGGGGCAGAGAGAGAGAGAGGGAGAGAGAGAATCCTAAGCAAGCTCTGCCGTGTCAGTGCAAAGTCCAGTGCAGGGCTCCATCCCACAAGCTGTGAGATCATGACCTGAACTGAAATCAAGAGTCCCAGCCTTAACTGACTGAGCCACCCAGATACCCCAGAGGGGCAGGGGGAAAGAGAGAGAATCTTAAACAGGCTCCACGCTCAGTACAGAATCCAACGTGGGGCTTAATCCCACCACCCTGGGATCATGACCTGAGCCAAAATCAAGAGATGGAAGTTTAACCAACTGAGCCATCCAGGCGCTTCTCTAGAAACATTTGACTGTCACAACTGGAGGGGCTGTTCGTTACTGTTATCTAGTGGGTACAAGCCAAGGATGCTAAGAAACATTCTAGAATGTACTGGACAGCCCCCTGAAAGAAAGAATTACTCAGTCCAATGACAATAGTGCAGACGTTGAGAAACCCTACAAATAACCTTTGTTTAAAGTGGCTTTATTTCATTGCCATGTTTATTTCCTTCACAGCATTTATCGTAATATGAATTTATCTTATTTCTTTGTTAATTCTCTGCATGTTCCATTAAAACACGAGCTCTGTGAAGTCCAGATCCTCATTTGCCTTCATCACTGCTGAATGAATTCCATGAACATGTAACTACTCAGTTTCCTCAGTAATTTAAAATTTTATTTTACAAATTAATCAAATTCATTTCCAAAAAAAGCATCTACTTTTATTCACTAATTCAACCATTATTTTGTTCTGAGTATGAACTGTGTGCCAAGTAATAAGCTAGGTGCTGGGTATCTAATAGGGAATAAGACATGGCCCTTGGTCCTAAAGAACTTATAAGTCAAGCACTGGGTAGGGAGTTGGGTGGGGAGGGTTACATATAAGTAAAAAGGCCATTTATAGTTTGGGATTGTGGGGAATTAAGGAGAATATATGGTCTCTGCTCTCAACAGGCTTAATTTCTTCCAAGGGTGGGGCTGTGGAATGAAAGATGCACATAAACAACTACAGATACCAGAAAAGAACACAAACAAGAAAAGCAAGATCCATACCAGCTATGGAAATCAGAGAAGGCTTTGCGGAAGAGGTATTATTTGATTTGAGACATATAAGAAGACGGATGAGAATTTGAATAAAATAGAAGGAGGAAATGGAGAAAAGGGGAGAGGGCATTCCAGGCAGAGAGAGAGAATGGCAAGAGCCAAGGCACAGAAGTGTGTGTGCCAGGAACAAGTAGGCGTGTTTGGCTAAAGCACAGGAGACCAGTGAGAGCTGAGGCTGGAAAGGGAATCTGGGTCCAAACTGGGTCAATGAATATGAATACAAATGACCCAGATCTTGCCCACACTTCCGATATTTCAGAGCAGCATTTCCTTCATGCACACCGGAAAAGGGAAGCTTAGAGAAATCGGGTGACTCACAGTCATTAGTAGACCTTTATTGTTTTGACTGTCAGGATTTGGGGGAGGTTCTTGGCTTACCATTCCTCCCAGGACCTTGGTATGATGACACACGTGAGGGACAGAGCTCCTGATTTATAATAGGGACACTTCCTGTCTCAGTGTATGAACAATGTGTTGCCAGATTGAATTTGGGGGGGTGGTATGGAATAAAGCTCAAAAAGGAGTATTTTTCCTTTTATTCCAAGGTATGATAGGAATGGATGTATACTAATGAAGGAAGAATAAGGAAACAGGAGGGGGACCAAATAACAGAAAGAATAGGTCAGCTTGTTTGAGAAACAAGCTATGCTGAAGTATTTATTTGCAAAATTGCAGTTACCATAGCAATTGGATGCTATTCTTTCCACTGTTCCTCCTTTTATCCCTTGAACGGCCTTTAAAGCAGTTCCTAGGTGGATGTAGTCCTTGCCGTTTATCTTAAAGATTTGGGGTCATTTCTTGTCACCTGCTTTCCCTTTTCCCTTTTCCCTTTTAGCAGTCCAAATCCAGGCACCCACCTGGGAAGAACTGCATGATGGCGCTGGCCATTTCAGAGGCAGGATCTTCAGAACGGAGGAAATTTACTCAACCAGATCCTAGCGGAAATGCACAGCTGCTGCTTTGTGTGAGTGACATCCCAGTGTATAAATAAGTGATAAGCAGAGGGACTAAGTAAAATGTAGAATGGCTTGAGGAAAAACAAACAAAAACAAAACAACTTGTGGGTTACACACACTATAGTCAAAACTCTCTAAAACCCAGGGCTGCCTGGGGGCTCCGCCCGTCAAGCATCTGACTTCCACTCAGGTTGAGCCCTGCATCTGGCTCTGTGCTGACAGCTCAGAGCCTGGAGCCTGTTCCAGATTCTGTGTCTCCCTCTCTCTCTGCCCTTCCCTGTCCCGCGCTCTGTCTTTCTCTCTCAAAAGTAAATAAACATTTAAAATTTTAAGAAAAAACCCAAAAAACAAAAAACCCCACAACTCTCTAAAACCCAGAGCAAGCAGGCACCTGGCTGTCTCAGTCAGAAGAGCATGCATGAGGGGCGCCTGGGTGGCTTAGTCGGCTAAGCGTCCGACTTTCGCTTAGGTCATGATCTCGCGGTTCGTGGGTTCGAGCCCCACGTCCGGCTCTGTGCTGACTGCCATCTCAGAGCCTGGAGCCTATTTCAGAGTCTGTGTCTCCCTCTCTCCCTCACCCTCCCCTACTCACGCTGTCTCTCTCTCTCTCTCTCCTAGAAATAAATAAAAATATTTAAAAAAAAAAAAAAAAGGAGAGCATGGACGTGACTCTGATCTTGGGGTCTTGAATTTGAACCCCATGTTGGGTGTAGTCATTACTTTAATGGGTAAAACTTAAGAAAAAGTAAAAAGAAATAAAATGAAATAAAATAAAACAAAACCCAGAAAAAGAATGATCCCTTATGGGAGGCCACAATAACAGTTCTTAGCTTCACATTGTCGTATTCCACCGGATCTTCCCAACAACCCTGCAAGCCAATCATAGCTAATATTTACTGAGTGCTTACTTTGTGCCAGATGCTCTTCAGATTCTGTGTGATCTATGCTATCACAACAACCTTTGTTGCAGATGATTATCATTATTTGAAAACCGAGACAAGAACATAGACTTAATTATTGGATACAGATGATGTGCCAAGGTCCTGGGTAAGCACTTGGCATGCATTTTCCTGTGGCAAAGTGGCTCTATATTTTACTGAGGACCAAGGAGGTTAAACAGCTTGCCCAAGTCTATATAGGGAAGAATGGAAAGAAGCAAGATTTAAAGCTAGGCTTTTTTATTCCAAAGTCCATGAGCTTAAGCCCTCCAAAAATAGAAATGGAAGTTCAGAGAGTTTAAAAGCCTTGCCCAAGTTTACACAGCCAGGAAGTCAAAGACTGAATCCAGGTTGATTCCACACTTGAAATGCTGACATTTCACAATAAGGAAGATAATAGCAAAATAATTCAGTTCTTTCATTTGAAGCTAACTCGGAAAGCAGAGCCATCTAACTGGGTTTGATTCCACTACACTCTTTAAGTATAGTTCCCTTTGGGGCACCTGGGTGACTCAGTCGGTTAAGCGTCCAACTTAGGCTCAGAACATGATCTCACGGTCCGTGAGTTTGAGTCCCGAGTCAGGGTCTGTGCCGACAGCTCAGAGCCTGGAGCCTGTTTCAGATTCTGTGTCTCCCTCTCTCTTGCTCTGTCCCTCCCCCACTCACATTCTGTCTCTCTCTCTCAAAAATAAATAAACATTTAAAAATAAATAAATATAGTTCCCTTAGAAATTAGTTTGTGAATCAGTAGCCAGACTTTTTGGCATCTGACCACTAAACTGTAAACTTATGGGGCAAATGCTTCCTATTCTAAAAGTGTTTACCAACTATTTAGGGGAACTAGATGTTTAAAAAGGAGAGAAAGAAAGGAGGAAGGGAGAGAGGCAGACAGGAAGATAGGAAGAGAAGAAAGAAGTGAGGAAATACAAATAATAGTATAAGAAGGCAAGATTGAGTATTTTTATCTTTAACTTCTGGAGCTAGTGCAGATGGACTTTTACTACGTATACTTTGTAGGTGAGACCGGGATGGATTTTGCTACTAATGGGTGAATGTTCAAATTCAGTGCTTTTCAAATTTTAATGTACAAATGAATCACCTGGGGGGGGGGGGGTCCTGTTAAATGCAGATGCTGATGGAGTTCCCTAGGGTGGGGTTGGGATTCTGTGTTCCTGACAGAATGTCAGAAGACGCTGATGCAGCCAGAAGGCTCTAGCTTAAGTGGTGTGATTTATTTTAATGTAGGAATGATGAACATGAACTTGCGGAAGAGAAAAAACGAATCCATATTAAACTGTAAGTATTTATACTTACGTTATTATTTAATGACTGTCATGATGATCTGCTTCCTCCAAAATAAAATGTCCACTGGCCTGTCAGAGCATCCAACATTTTTCACTCACAGCTCTCCTTTGGGTTAAAATACGTCTCTAAAAGTTTTATTCAAAGACAAACATATGGGGGTGCCTGGCTGGCCCAATCAGTGGAGCACATGACTCTTGATCTTGGGGTTGTGGGTTTGAGCCCCACGTTGGGTGTAGAGATTACTTTAAAAATAAAATCTTAGGGGCACCTGGGTGGCTCAATCAGTTAAGTGTCCAACTCTTGATTTCGACTCAGCTCATGATTCTGGGTTTGTGGGACCCAGCCCCATGTTGGGCTCCATGCTTGCTGAGAATGAATTGGGATTCTCTCTCCCTTCCTCCCTCTGCCCCTTTCCCTGGCCTGTGGGTGCATGTGTGCTCTCTCTCGCTCTCTCTCAAAAATAATAAGTAAACTTAAAAAAATCTTTTAAAAAAGGCAAACGTGCCTCCCTAACTACCTTCTTGCTTGCCTTCCTCCCCTCCTGCCTTCCTCTCTTCCTAAATAATTCAGTCCAAAAGTCATTTGGTGGGGCTGAGCAAAGCAGGTGTCTACATAAAGGGCAGTGTCAACTGGGAGAACATTAGTGAAGTAGGAGTGGGGTGGGGAGAGTGTTTGCCTGGGGAGGAGGCATCATGGATACGTGTGATTAGCCACTTTGCAGAATGTAGGGAAATTAATTCAATAAGCAAATATTGAGGATATTTCACTGTGGGAGTCACAGATACGGAAAGGGAGAAAACTAGAATGGCCCTCTAATGTTGTTAGAATTGGACTTACAGTGTGAACTCATGGTTTAACGTGTGTAGAAACAGACATAAAAACCAAGTACAGATGTAAATGTCTGTGTATGTACACAATATATATGCATGTAAACAATATCATATATTGTACACAACATAAATTCTATACCTATATACATATAAACATCCCTTAGCTTCTAGGGGATCTGGGAACAGCAAAAACCCAAAAGCAATGAGTACACAGTGCCCATATCTTAGTTTCTAAATAGTACTCTCTGTTAAAAGATATCAGGGATGCTGAGAGAAATAGCTTATTCCAAGGCTGGGATATAGAAAGTACAAAATAAGCTTGGAATATCTTATTGTGGCCCCCCCCAAAAAAAAAGTAGTACTCAAAAGAATGATAGGGAACGTCAAAAGGACACAGAAATCAGCTCAAAGGGACTAAATAAATAAAAACAAATAAAACAAATAATGACTGTAATGGATTACTTAACTTGGGAATCCATGAGTCCATATTGATATAAATCAATAGGTGAATAAATAAACTCGAAGACTAGAAAGATTTTCTTTACACTCAAATGGTAACTGATAACCACAGAAAGAAGACTAGAATGAGGAAATCACCATTTGGCAACCATCGTAGTCATAGTTAATTCAGCCAGGAAACGTCATGAATACTAAATGGGTGAAAATTTGATGAGGAACAGAATTTTCACATAGTCTCAAAATATGTCCAGAAAATACTTAATTACAAAGTGAAAAAGAGAAACTTTATGGTGGAGAAACCTGGCAAATACAACATTAATCAAGTGATCAAAGTTACCATCACCAGTAATGGCACAAATTGAAATTGTGTACCATTTGATAGGATGCAGTGAAAAGTGAAAATTCTACTGAAAATGCATTGCCTGAATCTAAATTTTTTTAATGTTTACTTAGAGAGAGAGACAGAGAGCGTGAGCAGAGGAGGGACAGAAAGACACAGGATCCAAAGCAGGCTCCAGGCTCTGAGCTGTCAACACAGAGCCTGATGCGGGGCTCAAACCTATGAACTGTGAGATCATGACCTGAGCCAAAGTCGGATGCTTAACCGACTGAGCCACCCAGGTGTCCCTGCATTACCTGAATCTAATCATCAGGAAACATCAGACAAACCCAACTTAAGAGATGGTCTACAAAATCATTGGCCAGTAGTCTTCAAACATGTAAGATATTGAAAGTCAAGGAAGGATTAAAGAACTACTATTCCAGATTAAAGGTCACAACTAAATGCAACATAAAAACTTAGATCTAATCTGTAGCTACGAGGGACATTATTGGGACAATATGAATAGATTCTGAGTATTCGGTGGTAGTCATGTATCAGTTTGGATGGATTGTAGTTATGTAGGAGAATATCTATGCAGGAATTACATTCTAAAGTATTTGTGGATAATGGGACATCACGTTGGCAACTTTCACCCAAATGGATTGGGGTGAGGGAGGAGTTATTCATATTGTTCTTGCCAAAGGAAAAAAAAAGTATACTTAGGATGTTGAAGTGACTTATTAAAGAGCTCCATTATCAGTTAATAACATCTACTTGGTGTACAGGATATTACTATCCAAACAGTATATTTTCTGACTCTAGCCTATGGGCATGACGACATTAAATAATCACTGTTTAGTAGTGTGGTTGACCCTGTCTGTTGCCTTCCCAGCTGCTGCTCCCTTCTTCTATTTTTTTTATTGTTAACAGAACCCCAATTTTATTGAGATATGCACACCTCGGTCCTTCCTATCTCCAGGAGGTGAATTTTCATTTGGTCTAAGCCAATCATAGTGTAGCCATGGCCAGTAATGCAATATAATTCTAATTAATGATGCATGAGACAGGTGTGCTGGGGGTGAGAGGGAGACCCTTAGGGAAAGATGCAGACATACAGAATAAATTGGTTCCTCTTGATGTGGTCATATCTACGTGTGATACCCTGAAACTGCAGTAGCCACCCTATAACCGTGAAGAGATAACCCTGAAGACAAAAGCCAACATGCTAAAGATGATAGAGAAGGAAGGAGGAAAAACAAAAAAGCCCTCAAACCTCCTATGTCCATGATAATGTCATTTGCTGCTAAATTAACCTACTTAGTAACTACCCTATCTCTTGCCTATTATGCGAGATAACAACTTTTCCTTATTTAATTTTATTATTATTATTTTTTAAAAAAATTTTTTTAATGTTTTATTTATTTCTAGGAGAGAGAGAGACAGCGTGAGCAGGGGAGGGTCAGAGAGAGAGGGAGTCACAGACTGAAACAGGCTCCAGGCTCTGAGCTGGCAGCCAGCACAGAGCCCGACGCGGGGCTCGAACCCACAAACCGTGAGATCATGACCTAAGCGAAAGTCTGACGCTTAACCGACTAAGCCACCCAGGCGCCCCTAATTTTATTATTATTATTATTATTATTATTATTTTAAGTAGACTCCAACCCCTAACATAGGGCTTAAACTCACAACCCTGAGATCAAGAGTTGCATGCTTTACTGACTAAGCCAGCCAGGCGCCTGTAAATTTTCCTTATGTAAATAATTTGAGCTGGAGTTTTCTGTTGCTTGCAACCAAAAGCAGCTTAATTGAGAAAGACAGCCCAGAGGAATTTTTCATCCACAGATTTCCCAAGATAGAGCTCGTTGCCCTCTGCCTGGGTAAACTAACATGTACCCCATTCCCACAAATTTGAATGGAGTTTGAGTCATGGACAGTTACCTGAACACTTATGTAGCTCACGCATGAAGCTTGGCATACCGTTTCTGGAAACCTAATGGTGTTGCACTGGCTGGAATATAAGCCTTTGACTCGACACTTCGCACAATCTGGACTGTTTTGCTTGCTAGACAACAAAATTTTCCCTAAATATTTATATGGAACATTCCATTCTTTAGCATATTCCCAATGATATATGCTAGTGTTTGTTCTTTCTCATCCCTTTATCTGGTGGTAAAATTTTATATAAGGGTCAGAAATTAAAATGTAAAAATCTCTGTTAACTGCACACTAAATAGATTTTCACTGAATATACACATCTTTCTCTTACCCTTCCTTCTTACTCATATACTGTAAGTGTTTGAATAAGTTTTGTGGTTCTGTCTTATTTTTTAATAAACTTCACTGGGTTTTTTTTTTAATATTAAGCTTGGGGTGCCAGGGTGGCTCAGTGCCGACTTCATCTCTGGTTATGATCTCACAGCTTGGGTGTTCAAGCCCCACATCGGGCTCTGTGCTGACAGCTCAGAGCCTGGAGCCTGCTTCGGATTCTGTGTCTCCCTCTCTCTCTGCCCCTCTCATGCTCGTGCTCTGCCTCTCTCTGTCTCTCAAAAACAAATAAATGTTAGAAAATGTTTTTTACATTAAAAATAAAATACAATACATTTCTTAGTAGATTTATTTTGAGAGAGACAGAGAAAGCGTGAGGAGGGGAGGTACAGAGAGAGGGGGAGAGAAAGAGACTCCCAGGCAGGTTCTACACTGTCAGCGCAGAGATGGATGCGGGGCTCGAACTCACAAAACCGTGAGATCATAACCTGAGCCTAAATCAAGAGCTGGACGCTCAACCGACTGAGCCACCCAGGCGCTTTATCAGATTTTTCCCAATGTTCAACTTCTGTCTTTCTGTTGCTCTTTTGGTCACGTGCTCATTCTTGGATTTAGAACAATATGATGGTTAAAAGCTTGAGATAGACTTTTCTTATTTGCTTTATGATCTTAAACAAGTTACATAACTCCTCTGGGCCTTAATTTTCAAATCCACCAAATGGGGATTCAGACAGTACCTACCTCACAGGGGGATAATTAGAATCAAGTGAGAAAATGAAAAGATCTTTGTAGAGTACCTAAGTTCATTTGGTAACTCATTAAATAATAGGAATGTAGTACTAAAGTATCACCTATACATCGCCTTACATAACTTTCTATTGGATTTTACTATAATAATTTGTTTAACTAGTTCCCTTTTAATAGGCTTTAGGAAATAATAGTAGTTGGATGCATTTGGCTTTAGAGTTGAGCAGAACTGTTAAATCCCATCTTTACCACTTTTTATTTATTTGTTTGTTTATTTGTTTATTTAAGATTTTATTTTTACATAATCTCTATACCCAACATGGGGCTTGAACTCAAAACCCTGAGATCAAGAGTTGCATGCTCCACTGAGTGAGCCAGCCAGGGGCCTCTAACAGTTTTTATTAGAATGATCTTGGGAAAGTGACTTCACCTCTCTGATCTTCAATTTCTTTATCTGAATAATGAAAATCATAAACCTACAGTAGATCCACATTATTTATTTATAGATCCTGTATTTGTGAATTTGCCTCTTTGCTAGAAGTTCTTTGTAACTTCCAAATCAATACTTGTCCATTTGTGCCTCTTTGTGGACACGTGCAGAGCAGTGAAAGTTTATTTTAAAATTATTTTTAATTTTTTAAAAAAAATTGACTTATTAAAAAAAAATTGACTTATTTTTGAGAGAGAGAGAGAGAGAAAGGGAAGAGGAAGGGCAGAGCAAATCCCAAGCAGGCTCTGCACTGTCAGTGCAGAGCCCAATGCGGGGCCCGAAGAACTCACAAACTGAGATCCTGATCTAAGCCCAAATCAAGAGTCAGCTTAACTGGCTAAGCCACCCAGGTGCCCCCAAGGGCAGTGAAAATTTTGAGTTGTTCGCCTTGCAGGTTCCCAGCTGAGGTTTGCCTTCTCACTTCAGCTCTTACACGGTAAACAAGTGTCCTTTTTATGATCTATTTAGTGTTATATTTTTTGTATTTGTATGCTTTCTGCTGATTTCACCAATTAAAATGGCCACCCAGCATATTGGAGAAGTGTATCTACTCTTCCCAAGTGCAAAAAGGCAGCCAAGGAGACGATGGAGAAAATATATGTGTTAGATAAGCTTCATTCAGGCATGAATTGCAGTGCTGTTGGTTAATTCAATGTTACGGAGTCACTATATATGAAATAACGGTATCTTTAAACAGAAACACACATAAAACAAGGTTATGTATTGTTGATCAGCTGACGAAAATATTATGACCAGAGGCTCACAGGAACCTAATCTGGTATTTCCTTTAGGAGCAATGGTTTGTTACTCACTAATTGGGTGTTCAGGGCCACATTATAGAATAACTACTGTAAATAATGAGAATTATAATTATAATTATACAATTAAATACTGAGACTGGATCTCATAAGGCTGTCACAGCAAGGCTTAACTGAACTTTTGCACGCGAGTGTTTAGCATTATGCCTGGCACATGGAAGTTAGGGCAAGTGCAAGGTGGCGGGGAAGGCTTTTGATGTATTTTTGCCATTTTGACTGTGACATGTGTCTAAGTAACCACACGGTTAAAAGCAGGGGGATATTTGAGTGAGAGCCATGAAGATCCAGGAATTTCCCAATGAAAGGCTCAGGCTAAGCCACTGGATTCCCCTTAAGAAAGCTTCAAATTGACCATTTCCTTGTAAACAACAGTTTATTTTTACAAAAATAGATCATGATCGTAATTAGCCTTTTGGAATTGAATGGCACTTGTAAATGAGTGACTGTTATTCCTTCTTTTCACTTTCCTAAACTGGTGGGGAGCTCCCACTCCTTTTTCTCCGAATGGGCACTTTAAGAGTAAAAATGCCACATTTTGTTGATTATTCCATTACAAATATGCTTCAGTAATACGATAAACAGGGCAAGTATTTTACAGACAAAATATAATGCAGTCTCATAAGACGCTCCAGAAGGAAGCCATAATTCTCATTTCAAGGATGTTGAAACAAGGCCCAGCAATAAAGCTGAACAGCTAAGTGACAGATCTGAGTAAATAAGACCTGTGCATCATATCACCGCACTGTGTTCTGCAATTACTGAGATTAGGAACAGTGGCGCCTGGACGTCTTTCCGTAAGAGATTGCACTGCTCTTCTCTCAATTACCCCAAGGCTCCAAACTTTTTTTCTCCTACCTTATGGCGTTTGCATATGCCATTTTCTCTTCCTGGAATATACTCTTCATCCTTTCCCCTAACTCTTACTCATCTTCTGGGTTCTGGCTGAAATGTCACTTACTCAGAGAGGTCATGTTGAACCACTCCCTTCTCCTACCCTAAAATATCCCCTCCCCCAATCATCTTTCATAATATTCTGTACTCTTCTCCATAGAGCTCATCACAATTTGCAGTCATATGCCTATTTGTGTATTTGTCTTCTCCACTAGGCTCTCGGCCCTATGCGAGTGGGGACCCCGTTCTCCACTGCAAATCTACTACCCAGTACAGTGCCGCGTGTATAACAATAAGCTCATAAATAAGTATTAATTGAAAGAATAAATGAATGGATGAAATGTTGTGTTTCACACATTACCTGGTAAAGATAGCTTGGAGTGGAAATGGAAGTTACTAATAATACTTCAATGACTGGTGGTGGGCTTCAACGTGCTCTACTCCCCCCCTCCCCGTTCCCCAAACCTCTACTCTCATCGCCAAGTAGTATTTGTCGGGTATATCTTAATCTCCTAGTGCCGGACCTAGTCTCTGTAAATGTGAAGATTGGTTTTTGGAACAGATACACGTACCAGGACTGATTCAATTTGTAGGATTTTAGGCTTAAAAGTCCTTACTGAAATAAAGTTTGATTTCATATTTTTTTGGAGTAACTCCAGGCATTCACCATTCAATGTGAATAATTCAATATTATTCTGGAATAACTCCAAGGCATTCACCATTCAGAGAAAAAGACATTTGTTTTGTTTTGCTAAAACTGAACTCAGGCTATATGAGAGACACTGCTTCAATTACAGATAATTTTGTGCCTTTTAGGTATCTAAGAATAGATATTACTTTGGGATGGTTATAATATATTCTATTTGTATTGATACCCTGCAAACTTTTTATTATATATTCTAATTGTAAATAATAACTTTTTTCTAATTGCAAAAACAAGCACATTCTCTGTAGAAATTTTGGAAAATGCAGAAAAGCAGGAAGGGGAAACAAAAAGTATAAAGAAACACATAAAAATAGACCCAAATTCTACCACCTAGAGATAACCATTGTTAACATGACACAGACACACGTATTATATATTACATACTATACAAACTCAGATACATGTTAAATAAAATATATCTTGGTGTATATATGCAATATAGGTATATACGTACATGTATAATCCATATATAATCTCTGTCTCTCTATATAATACACACTCATACGTATATATTAGTTATCACTTGCTGAGTATGTCAGATACTTTGATTTCCTTTGTATACATTCGTCTCTCGTAATCATCTCAGTAGTTCTCCAAGAAGATATTATCATTCTGACCTTACAGGTGAGTAAATTGGGGATGAGAGTTAATTGTTGGCCTAAGGTCATCAGTTAGTAAATGGTAGATCTGAGGCACAAATCTCGATCCAATGTTGAAGTCTATAATCAACCATTATGCTGCAGAACTGCCTGTCCATTTCCATATCTTCAATTAAATTGGAATTAACGTAGAAATAATGTTGATCTTGCTTTTTATTATATTTTGTATAACATTTCATATCCTTTGCTAACCCTAATTTTTATTTATTAATTTTTTTAAATGTTTTATTTATTTCTAGGAGAGAGAGAGACAGCGTGAGCAGGGGAGGGTCAGAAAGAGAGAGTCACAGACTGAAACAGGCTCCAGGCTCTGAGCTGGCAGTCAGCACAGAGCCTGACGCGGGGCTCGAACCCACGAACCGCGAGATCATGACCTAAGCGAAAGTCGGACACTTAACCGACTAAGCCACCCAGACGCCCCTATTTATTAATTTTTTAATGTTTATTTATATTTGAGAGAGAATGAGGAAGAGCTCAAGGGTGAAGGGGTAGAGACAGAGTGGGGCATAAAAGCAGTCTCCAGGTTCTGAGCTGTCAGCTCAGTGCCCGACGTGGGGCTTAAACTGAGGAACTGTGAGATCATGACCTGAGCCAAAGTCAGATGCCTAACTGACTGAGCCACCCAAGTGCCCCTTTACTAACCTAATTTTAATGGTGTTATGATATTCCATAAGATTACTGAAATAATAAATGAATAAATGAAATACTGTTTATCATAAACAATAAAGGATAGATTGGGTAAGGGCGCCTGGGTGGCTTAGTCGGTTAAGCGTCCGACTTTCGCTTGGGTCATGATCTCGCAGTTCGTGGGTTCGAGCCCCGCGTCGGGCTCTGTGCTGGCTGCCAGCTCAGAGCCTGGGCTGCCAGCTCAGAGCCTGGAGCCTGTTTCAGAGTCTGTGTCTCCCTCTCTCTCTGACCCTCCCCTGCTCATGCTGTCTCTCTCTCTCTCTCCTAGAAATTAAAAAAAAAAAAAAAAATTAAAAAAAAAAAAGGATAGATTGGGTAAATGCTCTGATGTCTTAGAATCTTTCTGTCATCTTATTTTCTTAAACTTTTTTTTCATATTCTGCATAATCTCTTTTTCTTGTCTCTTACTATCTGAACTATGTATTCTTTTTTTTTTTTTTTTAATTCTAGGAGAGAGAGAGAGAGAGATATTGTGTGTTTTGGTGTGTTTTAGAGAGAGAGAGAGTCACAGACTGAAACTGGCTCCAGGCTCTGAGCTGGCAGTCAGCACAGAGCCTGACGCGGGGCTCGAACCCACGAACCGCGAGATCATGACCTAAGTGCAAGTTGGACGCTTAACCGACTAAGCCACCCAGGCGCCCCCTGAACTATGTATTCTTTGCTTTTTATTTTAGTTTTTAATTTTTAAGCGTATTTATTTTAAAGGGAGGGCAGAGAGAGAAGGAGAGAGCGAATAAGCCCAAGTCTTCACACCTCCACACCTTCAGCACAGAGCTCTGTGTCAGGGCTCCATCCCACAAAATGAGAGATCATGACCTGAGCCGAAATCAAGAGTTGGGCGCTTAACTGACTGAGCCACCCAGGCGTCCCTCTTTGCTTTTAAAAGCCTGTTTAATGATTTGGAAGTTATATATCCTGTTTTCATTCTAAAATTATCTACATTTATTTTCATTTTTTATTATCATTATTTTTTGCCTACCTTTAAATTACAGAAAACTACCTTCTTTTCAATATCACAATGAAATAATACCTCTTGATTTCTCCAGTGTAAGATGCAGTATTTAGCACACTTTATTTCCCCACATTCTTTTTTTTTTAATTTTTTAATCTTTATTTATTCTTGAGAGAGAGACAGAGCACGAGCAGGGGAGGAACAGAGAGAGGGAGACACACAATCCGAAGCAGGCTCCAGACTCTGAGCTGTCAGCACAGAGCCCAGCACAGGGCTCGAGCTCATGAACCACAAGACCATGACCTGAGCTGAAGTTGGACGCCCAACCGACTGAGCCATCCAGGTGCCTCCCACCACATTCTTTATTTTCTTTCTTTCTTTCTCTCTTTCTCTCTTTCTTTCTTCCTTCCTTCCTCTCTTTCTTTCTTTTTCTTTCTTTCTTTCTTTCTTTCTTTCTTTCTTTCTTTCTTTCTTTCAGGTAAGGTCTATGCCCAACATAGGGCTTGAACTCCTGATCCTGAGATCAGGCATCTTGTGCTATCCTGACTGATACAGCCAGGTGCCCCTTCCCTCATTCTTTACCTCCCACTCTCCACCCATCCCAACTTGGTTTTAGTTAATGCAATCTGGCCTTTTCCATCTTGATTATTCTTCTTGGAAAAACAAATTTCTTTTTTCTTATGTTCTTTATTTTCTCTTATTTTAGACCCTCGATCTTTTTTAAAAACTTTTTTTTTAATGTTTATTTCTGAGAGAGAGAGAGAGAGAGAGAGAGAGAGACAGAGCATGAGCAGGGGAGGGGCAGAGGGAAACAGAATCCAAAGCAGGCTCCAGGTTCCAAGCTGTCAGCACAGAGCCCAATGAGGAGCTAGAACTCATGAGCCATGAGATCATAACCTGAGCCAAAGTCAGACACCCAACCGACTGAGCCATGCAGACAGACGCCCCTGACACTCAAAGATTTTAAAGCATAAGCCTTTTCATGCCATGACTTTCTTCTTCTTTCTTCTTGAGTTCTATTTCAGTAGTATGTGTTTAAGCCGTTTCTTCTTTCAGAACAGATAATCTGGGTGGTTTGATTTTTGAGACTTTAAGCCCGAGCACTTATTTTTGAGACTCTCACAACTGCATGACAACTTGGCTAAATCTACACTTAATTCTTAAATTATAAACATTTACCCTGAGAATTCTGTAGGATATGCTTTGACTTGTGTCCTACAGGGTTGCAGAATTCTGAGGCCAGCTTGAGTTCAGTTCCTTTGGAGATAAACTGTTATGTTTTTGTTTTTCCCTGGCTGGATTCTTGAAGGCTTTTTTCTTTATCCTTGAAATATTTAATAATGTCACCTGGCTAGTCTAGATGTTGGTTTCTTTTCATTCATTTTGCCAGCAGGCTTAAGTCTCAGGGCAATTATTTAATTATTGTTTCTATTTCTACCCTGTTTCCCCCTTCTGAGATTCTTTTTTCTTAATCTTTTTTTTTTTTTTAATGTAATCTCTACCCTCCATGTGGGGCTTGAACTCATGACCCCAAGGTCAAGAATTGCATGCTCTACCAACTGAGACAGCCAGCAACCTCCCACCAACTCCTCCACCAGATTCCTAATATAATCAGTCAACTTATTCAAAGATTTATTGAGCAACAACTCTATGCTAGGCACTACTTTCTTTCATTTCTTTTTGTTTTCTTAACTGTTTTTCTATTTATTTTTGAGAGAGACAGAGAGTGGGCAGGGAAGGGGCAGAGAGAGATGGAAACACAGAATATGAAGCAGACTCCAGTCCCTGGGCTGTCAGCACAGAGCCTGATGCAGGGCTCAAACTCATGAACCACAAGATCATGACCTGAGCTGAAGTTGACCACTTAATTGACTGAGCCACCCAGGCACCCCTAGGCACTATTTTTGGAAATATCATTAGGGAATGCAAATGCTTACATTTTTGTTGATTGGATTTCCTGAGTCTCCTCTCTATATTACCCACTTTTGTTCCGATTTTTCAAGGGGACCTCATACTTTGAGCTGTGGCATCTTTGTATGTGTGTTTTTTATGTAAACTGTACCCCCAACGTGGGGCTTGAACTCATGACCCTGTGATCAAGAGTCACATGCTCTACCAACTGAGCCCACCAGGTGCCCCAAACTAAGATATCCTTGAATAGTTCTATGGTTTTTCTCCATTTGCTCATCTTAACAGAGTGAGGTCTGCGTGTGTCCAGATTTGGTTAATATTTAAGGAGGAATTGCAGTGGGTTCAGTTAGAGATTGAAACGGGTCTGGGTATATGCTGTGACTGTCTAGCCACCCCCCTCACCTGGCCTTCATTCCTGAGTAAGAGAATACTCTTGGAATTCTATTGAGGGGATAATATACTTTACAGAAGTGGAATACTGAACTGGCCCTTCCTTGTAATTGAGTCCTTTTACATTCTAACTAGCAGAAGTTCCTCAAAATTTTTGGCATCTGGAAGACCTTTCCTCTATGTGTATTCCTTTGATCTTTTCAATGTAAATTTAAAATGAGGAGATTTAGAAGTCTTGTCCCCATAAAGCCATTTTATTAAAGAAACCACAAAATAATATTTTTTTTTTATGTGGAGAGGGTGATAAAAATGCTCAAGGCTCATAATTGCACTTAGTTTTGAAATTTTTTGAAAAGGGTCTCAAACCCCATGTGGGAGTCAGGAGAATGGAATCTGATGATTGTGATAGGTAATTCCACTTGTGGCTTTGAACAAACTATTTGAACGTCAGGTTCTCTAATCTCAGAGATCTTCTTACGTCATAGTGTGACAGGGAAAGCACCAGAAAAAAACACATGTGGAATGAACTATTCAAAGACAGACACTGAGGAAATCTGATTTTTTGCTACTGTTTGAATGTTCTTATAGCTTTGAGCACTTTCAAGCTAGCCCAAAGAGAGTCTGCTGGAGGGAGAGCAAATGAGAGCTGGTGGCTGGGAAGCCCAGATATGCATAGCATTTCTGAAGCGTAGCTGGGAAGGAGCACTGCTTTGGACACTGTCGTGTGGTGTGAGACCCAAGAGAGTGGTAAATGCGGACCCGCTTTGCTGTTAGGTCAAATTACGATTCAAGATTTATCTGAAATTAGTTTGACTTTCCTTTTCACGCAAATGAAGACCTCCGGGTGGGTGAATCATGCCTTAAAAAACAAGTTCAGTACTTCTGGCCAGAGTAGCACATGTTGTCTATCTTTCTGAGATGATTTGGAAGTGTGCAAAAGGAAACATCAGTACAGTTACCTCAGACTCTTAAAGAAAATGCCTTGTTGCCCCAGGCAAAACTTTCCAGTTTCTACTTCTTTACACTATTAATTCTCTCTGTATTTTATGATTCGATTTCTTTTTAAAAATTTTTTAAATATTTATTTTTGAGAGAGGGAGAGAGAGAGAGAGAGGGCGAGTGAGGGAGGGGAAGAAAGAGAGGGAGACACAGAATCTGAAGCAGATTCCAGGCTTTGAGCTGTCAGCACAGAGCCCGATGCAGGGCTCGAACCCACAAATCATGAGATCATGACCTGAGCCGAAGTTGGACATTTAACTGACGGAGCCACCCAGGTGCCTCTATTTTTTTAATTTTAAAAATTGTGTTGGGGCGCCTGGGTGGCTTAGTCGGTTAAGCGTCCGACTTTCGCTTAGGTCATGATCTCACGGGTCGTGGGTTCGAGCCCCGCGTCGGGCTCTGTGCTGACTCCCAGCTCAGAGCCTGGAGCCTGTTTCAGTCTGTGACTCCCTCTCTCTCTGACCCTCCCCTGCTCACGCTGTCTCTCTCTCTCTCCTAGAAATAAATAAAACATTTAAAAAATAAAAAATTGTGTTTACATATTTGTTTTTTGAGAGAGAGCAAGCTGGGGACAGGTGGAGAGAGAGGGACAGAGAAATCCCAATCAGACTCCGTGCTGTCAGCACAGAACACAATGCGGGGCTAGAACTCACAAACTGAGAGCATGACCTCAGCCGAAACCAAGAGTCAGAAGCTTAACCCACTGAGCCACTCAGGTGGCCCCCACCCTTTTTTTTTCTAATCAAGTATTTTACTTGGGATAAGGTGCCATGAAGGAAATGTATGGGATAAAGTAAATACAAATAAGAGTAGAAGAAGGAAGATGTGCTTAAATAGGCCAGGAAGGGAATCTCTGAAGTGACACTGACATTAAGTTCTAGAATGAAAAGGAACCTGCTATGAGAAAAGCTGGAAGAGAAATAATTACACCAGAAGAAACAGAATGTGCTGAGGTTCTTGACTTGTGCAAAGGACTGGAAGGCATAATGGGTAGCTGTAACACAGTGGTTGAGCAGACAATGACATAACATGAGTTTGGAGAGAAATGCCATGACTGGATTTCTATGTTAAGATTACCCCACCTATTTTGCTAAGAATGGAAGTAGAGAGACCAGTAGCTTAGACTTGGAAGTAGTGGAGATGGAAAGAAATAAATGCAACTCAAATATACTTGTAGACAGAGCTTATAGGACTTGTGAATGATCTAACCGTGGGGGATTAGAGAAAGAGAGGAGTCAGAGGAGACGTCCGGGTTTCTGGACTGAGCCCCTGGTGAATGGCAGTGTCATTACAGAGAGAGAGAAGGTCAGAGAGAAAGGGGTTTGAAGGAAAAAACAAGAGTTTTCTTTCGGCCATGATAAATTCGAAATGCCTGTGGTATAACGAAGAAGGTAGAACAAGGAGGCAGTTGTGTGTCTGGAGCTCAGGGGAGAGGACTGAGGCCACACGTCAGGAATAACCCTGTAGGGATTGAGTCTTGGAGATGGGTGAGATCTCCTAGGAAGACAGTGTAAAGAGAGAAGAAAAGAGAGCTAAAGACTAAGCCTGGAGGACTAGCCAGGTGAGTAGTTGTGCTACTGAAAGAAATACTGAAGGAGATTAAGAGGAGCGCGTGGGTTGAAGAGGAAATGGTTCCTTTATCTGTGGAACTTGATAAGTTGGGGTTCTGACCGGATTCTTGTCATTTCTAGTGTGCCGCTGGGACAAAATGTATAGGTCCCCTTCGTAATATTAATGCTGTGTTTGTATCTTATTCCATGTCTCAGTCTTATTATAACTCTGCGAATTTTTGGAATAAAACATTTCTAATCACGCCTGAATTAGAGTTTGGAAGAGGAGAAAACTCAACTAAGATCCATGATGCTGCAGATGTTTCTGAATTATAGAGATAAACAGTTCTCTATGTCACCAGTCTTAGACAAGTGGCTATTTCTTTTTAGTAATGGGCACGAGATGAAGAAGGAATAATTTGTTCAATGTTTAGTGAGTGCACTTTACTGGGAGCCCATGAGCTGGGGAGAGTGCAGTGATACCACACATATATTGAGCACCTACCAATGTGGTAGGCTCTGGGGGTAACTCAAAGAATAAGATATACAGGACATGGGGCTTCCAGACTAATAAAAGAGATGGCGGGCACCTGGGTGGCTCAGTTGGTTGAGCGTTCGAATTCGGCTCAGGTCATGATCTCGCGGTTCGTGGGTTTGAGCCCCGCGTCGGGCTCTGTGCTGACAGCCAGCTCAGAGCCTGGAGCCTGTTTCAGATTCTGTGTCTCCCTCTCTCTCTGACCCTCTCCTGCTCATGCTCTCTCTCTCTCTCTCAGAAGTAAATAAAACATTAAAAAAATGGAGATGGAAAAACGTTAATCTACAAATAAAATAACTACAGAGTGTTGCAAGTGCTATGAAACACACAAACGCAGGAAATAAGTGGGAGGTGGCACTTCAAGTCCAGATCTTTAGGGGAGATGTTCCTCGAGTAGGTGACATTTACTTAAGTTGATTCCTAAGTCAGTCATACCAAGATGAGGGTGTGTGGCTGGCCACTGATAACCCACCAAAGTGTTTTGTGCAGTGCTTGGTCCTGAAAAGTTAAGGCAGGCTGAATAGCTCATACAAATAGTCACTGATGGCCCACACCAAGAGCAGGGGAGTATTGGGAGTGGGCTGCTCCCATGAGGAGTATTTAATCACTGACCTAAAATTTAAAATTGCCTGCACATGGTAATAATAAAAAGTAGACTGACATTTAGGCAGTTTTACTATTATTTGAAAATTCTTTACAGACAAGGCCCCTGCTGTGGGATGAATGGTTGCCTCCAAAATGATGTGTCCATGTCTTAATCTGGGAACCTATGAATAGTATCTTATATAGTAGAAGAGTAAATATTACCTTATGTGAAAAGATAGGATTGAGGATTTTGAAAGTGTATTTCAGATTATTTTTTAGTGAAGCTGAAGGCAGATATTAGACTGAGAAATTAAGTTCCCCAGTTTTTAAGGTAATTAGGCATATATATATATATATATATATATATGTTTATTTTTGAAAGAGAGAGAGAACACGCATACGTGAGAATGGTAAGGGCAGAGAGAAAGGAGGACAGAGGATCCGAACTGGGCTCTTGGCTGAAAGCAGACAGTGCACTGTGGGGATTGAACTCACAAACTGTGAGATCATGACCCGAGCAAATGACGAAATTCAAGTGGTTAAGAATATTTACTAATTTAGGGGCGCCTGGGTGGCTTAGTCGGTTAAGCGTCCGACTTTCGCTTAGTTCATGTACTCGCGGTTCGTGGGTTCGAGCCCCGCGTCGGGCTCTGTGCTGACTGCCAGCTCAGAGCCTGGAGCCTGTTTCAGAGTCTGTGTCTCCCTCTCTCTCTGACCCTCCCCTGCTCACGCTGTCTCTCTCTCTCCTAGAAATAAATAAAACATTTAAAAAAAAAAAAGAATATTTACTAATTTACTATGTATCGAAACAAAACCGGTGACCAGGCTCAGGACTATAGTCCTGTCTTGAGAGGGCCCACGTAAGCTGCCAGGAGACCTTCTTGTAAAACAGGAAGGCAAATATAAAATGCCTTCGTGGGCAAGTAACTTAACTTGAGTTGAGTTACTTGGGTGTCGGCAAACTTCGCTATAAGAAGCATTTCTCCCAACACAGCATCAAATTCTACAGTGAGAGCTCTATTAACATATATACTTAGGGGCTCCTAGGCGGCTTAGTTGGTTGGGCATCCAACTCTTGGTTTCCACTCAGGTCATGATCTCACGGTTCATGAGATGGAGCCCTGTGTGTTTGGTTCTACACTAACAGTGCAGAGCTTGCTTGGGATTCTCTCTCCTCCTGCCTCTCCTGCTCTCTCTCTCTCAAAATAAATAAACTTACTAATTTGACAATAAACTATTTGTAAAAAAACATAATAATAAATAAAAAATAAACAAAAAAAGGAATATTTACTAATGTAATAAATAATGAGGACTTGTGTGGGCTATTAGCGTACTTTCTCACCTTAAAGGCAAGTCATATATGATACGAGATTATATTCAGAATATAGATAGGTGATGACATCAAAGCAAGCAGAATAAGTATGATGAATGTTTTCATCTCTGCAGTAGGCAGCCTCTGAGATGACCTTCAATGAGAGTGTGGTATTCATACCCTCCTGTGTTCCTCTCCCCTTGTGTGTAAGTTGAACCCATGTCGAATGAATAAAATGAAGAAGTCACGGGATGTCCCTTCTGAGAATAGGGTACAAAAAGACTAGTTTCATCCTGAGGGCTCCTTCTTGTTCTATTGTTGATTCTTTTTATTTTTTAATTTTTTTAAATGTTTTATTTTATTTTTGAGACAGAGAGACAGAGCATGAGTGGGGGAAGGACTGAGAGAAAGGTGACACAGAATCCGAAGCAGGCTCCAGGCTCTGAGCTGTCAGCACAGGGCCCAACGTGGGGCTAGAACTCACGGACCGGACCGCACCGGACCGTGAGATCATGACCTGAGCTGAAGTCAGATACTTTAACTGACGGAGCCACCCAGGCGCCGCCTATTGTTGATTCTAAAGGAAGACAATTGCCATGTTGTGGACTGCCTATGAGAGGCTTCCAGTCAACAGCCAGGGAGGAATTGAGCTCCTCAGTCCAACATATCCTAAGGAACTGAATCCTACCAAGAACCACGTAAGTGAGCTTGGAAGCAAAACTTCCCAGCAATTTCATGAGAGACTTGAGCCAGCTCCCAGCTAAGCAGCACCTGGATTCCTGACCTTCAGAAATGAGGAGATAATAAATACTTGTTTTAAGACGACTACGTTCTGGGTAAATTGCTACACAGCAATATGTAACTAACACAATACCAATCGTATAACTTCTGAAATACTAGTTTTAAAACACCAAAAGAGAATGGGGCGGGGAGGGGGGAGTAAAATTGATATGTTGTAGTTTTTGTGTCTATTCTACTTATTTTCTCATAGCTTCTTAGACATTTTAATCACGCTGACTAGATTCCCTATTAGTGGTTAATTTCATCCAGTTTATGCAGAGTCTTACCAGTTTTTTTTTTTCAGGTAGTGACCTTTTATACAACTTCTGGATGCATCTAATTATGGACTCCAACAAACTGAGTATACATACTGACAACTAAAGATATATTGATTTATTCAAACTTAAACTCATTTCATCTACTGGGGACTCAAAAAGGAATCCAAAATGGCATATCAATTCTCTTGCTCTTTTTGGGTGAATTAATGATTACAGAATAGTTGGATGTTGAATTCATTAATTTTTAAAAGACACTTTCTTCTTTTTACAAAAGGAATAAATTCTCAGTGTACAACATTTAGAGAAAATAGCAAAGCAAAAGAGAAGAAAATGAAAGCCAACTCTGAGCCTGCTGTTCAGAGAGGATGCTATTGAGACTGAATATACTATTTTTTTAGTTGATATCATTTGCCTATCCATTTTTTAACATTACTATATTAAGACTTTTGTCACCACTAAAAGTCTGAATTTTAGGTTTTCTTAACAATTTTTTAAAAGTAGGCTCCACATCCAATGTGGGGCTTGAACTCACGACCCTGAGATCAAGAGTCAAAGGCTCTATGGACTGAGCCAGGTGACCCAAAAGTCTGAATTTTAAACAGTTTCTTGGACTGGTGGCTTATTGCTATCAGCTTATTCAACTTCAGCATCTGTCTCATCTGAAGTAGCTTTTTCAGAACTACTACCTTCATCATGAAGCCCCATGAGTTTTCCTAGCACAAATTTAGGGTTTTCAACTTCTTCACTTTTCTAACAAACATATCATGGAGTGGAGAAAACAATTGGGAAGCCTTTTCTACATCTTTTCCAGTGATCTCTGGAATCAATATTTTTTCAACTTTTTAGAAGTTTATTTATTTATTTTGAGAGAGAGAAACAGACCACACAAGCAGGGGAGAGGCAGAGAGAGAGAGGGAGAGAGAGAGAATCCCAAGCAAGCTCCATGTTGTCAGCACAGAGCCCAATGTGGGGCTCAAACTCACCAACTGCAAGATCATGACCTGAGCCGAGGTCAAGAGCTAGACACTTAACTAAGCCACACAGGTGCCCCTGGAATCAATTTATTAACCGCTTCTTTCAAGTCATTTGTCTGCACCTCTCGGGTCATGATTTCCATCACCTTCTTCTAGATTTGGCAAACCTATTGGTGCTTAGCGGGAGAAGTCTTCCAAATCTGATAACTGAGTTTTTAAGTAAAGCCAACAACTGAATAGACAGAGAAAATAACCGTCAGTAGTCTTGACATCAACCTGGGCTTCAACTGCCATTTTTTGACTCTGGAGCATATTTGGCGCTGGTAAAATCCATGCCATAGAAGTTAGGCAGTTTCTGCCATAATTACAGCCTCAGTAATTAGCTTGGATTTTCTAAATGCAACTTCATCATTCTGCAGATCAGCAAGGCTTACTTCAAAAACTCGACCCTTGTGGCCATCGAATGCAATTTTCATTCCTTGAGTTCTCAAGACCAGTGTTTTTTATTTCTTATATTGAACACAGCTGGTGCTTTCACATCATACCAATATTTCTAGAAAATGGATTAGCCACTTTCTTCTTGGCAACCTTTTTGCTGCCTTTCTTAAAGTGCTTATTCTTGCCTACCACCATGGTACTGCTCAGAGAGCCAAAAAGGCTATTTGCCTATCATTTCAAAAGTTGGGGAAACACTCTATTCTTGGTTAACTTGCTAATTGATTTCTCTGAAACTCAGTTTCTTTAATGAAATATATCTGAGAGTTTACCTTTATATATTGAATATTTGATAATTTAGTATCACTAACATTTAATATTTAGTATCACTTACTAATATTATAAACACTGTACTCAACAACTTTGTTTATATTATCTTATTTACACCTCACTACACTTTGTGAGTTAGACACTAATATTACTTCCATTTTTCAGCTGAGAAAACTGAGGCTTAGGGAGGTTAAATAATTTGCCCAAACAAGTTCATTAATCTAAGCAGTTTCAGAATAGGGATCCTATCTCATTTCTGTCTGACTACAAAACTTATACCACTCTGCTAGGTTTCTCCCTCAAACTTTTCTCATAATACTCTTCATAAAAGCAAAATGTCATTTTTAAAAACTTTCATATCTGGAAAAGTTGTCACATTCCAGTTGTTAAAAGACTAACCTAATTTGCCCATACCTCTGTTCAATTCCTTTGAAAGTTTTTTGAAGTTAGTGTCTCTAGGCAAAAATATTAAGATCTAAAGGAAATATACATGAATAAAATTCTTTCTCTGCTGAAATAAAACAGTGGATGTTACCAGTGATTTGCCTCATTTTGAAACTGGAACTACCATCAGAGATCCAATTTCCATTTATATAAAACTACATAATACTGTTTTTGATTATAATTTCTGTAAAGTTATAATCAATTGTTACAATTGAAAAACTCAACTTTTGTCAGCTAAATTTCCTGCTGTTGTATAGTTTTATTATAATGAAATAAAGGGGTAATCTGGGAAGAAAGAGATATGATCATGACATGTTAGAGTGGGAAGAAATTTGGAGGCCTCTTTGCCCATTCTCCATAATTTAGAGAGGAAAAAAACTGAGGTCCAGAGAGGTAAATATTTCTGTATCTCTTAAGTTGTCATAGTACACAAAATGTAAGATTAAAGGTGTGTAAAAAGAGATTTCCATTTGATAATAAAGACAGGCTTGCAAATATATTTAACCAAGATGCAAAACTGTGTCAATAAGAGAATTGGATTTAAAATACAAAACAAGGGGCACCTGGCTGGCTCAGTCGGAGGAGCGTGCGGCTTTTGATCTTGGGGATCATGAGTTCGAGCCCCACATTGGGTGCAAATATTAGTTAAATATATGAATAAATAAACTTTAAAAAACACATGAAGGGCACGTGGGTGGCTCACTTGATTAAGCATCCAACTCTTGATTTTGGCTCGGGTCATGATCTCATCATACCTGACGTGGAGCCCCACATGGGGGCTTGGGATTCTCTCTCTCTCTCCTTCTGTCTCTGCCCCGCCCCCACGCCCACCCCACCTCTGGCTCACTCTCTTTCTATCTCAAAATAAATAAATGAACATTTAAAGAAAGCAAAATGAAACAAAACAAAGCAAACAACACCCAAGTAACAAAAAGCATAATACCTGATACCTAAAAAGTGCCTAATTGGGGCGCCCGAGTGACTCAGTCAGTTAAGCATCTGACTGTTGATTTTGTTTTAGGTCATGATATTACAGTTCCTGAGACTGAGCCCTACATCAGGCTCCATGCATCAGCATGGAGCTTGCTTTGGATTTTCTCTTTCCCTCTCTCTTTGTCCTTCCACCACACATGCCCTATCTCTCTCTCTCTCTCTCCCTCAAAAATGAATAAACATTAAAAAAATAAATAAAAATAATGTTACTATGAAAAGTAATAACTACATAACAGAACATTTGGAAAATAGAGAAAAGGAAAAAAAAGCATCCATAATTTTACCAGACTTGTTATATTTTGTTATTGTTTTTTTCCTTAATGTAGATGCTACATTATTTTAAAGATGCTTGAATTAAGGATACCTGATTATTCTTTTTTAAAAATTTTATTTTAAAGAGAGAGAGAGAGTTAGCTGGGAAGAGGGGTAGAGGGAGAGAAAGAGAGAATCTTAAGCAGGCTCCATGCTTCGTGCAGATTCTGACATGGGGCTTGATCCCACCACCCTGGGATCATGACCTGATCCAAAATCAAGAGTCAGATGCTCAACTGACTGAGCCATCCAGGCACCCCCCCAATTATTCTCTTTTCACAGAGATTTGATATTATGGCACTATTGTTTTCAAATACATAGCAAATCTCAACTATATTTCACATAAAACTTTGAGAAAGATCAGGTGGAAGAGAAAGTACATACTTTACTGTTGTATTTCCATACTTTATTTTTGTTAATGTTTATTTATTTTTGAGAGAGAAAGTGTAAGCAGGGGAGGGGCAGTGAGAGAGGGGGATAGAGGATCCCAAGCAGACTCTGCACTGACAGCAGTGGGCCAGATGTGGGGCTTGAACTCACGAACCAAACCTTGAGATATGACCTGGGCTGAAGTCAGACGCTCAACCGACTGAGCCACTTGGGTGCCCCTTCCATACTTATTTTAAAATATTAATGTTTTTATAAGGTTATGATGCTAGCACACATAGAATTTAATATTATGCATTTTTCCTTACATTATATCACAAGCCTTTCTTCATACTACTACATGCTACAAAGGTAACATTCATAGTAACTAAAGCACCTGAAAGCAGGACTTAATTTTCAAAAATTCATACGACTGTATGTGAAGAAAGTAAGTCAGGCTAAGGTATGATAAGTCAGAATAAGTGCTTTTGGTTTGCCTGCAACTATGATGTAGAAAATGTAGAAAGAGAAGTTAGAACTCAGGAATTCTGGCCTTCCAACTAAATATCTAGGTCAGCAAAAGAATATAAAGCCCTATCAACATAATTCTACCTTCTGTATACACTTTTATTTCTTCTTTAATAGATGAGAAAGTGATGGAATATTACTCAATGGCAAAGATTTACTTGTTACGATGTTAGTATTGGGGTTTTATGTTTCAAAATTGGGTAAATGTACTCCCCACCACACCCCAAAGGGGTGTTTCTTCAAAATTTAGCAAGGCAAAGCCAATCCGCACTGTAAAGAACAAGTCAAGAGCTGGCCATGGTTGTCTGGATTCAATGACATATGCTGCTGTAAAAAGGCTTTTTTTTTTTTTTTTTACCTTTTAATTATGCTTTTTGTGTTGACATTCATTAATTTCAGAGTACAAGTTTTTCCTTTAAAGCTTCTCTATTCCTTTATGAAAAATTTTTAATGTCTTTTATTTATTTCTCAGAGAGAGAGAGAGAGAGAGAGAGAGAGCAGGGAGGGTCAGAGAAAGAGGGAGACAAAGAATCTGAAAGAGGCTCCAGGCTCTGAGCTAGCTGTCAGCACAGAGCCTGAAGCGGGGCTCGAACCCACCAACCGTGAGATCATGGCCTGAGCCAAAGTCGGACGCTCAACCGACTGAGCCACCCAGGCACCCCCGTTTTGTTTTGTTTTTTAATTAAAAAAATTTTTTTTGGTTTATTTCTGAGACAGAGAGCGCGCATGAGCACACGCAAGCGGGGGAGGGGCAATGAGAGGGGAACACAGAATCCGAAGCAGGCTCCAGTCTCTGAGCTGTCAGCACAGAGCCCAGTGCAGGGCTAGAACCTAGGAATGTGAAATCAAGACCTGAGCTGAAGTCGGCCACTTAACCGACTGGGTCACGCAAGTGCCCCTCTTTACTCCTTTAATACTGTCCTGCTATGGGAAATTAAGTCACTATTTACCTATATTTTAATGTTTATTTATTTTTGAGAGAAAGAGAGAGGCAGAGCACGAAGGGTGGAGAGGCAGAGAGAGATGGAGACACAGAATCCAAAGCAGGCTCCAGGCTGTTAGCACAGAGCCCGACTCAGTGCTGTTGAGCTCAGTTGTGAGTCCAGGACCTAAGCCCAAGTCAGATGCTTAGCCATCTGGGCCACCCAGGTGCCCCATTATTTATATATTTTAAGTAATTTCCACACCCAACATGGGGTTCGAACTCACAACATCAAGATCAAGAGTTGCATGCTCCACTGACTAAGCCAGCCAGGTGCCCCTCAGGCCACATTTTTAAACTGTAAACAATAGGGGCGCCTGGGTGGCTTAGTCGGTTAAGCGTCCGACTTTCGCTTAGGTCATGATCTCGCGGTTCGTGGGTTCGAGCCCCGCGTCGGGCTCTGTGCTGACTGCCAGCTCAGAGCCTGGAGCCTGTTTCAGTCTGTGACTCCCTCTCTCTCTGACCCTCCCCTGCTCACGCTGTCTCTCTCTCTCTCTCTCTCTCCTAGAAATAAATAAAACATTAAAAAAAAAATTACATTTAAACTGTAAACAATATATGGAGGAAACTATCCATTGCCAAATGAATGGATAAACAAAATGTGGCACATACATACAATGGGGTATCATTCAGCATTAAAAAGGAAGGAAAATTTGATTCATATCACATCAGGGGTGAACCTCAAAAGACATGTTAACTGAAATAAGCCAGACACAAGAGGATAAATATTGTATGGTTCCACCTGTGTGAGGTATCACAGACATAGAAAATAAAATATTGGTTAAAAGGGGGTGGGGGAGAGGAGAAGGGAGATTTGTTTAATGGGTGCAGAGTTTCAGTTTGGGATGTTGGAAAAGTTCTGGTGACAGACCGTGGTGACGGTGGCACCACAATGTGAATATACCTATTGTCACTGAACTTAAAAAGTATCAGTGTAAGTGATATACATTTTATGCTAAATTTAAAAAATTCTGTCAAAGAACATACCCTGAGAATCGTGTATTATACGTATACACATGTTCACTTTAAGAAATAATTATAAAGCAAATATATGTATCATCACCATCCAGGTCAACAAATAAAATATTACTTGGGGTACCCGTGTGCCCCTCCCCGACAAAACCTTTGTCTTCCTTTCTGAGTAATCACTGTGACAATGTTCCAGACTCACATTTGCTTTTTAAAAATCAGGCTGTGATGTGATAATGCAGGATAAATTAAATCCACATCCCCAAAGCCAGAGTATTTTTTTTATGCCAATATTTTCCATAAGTGCAAGTTTTCTTAACTTAGTAACTTTCAAAGTGCCCTTTCCCCTGTCTTTCCCTCTTGAAACTACATATTCTAAAACTTATCTTGGTTCTACAGTTGACCTCACCTATAGAGTTAAAAACAACAAAACTACTTCACTGTAGATTTTAGATTTTCATTCCTCCCGCTCTCCCTTGCCTCCAACTACAAAGAAACAATGATTTAAACCCTTTGTGCCCTTTTAGAAAATTACACAGATACCCCATTGTGGAACCCTATAATCCCTTCGTGGAAAGGAAGAGATTAGCATATGAATACAAAGCAAAATGAATCCAGAATACAAAATAATCTACGGAATTGTGAAGCTCTTGTATTCTATTTTTTAAAAAATGTATTTATTTCCTCTTTTTGTATTGCCCCTGTAGTGGTCTCGGGGTTAAGGGAACTGAGCTTCCCCTCTGGTTACCCGGAAAAGGGTAAAAAAAAAAAAAAAAGGCCAACAGATTCTAGGAGGTGCAGAACCAACAGAGGACTCCCAGAGCCAGTGGACTCGCCAGTGGAATCTGCTACACTCGACGTAAGTTTGCTTGCGGGCGAGGAGTGTAGAAAGTGCTGTTCGCAGACTGCGCGGTGAAGGAGAGAAAGCGACCGAAGCGAGAGCCATAGTGCTGACGTTGAAAGCCCGGCCCTGTGAGGTTGCACAGGGTAAGTGGCGTTGGCCGGGAGGCAGCGGCCAAGGGGAAGGAAAGAGGATTTGGGCTAGGGGCGGGGCCTGCGGCGCAGCGCGGCCCCTGATTGCTGGAGCGTCGCTGCCAATCTCGCGGAATCGCTCGGTTAACCAGTGCGCTGGCCAGACGCGCTCAGATATACTGAGTGTGCCCTGAGAAGCAGTCTCAGATCCTGACGGTGCAGCAGCCCGCAGCCTCAGCCAGGGAGTCCCAGCCGCTTTCAATGGAGGAGAAGCCCGGCCAGCCACAGCCTCAGCACCATCACAGCCACCACCATCCGCACCATCACCCCCAGCAGCAGCAGCAGCAGCAGCAGCAGCAGCAGCTGCCGCACCACCACCACCATTATTATTTCTATAACCACAGCCACAACCACCATCACCACCACCATCACCAGCAGCCTCACCAGTACCTGCAGCATGGAGCCGAGGGCAGCCCCAAGGCCCAGCCTAAGGCGCTGAAACATGAGCAGAAACACGCCCTCCAGCAGCACCAGGAAACGCCGAAGAAGAAAACAGGTCTGGGAGGGAGGACGAGTGGGGGAAGGGGAATGGAGGTGGGGGGTAGGGGAGATGGGGGTGGGGCTGGATCTGGAAAGCGCGGACGCGGTCCGAGTGCGTGTGTGTGTGTTTGTGTGTGTGCGCGCCCTGCGGGTCTGGGGAAGCCCCCTTCCATTCTCCCAAGGCCGGGGTGGGCCGCGGGCTGTGCAGCGCCCTCTCCTTCCCCTCAGCATGGGAGAGGCCCAACCAGGCCGGTGTGACCTTCCCGGCCCCCGCCCGGGCCGGAGGGAGACCCGGAGGGTCGGCCTTGGAAGTCTGGCTTCATTATCCCCTTCCCGTTTACCTTCGTGAGGCCCTGGAGGAACCTAAACGTGGTGGCCCTGAGTTGGGGTGAACATAGCTTCCCCCCCCCCTAAAAAAAGGCCTTCGGGGTGTTTCTCAGGAAGGCCTAGCTACTCCCGACTCGGATGGTGTCGCGAGACCCTTTTGCAGGCGGCGAGGCGAGGGTAGGTGGGCAGAGTTGAGGAAGTGTCCTCCCTCACCCGCCACCCCAAGCCCACCTGTGGCCTTGGGGTTCCCCGTCTGGGGGGGTGGCCGGGACCCCCCGTCTCTCGGGTCATTTCCACCTCTAGACGCCCCTTTTGGGCACCGGACCCCGCAGTCCGCCCTCCCGGCTCGTCCCGAGGCCGGCGCCCCGGGCCCGCTCCCCCCTGAGCCGGCGCGGCTGGAATGTTCTCTCCTCCTCGCGGGGCCGCTTCCTGTCCGCCATGTTGGAAGCCGATTCCTGTCACCGACTCCGGCCCACTGAGGAGCGGAGGGGGAAGGGTGTCGCGGGGCGCTCGGCGCGGCGGACCTGGGGGGCTCGGGATCCCAGCCGGCGGTCGCCTGCCCCCCCCCACCCCCGCACTGCGGGGGCGCAGTCGCCCCCCGGCCCGCGGCCGCCCCTCCCCCCGTCGCCGGCCGGGTTGTGTAACCCGGTGGCGGCCGCGCGGCCCCGGGCGGGTCCCTGGGGTGAGGGGCGGGGGCGGTTGGGGTGGGGGAGGGAAGCGCCACGAGGGGAGCGGCTTGCACCGGGTCCCGCGCTCCGGCGGCCGCGTTTCCCGCTCCCGGTGCGGCGGGCGGCGCGGGCGGTCCGGGCGGGGAGCCGGCCTCGAAGTGGATCCGCGGGAGGAGGAGGCCGCGGGCGGTGGCCGCGGCGCTCCGTGGGGCAGGAGGGCCCGGGTTGGGGACGGGGGGGATACATTTTGGGTAGAGGCGGTGCCTGAGGGCCGGGTGGGGTACCCAGCGGGAACCAGGCTCCCCGGTCACGAGTTTCTCTGCCACAGGAACCTCGTCTCCTGCCAGGTTCGCTCACGACTCCGCCTCTCAGGCTTTCACTCGGGCCCTTTCCTTCTAGCAGCTCGTTTTTACGAAGAAAAAAAGCTCGTTCTGCCCCCCTCCAGCCCCCCAGCATCTACCCTCTGGGCCTGAATGGTGATTTCTAGGAGAGCGATTAGGAAAATGAGGGGATGCGGGGAGAGGGCGAGTTTTTTTGACCCCTATTTCTCGTCCTTAAGGAAGAACCGCGGTGGCTCATCCATGAGGTTGGTTCACTACCATCTTGCCTCGGACGAGGCCTTTTTCCATGTTAAGAGGAAAGGTGTTTTCCTATTTTTGCACCGACACCGAACCCTAAATGCTCGGTTTTCACAAACGTGAAATGGAGGGTGAAAGTCATTTTGAGAAACATCTGAGAAGAAATGAACTTAAAAGTTTGTAACCAGGCAGATTTTTTTTTTTTAACAAATTGAAGGTTCTTTATAAATTGAAGAGAAATGAAGGGAATGGTAAGAAAATGGATGTTAAACCCAGCATATCGAATTTAATACAGTGACTGAGAGCTGAAGGAAAATTGCTTTAACTTAAAGACTGAAATTGGAATGTCAGATTTTCCACTTTTGGGGGGGCCGGTAGGGACTGATGGTGTGGTGTACAGTGGCAGTGAACGTGTAAATATATTGGGTATTTAATTTTAGCGGATTTGGAACAGTTTAAAAAACTATTCGAAAGTGTACAACACGAAATCTTTTATCCCTAGGTCTTTTTTCAACTTAGAGACCAGAAAATCTTACTTTGTTATGGTTACTTGGAATATAAAACAGTATTACTGTTCAGATTGGAAATTTTTATTTTGTTTGCCAGGAGTCGTCTTTACGTACAGAAGCAGTCCTTGAACCGTTCAAGGTGGCGTCCTTCAAATCAGTAGGTCTTATCCTGGAAGAGAATAAAGAGGTGACACTGGGCTTAGCCATTTTGAGAGAATGTAAACAATTTGGGATGAACAGTTTTTTATGTGTGGCCTGGTCACAGTACTGTTGCTTCAACATAGATGATGCTGATTTACTAAGAAAACGTAGGAGGATTTTTGAAATGTATCTGTTGTTATGTTGAAGTGGGCTTTTATGACCCATTACCTACAAACCTATAAAGAGGAACCTGTTTTCTTTATCCAGAAGAGGGCGCAAGAGAGGGCCAAATGTGTTCGGTAATTTCCGTTTCTAATCCAAAAGCTAGGTTTATCAGGGCTCAAGTTTTGCATAGTCCATTTGAAGTTGTGTTAGATGCTTTAGCATGGCAAACCTAAATAGTAAAAGTGCAAAGAGCCATTTGATTTCTCAGTAATTTCTGTGGTGTTTGCATTTTTCTTAAATACCTAAGTTTTGAAAAGAAAGTGTCTCTGGTACACTTTTTGCATACCAACAAGGTTGCCATGGAAAAAATTTTAAGTAGTTGAATGAAAAAAATGTTGTTTTGTTATTAAAACTTGGGAGTATAGTGGCTTTGAACTGTTATTAAATTGGTGATTTCTCACCGTGGAGCCACTAAATACTAGTAATTTTAGGAAAAAAATATTCTGGTTCACTTAAGTCTTGGCTTTGGTCCAAGTTAGTTTGGACATTGAATTTTTTTGTGTTTAAGACTGTTCGCTTACCTTTGAGAAAGTTCTGACTAGTGGGCTCAAGAGTACAAAACTTTGTTTAGCCTGTTAGCATGTTAAATGATATGTTTTCTTTTTGGTCTAGAGTTGTATGCAGGTAAACTTGTATATGTTAATGTTGAGAGCCCGTTTAGGAACTTGCTGCTTGTCTAAAGAAAAAAGAGTCTTTCAGAAAACATCCTACTGAAGCAGAGATTTCTTCTTTAGTAGTTTCTTTCTTCAGTAGTTTCATAGTTAGAATTTTTCCACTAAAAGTTTGACCTGATTGGCTATCAAAGCTCTTTCAGCAGCCAAATAAAATAAAATTAGAATTCTACAGAAGTTAAGAACTTCAACAAAATATATTTTGTAGGGAGGCGCCTGGGTGGCTCTGTTGGTGGAGTGTCTGACTTCAGCTCAGATTATCATCTCGGTGGTTCCTGAGTTTGAGACCTGCCTCAGGGGCTCCACATAGTGTGGAGCCTGCTTGGGATTCTCTGTCTGCCCAAACCCTGCCATGTGCACGCTTTTGCTCTCTCGCGCTCGCTCTCCAACTAAATAAGCTTTAAAAATATTTTGTGAGGGGGGAGGGGCGCCTGGGTGACTCAGTCAGTTGAGTGTCCGACTCGATTTCAGCTCAGGTCCTGATCTCAGGAGTTGTGGGATCAAGCCCCACATGGGGCTCCACACTGGGTGGAGGAGCCTGCTTAAGATGGTCTCTTTCCCCTGCCCCTCTCCACCATGTGATTGCTTGCTCTCTTGAGCGGGCTCTCTCTTCTCTAAAAAAAATTTTGAAACAAAATTATTTTATGGTCCAGGTTTTTTATGGTTCAGACTTAGGAATGATTATGCCTTAAGTATATTTTCCTAAATTGTTTTCTGAAAGTTAATACAGTAGAAGAAAATGCCTTTATTTTTTCATTTTTAGTGTCCTTTCTTTGATACAAAATGAGTGCCTTAAAATTATAGTAAATCTTGTTGTGAATCTTCCCAGATTATGTCCTGTTCCATATCACATTCTGTTAAAGCAGTGATTCTGAAACTTAAAAAAAATCTTAGATTCCTTATGCTTCCCCCCCCTTTTTTAAATGTAAGTTTATTTATTTTGAGAGTGAGAGAAAGAGTGCGCATGGGAGCAAGCATGAGTGGGGGAGGAACAGAGAGAGGAAGAGAGAATTCCAAGTAGGATCAGCAGTGTAGGCTCAGCGCTGTCGGTGCAGATCCCAGCTTGGGGCTTCAACTCACAAATCGTGAGATAATGACCTGAGCTGAAACCAAGAGTCAGACACTAAACCAACTGAGCCACCCAGGTGCCCGTAGATCTCTCAGGCTTTTAAAATGCACAAAGAGCCTTTATGAGTTCTATCTGTACCATATTGGGAATTAAAACAAAATTTCGAAACAAGAATATACAAGCTCACATGCCTTTTAGCCTTCATAGGCTAAAGGCCCACAAGAATGAATGAAAGTGAATGCAAATTACTTGGTATTATTGGACACCTTTCTGAAAGCCGCCTTAAATGAATGTGTGTGTCGCCTTCTATTTATCTGCTTCTAATGACCTCAAAATGCTTTTGGGAACATTTCATGAAAAGGTAGATAACTAATAATCTCTTTTGCTGTTAGGGAAATGAGAATGGTTGTTACCAATTGAATAATATAGAGTGATAAACTGTTTATGGCAGTTGAAGGTCTTAAGTTAAGCTTGAACACTGTTAACCGTTTTTAAATTAGATACCTTTTCGGGGCGCCCGGGTGGCGTAGTTGGTTAAGCGTCTGACTTTTGCTCGGGTCATGATCTCGCGGTTCGTGGGTTCGAGCCCCGCGTCGGGCTCTGTGCTGACTGCCAGCTCAGAGCCTGGAGCCTGTTTCAGTCTGTGACTCCCTCTCTCTCTGACCCTCCCCTGCTCACGCTGTCTCTCTCTCTCTCTCCTAGAAATAAATAAAACATTTAAAAAAAATAAATAAATAAATAAATAAGATACCTTTTCTTGTAGTTTTGTTAGTAATTATTACCCACATCACTTGTGTTGGAAGTATTACTTAGTGATAGAAAACCGTGTTCCAGGCCGACTGGTGTTCACATTTCCAGTTATCTGACTTAGGCAAGTTAATTAAAGTTCATAAGTGTTAGATTTTTGTTCAACAGAATGCAGTATTAACTGTTTGTGGTGACCAGCAGCCATTTGTGGTTTCATAGAAAGGGATTCTTTAATTTCCCTGAAGTACATACAGTTACTGTATCAGTATAACTTGATTTTTGCCCAAAGGGTAGCTCTGCTGTTAATTGTAAAGGAAATTTTATAACAGCCTTGTGAGAACAGTAGGAAAGTTGATTCTGTTAGATGAGAGATACTACGGCATACTGCTTAAGAGGTCTTGTTCTTTCTGACCTCAGACGTTGGTTTGCATCCCAGCTGGTTCATTCAGTCTCTTGCTTGGCAGACTTCTAATCTGTAATATGGGGCTGACAAGTGTTCTCTTAGTTGTGAAATAATAGAGATAGTAAAGTTAATGCTTATGGCATAGTGTCTAGCACATAGTAAATAGTCTTTAAATGTCAGGTGGTACTGTAATTTATATTTTGTAATTTTAAAACAGAACCTTTTTTCCCCCCTCTCTAGGCTATGGTGAACTAAATGGTAATGCTGGAGAAAGAGAAATATCTTTAAAGAGCCTGGGTTCTGATGAAGCTACCAACCCTATTTCCAGGGTCCTCAATGGCAACCAACAAATTGTAGACACTAATCTGAAGCAGACTGTAAAGGCCAGCACCTTTGGGAAAACAGGAATTAAAACCAGGAATTTCATTCAGAAGAACAGTATGGACAAAAAGAATGGGAAGTCTTATGAAAATAAATCTGGAGAGAACCAGTCTGCAGAGAAGACCGATACTGTAGCAATTCCAAATGGTGTTGTAACAAATAATTCTGGCTATATTACTAATGGTTATATGGGCAAAGGAGCAGATAATGATGGTAGTGGATCTGAGAGCGGATATACCACTCCAAAAAAAAGGAAAGCTAGGCGCAATAGTGCCAAGGGATGTGAAAACCTTAATTTAGTGCAGGACAAAATAATGCAACAAGAGACCAGTGTCCCAACCTTAAAACAGGGACTTGAAACTTTCAAGCCTGACTACAGTGAACAAAAGGGAAACCGAGTAGATAGTTCGAAGCCCATTTGGAAGTATGAAACTGGGCCTGGAGGAACAAATCGAGGAAAACCTGCTGTGGGTGACATGCTGCGGAAAAGCTCTGATATCAAACCTGGTGTGAGCGGCAAAAAGTTTGATGACCGGCCCAAAGGAAAGCATGCTTCTGCTGTTACCTCCAAAGAGGACTCTTGGACCCTGTTTAAACCACCCCCAGTTTTTCCAGTGGACAATAGCAGCGCTAAAATAGTTCCTAAGATAAGTTATGCAAGCAAAGTTAAGGAAAACCTCAACAAAACTGTACAGAACTCTTCTGTGTCGCCATCTTCATCTTCATCCTCTTCGTCATCTGCTGGGGAGACTCAGACCCAGTCTTCAAGTCGGTTATCCCAGGTCCCTATGTCAGCGCTGAAATCTGTTACTTCGGCCAGCTTTTCTAATGGGCCTGTTTTAGCAGGGACTGATGCAAGTGTGTATTCTCCAGGGGGTCAGCCACTGTTAACTACTGCTGCTAATACTCTAACACCCATCTCTTCTGGGACTGATTCAGTTCTCCAGGACATGAGTCTGACTTCAGCAGCTGTTGAACAAATTAAATCTAGCCTTTTCATCTATCCTTCAAATATGCAAACTGTGCTGTTGAGCACAGCACAAGTGGATCTACCCTCTCAGACAGATCAGCAAAACCTGGGGGATATCTTCCAGAATCAGTGGGGTTTATCATTTATAAATGAGCCCAGTGCTGGCCCTGAGACTGTTATTGGGAAGTCATCAGATCATAAAGTGATGGAGGTGACATTTCAAGGGGAATATCCTGCCACTTTGGTTTCACAGGGTGCTGAAATAATTCCCTCAGGAACTGAGCATCCTGTGTTTCCTAAGGCATATGAGCTGGAAAAACGGACTAGTCCTCAAGTTTTGGGTAGCATTCTAAAATCTGGGACTACTAATGAGAGTGGAGCCTTATCCTTGGAACCCAGTCATATAGGTGACCTGCAGAAAGCAGACACCAATAGTCAAGGTGCTTTAGTGTTTCTCTCAAAGGACTACGAGATAGAAAATCAAAATCCTCTGGCGTCTCCTACGAACACTTTGTTAGGCTCCGCCAAAGAACAGAGATACCAGAGAGGCCTAGAAAGAAACGATAGCTGGGGTTCTTTTGACCTGAGGGCTGCTATTGTATATCACACTAAAGGTAACTCATTTGTTCCTATATGAAGATTATTACTGCTCACTTTAATATATATTTATTAGCTATTGTATTAAGGGTAAATTTTGGAAAGTACTATGAGATTCTTAAAAACTTTTGGAACTAAATTAAGAATAACCATGGATAGCAGCTGATAAACTATTCGGGGTCTTTGGAAATAGTACTATTTAGAAGCAATGTTCACTTTTTCAACTTAAAAGGATTTCTTGTCACATATACAAGTATAGTTGACTTCCTACCTGGTTCAAAGAATGAAGAGGGATGGGTGGTGCCTAAAGGGAGGACATAATATTTTTCTCTTGAGTTCTTTTTAAAACGTTTCTTTGAGCAGATGTTCTTGCTTTGCTTTTTATATCATGTACTTTATTAGTAAGCTTGCTTGATATTTCTAATTTGTGTAAAATGAGTAGGAGCAAGGTTTTTGAGGAGGAGTCCAAAAAGGTAAGTGTCAAACTATTTTTTTTCTGGGTGCTGAATGAGAACTAGAAAATAATTTAGACGACTGCAACGGGAAGCCCAATTAGCATTGTAGGAACCAGGCTCTTGGAGGCTGTACTTTTCATAGCCCTGAAGCCTGTGTTAAAAAAGGAATCCTATATCTTTCAAGTTCAATGCAAAAACGGTTTTTAGAATATGGTTTATTTGTGTCTTAAAGATTTACTGTACGGTGTAGCTTATTTAAATCCCTACAGCAAATAATGAGGCTTAATGAATGATGTTTACAACCTCAGTGTTTTTGAGAACACTCATCTCTCCCTCTTCCCTGAATAGAAGTCTATACCCCCTGCATGCAGACATACCTAATACATGCTGCACATTCCCATTTTGAACAGTGGCTCATTTAGGCAGTGACTTGGAACTGTAGGGAAGGGGCAACATATCAGTTAGTGGGGATGAGGTAATTCCCATATTTTCTCTGGAAGAAATGAGTAACAAAGCTATTTATGTGACTTTTAAGCAAATTACCTCCTCTGCATACCTTTGCTTATCTGCAAAGTGGAAGACATTTAGTAAAGTGAACAGATGTACTTCTATTTTTTTCCTTTAAAAAGGAGTAAGTAGTAGTATTGCCTTATGGCAGTTTAGGAGCAAAAATCCTGGCAGATGAAATTACCTGTCCTCGCTTTTTCCTCCAGCACTGCTGTTAGTAATTGAACTGACCAGGAAATGGATGTTTTTAGGAAAGTTAAGGCAAAACAATTAATTGCTTAGTTTCTTGACTTGTGGTTAATGATAAGTTAAATCCTGCTGGGGGAGTTGGTGGTTTTGGTGTTATTTTCTGTGCCGACTGCCCTCCAGAGACCATTACTTGGGAAATCCTTACCTGTGTTACGTTGTACTGGTGGTCATTGTGTGAACCTGAGAAGATACCTGGTTATGTTCTTCCGCAACATGTGAAAAAGTCTGGGACAGGTTCCCTTAAGTTGGCTGGTGGTTTTATATAGATTCTTAGTATGGAGAATTGTGGGCCTTTTTAAGTGAGAAACTAATTTCTATTTATTTCTAGGTATTCTGTATGCATTTTCCCTATAGATGGGCAGACTAGATGTGAAATTAGCGGTATTTACATAAGCTAAATGCCCCTCCATGGATACAATTACATTTAGTTTTGCTGGCATTACTGAAATAACTTGCTTTAGTTGAGTGCATCAATTTGAGTTTTATATTTGTTTATTGAGATTAAGTTGGCACTGATTGCCCGTCCCCCCACCCCCACCCCAACAAATAATGTTCAGTTCAGTTAGGTCCCAAAGTTGCGGTTTCTTTGAATTCCTGCCAAATGTGGATGGGTTCATGAGGTCACTGATTTTTTTCTTTGAATCTGTTTTGAATCACAACCTTTTGAAGATCTGAAGATCTTTTTCATAAGTGAAGGATGGCTTATTATTTTTAAGTTGTCTTAAACTCTAAAGGAGGTAATAATCAGTTGGGTTTATTCGAATATCCTTTAAAAGGGCTACCTGTATTTTCTTGGTCCTTTAGTCTTTTCTTTAAATGTTCAAAGTAATCTCTTGGTTAAAGTTAGGCTTAGAAATGGAAGTTCTCCGCATACCTCAAGTCCTTCAACAACTTTATTTGGAAATAGTAGGTAAGAGAGTGCTTGGTGTCACTTCTGTAGGAATGATGCAGTTTTTAGATTAAACATTATTTGCAGCCTTAGAAGTACTGCAGACTTTTTAAAAATCTGTTCAGTATAATTGACGTTTTGAAAAAAAAGAGACAATGGGGCATAAAAAGGGGATTGATGAGAATCCCTTTTGACATAGATTATGGTGTAAAGTTTTAAGAAACAAGAGGGTTAGTCTTTGTATTACCTGCGGGAATAGTGTACCATTCCATAGCAGTATTAATAGTTACTGTGAGACGTAGGGCCTATTTTCTTTTGATCTCCGGTGGCACTTGAGAGGCAAACTTTATTTATTTATTTATTTATTTTTAATGTTTTATTTATTTCTAGGAGAGAGAGAGAGAGACAGCGTGAGAAGGGGAGGGTCAGAGAGAGAGGGAGTGACAGACTGAAACAGGCTCCAGGCTCTGAGCTGGCAGTCAGCACAGAGCCTGACGCGGGGCTCAAACCCGCGAACCGCGAGATCATGACCTAAGCGAAAGTCGGACGCTTAACCGACTAAGCCACCCAGGCGCCCCAAGAGGCAAACTTTAAAGTGGCACCTTTTTAAATTGATTATGAAAAGATTTATACTCTGAATTTTAAATTGATTATAAAAAATTTATACTATAAAGTGGAACCTGTAATGAACTCCAGGGTACTCCTCATTCAGCCTGAACATTTAAGTAGCGTTGTCATTCTTGTTTCACCTATCTACCTTCACACTTTTTTTGGTAGGAGTTTCAAAAACAAATTCCAGTATCCTAACATTTTGCTAGTTCACACTTTAGTTATGTTAGAGTGATGGCTTTTAATGTACATAACCAGGACATAAAACCGTTGGCTCCTTTAAAGCATTTGCTGTCAAAGGCTTCTAACACTATACCTTAACTTTCTGAGGTTGATCTTTGATTTTGAAATAGTCATTTGAAGTCAATTGATTTGAAAAAGTCATTTGAAGCCAAGTCTGTTGAAATAAGGTAGGTTGACGTGAGTTGTGTATTTGGTCAAAGTGTCCATTTAAACTGAGTTGATTTATCATGCCTAACTAATACTGCACTGCAGGTTATCAAGCATTCAGAAAGCATGCTATAGGTGGGGGGGGGGGGTGTTAACATCTTGCTATTCTGGAACATTCCTTAAAAAATAATTTGAGGGTCATCTGGGTGGCTCAGTCGGTTAAGTGTCTGACTCTTCGTTTTGGCTCAGGTTGTGATCTCGCTTTTCCTGAGTTCGAGCCCTGTATTGGGCTCTGCTCTGTTAGTGCAGAGCCTGGTTGGGATTCTTTCTCTCTCCCTCTCTCTGCCCCTCCCCTACTCGTGCTTGCTTTCTTTCTCTTAAAATAAATAAACTTTTTTAAAAAATGGTTATTTGAGAGGTAAATTTTATCCAGCATGTAGAGATGCAAGGGAGATTAATACAATAAGATATAATTGATAGTTGAATGAGTCAACATGAAAGTTATCTTAAGTTATATCCCTGAGGGAACACTAAGCTACTGCATGAAGCTTTAAAAATTTGTTTCTCTGTTACTTCTGTAGGTTATTGGCATAAATGATTTGATTCACGAGTTTGGCCACACCCTGGAATAAAAATGTGTTTTAACTCTCTTAAGTGGTTCTAATTGCCCTCTAGGATTGGGAACTCCTAAGTCTAGAGAGCTTTCCTCAGCTTAATCCTTTTTTTTCTTTTATCTTGCGTAGTTGTGCAGTAATTGTGTGTGTGTTTTCCTTTCCCTTATGATGTACTTATCATAGGCAAAGTACTTTGCTTAGTTAAGGAAGACTGATGGGGTGAGTCTTTTTCTTTGAAGAGCTTAATCAAGTAGAGGAGAAAACAATACACAAGTTTATAAGGTAAGATTTTAAGTGTCATAGCTGTAAATAAGTAGGAGCTTTCAAAGGATGGAGAATTACTAATGGAGTAAAGGTGGCAAGAGTAGGTGCAGGCAGGGTATATTTTCAGGGACACACCATCATTTAAACCGGGTTTTAATGGACGGGGAAACATTTCGACTTACGGAAATGCAAAGAAAAGGAAGGTAAAGAATAGATAAGTTGGAGAACCCCAATAAATATTGGAAGGGATCCACTTTGGAAGTGGTGAGGAAGGTAAGTTGCTGCCAGATCATCAGATCAGTCTGGAGGCAACAGAGGGTGGGCACTGAATATCAAAGTCTTCAGCTGGTGAGATGGAATTACTGAAATTGACAGAAGACCGGGATTTTAACACTGCTATTTCCAGTTTCAGTGTACCTGAAAAATTCAGTTGTCATTTTTTAAAATGTTTTATTTATTTTTGAGAGAGACAGTGTGAGCAGGGAAGGGTCAGAGAGAGAGGGAGATACAGGATCTGAAGCAGGCTCCAGGCTTTGAGCTGTCAGCACAGAGCCCGATGCAGGGCTCCAACCCATGAACCATGAGATCATGACCTCAGCCAAAGTTGGCCACCCAGGCGCCCCTCAATTGTCATTTTTAAGCCTGGGTTTCCTAATTTTATAAAAATAAGTATATCAGTCTTTGTTTTCATTGTATCAGATTGTACTCCAGTGTTTTAAAAATTGAGTTGAGGGGCGCCTGGGTGGCTCAGTCGGTTCAGTATCCGACTTGATCTCAGCTCAGGTCATGATCTCATCATGGTTCATGGGTTTGAGCCCTGCATAGGAGTCCTCACTGATGGCACAGAGCCTACTTGGGATTTGGTCTCTCTCTGCCCTTCCCCTGCTCATTCACTCTCTTCAAAGTAAATAAGTAAACTTTAAAAAAAAAAATTAGTATTAAGTACTTAGTTGACTTACAGATCTGCTTTCTGCTAGGTTAATGTGGCACTAATTTATTGGGTAGATTGGAAGCCATTTTTCTGATGAACTCTTCTTGGAATAGTTCAGGCAGAGAAATAAAAGGTTTTCCCTTTTGTATTTGCAGTCGTATGTGAATGTATTATTTATCTGAAAGTAAACATATACTTTTAAAAAAGGTTTTTAGGTTTATGAATGAAGGAACTGATAAATATTTCTTATATCTACAGGGTGTGATTAGATGGGAGACAAGTTATGGTTAATCCATAAAAGGGAGAGAGGGATTATGTATACAGTTCAGACTTTTGTTCATACAATCTGAATTTTAAATTTTCTCCTTTTAACACAATGCTGAAGAAATATTTTCTCCTTTACTGCATTTTATTGTTATTGCTCCATGATTGCTTATGGCATCACAGCTGTCTTACAATCTTACTAACAGTTGCCTGCAGATTTGACTTTGGTTTCAGCCCTAGTTGAATTTCCTAGATTGGGGAAAGATCCTTTTTTCGCCCTCTCTCTAATATGGGACATATAGGAATGTTTGTAACAAGTAATTTAATATTGTTGAGAGATCCTTTTTTCCCCCAATGACTTGCCATTTTAGCATCCATATATGATGCTTGATTTGAATCATTTAGTCTGCTTTATTTATGAGTGCAATAATAATGAATTTACTTTGGTATTAGTCTGAAAGGTAACTTGTAAGGAATTTATAGAAGGAATTTTATATATAAAATTTAACCCTGAGATTTCAGTACCTTTCCTCCTAAAGGTGAAGGAAGTAACCACCTATGCTTTAAAAGCAGAAATTGTTAGTTATTATCTTAGTAGCAGTTTCATTCGAAGCAACTTGAATTTGATATTTTACCTTAAAAGTAAACTGGGTTAGAGTAAGTATAGCAGTAGAAATTAACAAAAACCCCAAAATCCCTCAAGCTGCAGATTTCTAATGTATGTATTTAGAGGTGGTCAAGATAGTTCTGTTTAGTCTCATTTGGTATAGCTCCAAATTGGGAATATATGATTGAAATTGATGCGGTGCAGAGATCATTAAGCATCTCCTGAAAAGGTGATGACTTCTATCTACTTTAGTCAAATTTACTTGAAAATAAACTGTTTTTTGGGGTGCCTGGCTGGCTTAGTTGGTAGAGCATGCAGCTCTCAGTCCTTGGGGTCATGAGTTAGAGCCCCACATTGGGGGTAGAAGTTACTTAAAGTTTACTTTATTAAAAAATTTTTGATATTTATTTTTGAGAGACAAAGTGCCAGGCAGGGGAGGGACCGGGGTGGGGGTGGGGGGGCACAGAATCTGAAGCAGGCTCCAGGCTCTGTGCCAGATGATGGGGGGCTCAAACTTAGAAACCACAAGACCATGACCTGAGCTAAAGTTGACACTTAACTGAGTCACCTAGGCACCCCTTATTTATTTTATTATTTTTTATTTATTTTGAGACAGCCAGTGTGAGTTGGGGAGGGGCAAAGAAAGAAGGAGAGAGATCCCAAACAGTGTCTCTGCTGTCAGCGTGGAGCCTGATGCGGGGCTCGATCTCACAAACTGAGATCATGACCTGAGCTGGAACTAGAGCTGGCGGCTCAACTGGCTGAGCCACCCAGGAACCCCTAAAATTTATTTTAAAAAAGAAAATAAGCTGTTAATTCTCAATGGGTATAGTCAAAATGGGAAGGTGGGAGAGAAGTTTCTGACAGCCTTTGCAAATGAATAGGGAGGTACTACGTGGACTAGTTGGGAAAGGAAATCAGAATAGCAAAACATGCTGGTGAGAGAGCCAGTAATCATCACAAATTGGGTAAATCTGGATTAGAAGGGGAAAAAAGTAGACTTTAATAATGTCACTACCCTTGCTGAATTTTACAGAATTTGATCTAAATGGCTTGAAATAAGGATTGGAAGGCAAGAGCCATGGTAAATTGATCTGGGGATTCTCAATTATAGGAATCTTCCTGTTTGACCATATATTTGATTCTTTTTTTTTTTTTTTTGGGGGGGGTGCCAGGGGAGTGGGGAAAATCTTTGCTTTTTAAAAGTTAAAAAAAAAAAAAAGCCTCAAGTTGGCTTTAATCCTCTTAGCTTGTCTTTTTCTTTGAAGAATTAAATGCTGAATTTTTGGTTGGACCATATGAAATTACTGTTTTTGTAGGTCAAAAAAGGTTGAGTATTAGTTTCAAATGGACCTAATACTACTTTCTTCTATTATTACTTCCTGATGACTGATTTATAAGTAGTATTTCACTCAAATCAATATTTACATAAGGCACCAAGCTCTGTGCAAAGCAATTGTGATAATTAGATGACATAAGGATTCATGTCATTAAGGAATTCAGTCTAATAGGGAAACCTACGTGGAAAGGAATATATTACTAGTGTGATTGCTCTGTTGAAAAAAATAGAGTGCTCGCTTTGGCAGCACATATACTAAAATTGGAACGATACAGAGAAGATTAGCATGGCCCCTGCGCAAGGGAAAAAATAGATAAAATATATTTGGAGCATAGAAACTCCTAAGGCAGGTGGTGGGGTCAGCGAAGGCTAGTCAAGACTCAGAAGTGGAAATTGACTTATTTATTGTATAAGGAAAGTCATACTGTAATTTAGGTGGAGGAAATGGAATAATAGTTGAAGATTGCCAGTCATTCAAATTGACTCAAGGAAAGCGAGTGGTGCAAGTTAAAAAAAACCTTTAGTCACCTAATTTATTGATGTACAGCTGTGTCCAGGGCTAGACATGTTACATAAGACAAACAGATCCATTCTCCCTGTAGGCCATGAAAATCCATTGAAGTGTTTTGGTCACTTTCAGGTTTATATTTTTAGAGGAAGAGAATGTTAGCCATCGTGTAGAACTTGAGAAGTGAGACCCAGTTAAGGGCAAGAGAGACCTGTTAAAAGATTACACTCCAGAAATGTTCTGTAAGATACCACTGCTTGAACCAGGCAGTGACATCTGGCTAGAGAAAAAGAAGGGGGACTAGAAAGTTAAAAGTGTCTTAACTTTGACTAAGAATTACAGTAGTTGAATATGCCCTCCCTAAAGTCTCTAATTTGCATTTCCTTAACAACCCACTTTCCTACTTTGCACATCTTCAGCATAGCCTTCCTTATATCATTCTCTTTTCCTCAAGGGTTTATGTTTTTCTGGTCTCCTTTTCATGCTACTCATGGGTAATCTCATCCAATTCTGTTGTTGTGTGTTAAGCTTGAAAATTCGACTACTTTTACTCTGAGTATATTCAACATCACCTCTCCCAATTCTTTGTATATAAAATGGAATTCCAAACCATGATTGTTAGGTTATATGGATCCTGTCTCTAACATATCCATTTTTTCCTTTCCATCTCTTAATACAGCTGTCCTAATTTTCTTCACTTTTGCAGTAACATTTACTGGGCTCTTTTTCTGTACAGTAGTCCCCACCTTATCCGTGGTTTTGCTTTCCGCGGTTTCAGTTGCCCACGGTCAACTGTGGTCTGGAAGCAGATGATCCTTCTGAATCGTCAGAAGGTCAGTAGTAGCCTAATGCTACATCACAGTGCCTATTGTCACTCATCTCACTTCATCTCATCATGTAGGCGGTTTTTCATCTCCCATCATCACAAGAAGAATGTAAGTCCAGTGCAGTTAAAATGTTTGAGAGAGCCCACACTCAATAACTTTTTTTTTTGCAGTGTATTATAAGGGTTCTGTTTTATTGTTAATCTCTTAGTGTGCCTAATTTACAAATTAAACTTTATCATAGGCATGTGGCATGTATGTGTAGGAGAAGACTTAGTATCTATAGGGTTTGGTACTATTTGCAGGTTTAGGAATCCACTGGAGGGAATGTATCTCCTGCAAATAAGGGGGAGGACTACTGTTTTGCCATTTCACCCATACTATTTAGTTACCTCAATCATGACTAATATTTAATACAGTAATCTCAGATCTCTTCAGTGACTTCTCTTCACCTATATGATTAAACAGTAAGTTTTCCTTCATTTGTGCTTTTATGCTGTTCCCTGAATAGCAGAATAGCATTTATCTGTGTGTAAATCTTTCATCCTTAGTGACTTTCAGTTCTGTTCCTGAGTAGTGTTCTTTTTCTAAATCATTTTGTCTTAGTGGTGTCCAGCCTTACTAAATTGTGACCACTAAAGCATAGATCAGTGAACTTTTTATGTGAATGATCAGATAGTAAATATTTTAGGCTTTGTGAGCCACGGGGTCTCTCCTTGGAATTCTGGTTACTTGACTCTGCCTTATACACAAAAGCTGTCATGGGTAATCTATAAAAATGGAGTGGCTCTCTTCCATAAAACTTGGTTTGCAAAAACAGAACTCAGTTTTGCTGACCCCCTGTTTAAGCACAGCTTATACTTTAATATCACCAAGCTTTGTCCATGCTCATGCTTCTACCTAGAAACGTATATTCTGCGAAGCTCACAGAAGCAGAGCCTTTCTGTTTTTGCATCTATATTCCTAGCCCCTAAATTGTACTTTTTAATCCACTTAGAATTTAGGATTTTTAGGTTATTGGACATTTATGGTAGGGAGCTCTGTAGAAAGTAACCTGCTTTAGAAAGTTGAATGTTAAATTTTCTTCAATAACTATTTGCATAATTGGGTACTGGCATCCAACTTAACAAAAACTGGGAAATTAAAGGCCAGGGGTGGGGGGCAGTATTAAAAGTAGAAAGATTAATTACTGTGTTATGATTTTGTATAGTTGGATGTGCCTTATTCTTCAACTTCTGTTGGGGTAATTAAAACAATTACACAGAGTAACTTGTTTTATATTTAGAATCTGCATTAAGACTTGTAATTTAAAAGAGCAAAATGTAATTTACTTCTTTTCTATATATTCTCTCTTACTAGCTTCTTGTTAGCCTTAGTAGGGTTGTTTAAGCATAGCAAGTAAACATGCAAATAGTATTTGATTTATTTCTCCTTTCTGGTCTTCAGTTGATTTTTGTGGGAACTTATAATTCTGATCAAGGAAATCAAGTTGCTTTCTACTTGTTACATTTAATATGTTTAATATTAAATAACTAGAAGAGGAATTGCATTCATTTTTCAGTTCAGCACTTCAGATAATGCTGATTTATTTCTTGGCTAGAAGCTAGGTTGGCCCATTGCTAATTTTTTAGCTAGGTCATCTGTCCCTTTTCTCTCCTCAAAAGGCATAATCAAATTCACTATTCCAGAGCCCTTTCTTGAAGATAATAAAACTTTCTTACCAGAAATCATTTAAAATCTATATTAAAACCTAAAGCTGAATGTTCTAGTTTAATAAGGAAATGTCTTTAATAAAGAAATTGGGTGATTGCAAGTAGTTATTTTTTGTTTTTACTCTAACGTTTATGTGTTTGCCTTTAAACTAGTATAGTTTTTACGGTGACTCTTGAGTGTTGGTTCCTTCCCCCCAACACCCCTCCCAAAAAAAAAAAACAAATAGGTGGGGAAGGGGCAGGTTGAGGTTTGTGGCAGGGAAGAGAAAAGGATATGTTGTTATAGCATAATGGGCCAAGATGAAAAGTTCGTGTTTTTCTAAACATATGACTAAGTATACGTTTATTTTTATATTAAGTAAACTGAGTAATGAGCATCAAGTAACTGATGCATACAGAACTCGGGGATTTATTGTTGCAAAATGAGATTTCTGTACTTGGGCTAAAAAAATGTCTATGTTGAATTAGTTTTTTTGAAGTCAGGTTAACCAAGAAAAGGCTTATCTCTGCACTTCAAGCCATTCTGAGGTACAGAAAATTGTAGGATAACGGCTCTAATGACCATTTCAACTATTCCTGATTGTCTGAAACTAGTAGCATTAGAGTGATAGATATGAGCGCCATGACTAGAATAACCTTTCCTGATTTATGTTCTTTTTTTCCTGATTAGATTGATCAGAGTTCTGTCTCCTTAGACCTAGGAGACTTTCCTGCCAATCTTTGGATGGGCCTCTGCCCAGCAATTTAAAGCCCATAGCATCCATCTAAGCTCTTGGACCAAATGACAACTAGTGAATTACTTCCCAGTTTTTGTTTTATCAGGCACTTGTTGCGATACTTTGAATGAAGTTTTATCTGGATAATTACTTTATTTTGAATAATTAACCTGTTGTTCCAAACATCCAATTCTGATAAATTTTTAAAACTTAGAAATGTTTTAAGAGTGAATTTGATGGGAGGTAAAGGGGAGTAGGGAGAGTGTGATCCTACCATTCTTTGCCTCCTGCCATAAACATAAAACAAAAAAGTAATTTTAGATTCATATACTTTTAGCCTTGGGGAGGGATTATGTTGTACCTTAACTGTAACCTGTGTCCAGATACATTCTATCTTAATGAGCTTCGGGGTTTTTTTAAATTTTTTCCTTAAACTATAATTGGTCACTGATAAATTATATAGAATACAATTACATAGAATCCACATTAATAGAGAATAAAATCACCTTTCTGTCTTTTTAAAATGGTAGTTGTATGGCTATGGGAAGAGCACTTATTCTCAGTCATAGTTATAGTCCATTCTTACTACTAAGTTGTCTTTGTTTACACTGTAAATCTCCTAAAAGAGTATTTCGTTTCAAGTCCAATTCTTAGGTGCTTGTGGTATAAAAGTCATCTACTGTCTTATGCATCAAACCTTCAAATAAGCCATCTGAAGCTTTCTGATATGCTTCCAGATACAGTTTTTCTTGCTTTTTCTCTGCATGTCACTATAGTTTGGTCATATACATATTTTCTTTGTTGTAAGGTATCAAAGTAAGCACCTTATAGATAACCACATCTGAATGGAATTGGAGCAAATGAGGATTGTGTGTTACTAATAAAGGAGTATGGATTGGCATTTTGACCTTATGGGTTAAAAATAAGAGTAGGTGTAAGGGCACCTGGGTGGTGCAGTCCGTTGAGCCTCTGACAATTGGTTTCACCTTGGGTCATGATCTCATGGTTGGGGAGTTTGAGCCCTGTGTTGGGCTCTGTGCTGACAGCGCAGCGCATGCTTGTGATTCTTTCTCTTCCTCTCTCTCTGCCCCCTGCTTGTGCTCACTTGCTTTTCAAAATAAATGTAAAAAAATTTTTTTAAAGAAAAGAGTAGGTGTGGTTTGAAGAACAGGACCACTTGCCTACAGCAAAGAGCTAAGTAAAATTTTAATAAGGCATTTTAAGCATCATACTTAATTAAATTTGAGTGCTTCATTCAGAAGACTTGGGTACCTCATTGGGTTATGATGGGTTGCCAAAAAATACTTCATGTTTTTAATAATAATGAGCTATTATAAGAAATAACATTTCATCTATAGAATGCTTCTGCATGTTTGTGCTATTTGTGTAGACAGAATTGCTCTCTTGGTAGTTTGGTTTCAGATAATTATCAACAGTCTATAATCAACACTTAAGGCAATCTGAAGGACACTTCTTGAGAATTCAAGAAAATAAGAATGTTGTGTCTAAGATTTAGCAGAACTGTGCTATTTCAACCCTATCTCTATCCTGGCAATAACCAGTCTAGATTTTTTAGGTTTAAACTGAAAAGCATAACTTTAAACTTTGCTCTATAAAACTTACTGTATAAAATAATCTGTTGTTTTTGTTTGGTTTTCTTTGCAGAAATGGAATCTGTTTGGAATTTGCAGAAGCAAGGTAAGTATAGTTAGGTTACCTAAAATGTTAGTATTAATGACTAATTGGGTTATGTTTGGGTGGGAATAACATGAATAGCGACTTACCAAGTGAATAGTCTTTGTATTTTGAATTATTTATATCCAGGGAAACACTATATGTGAGAAGAATATATGAAAATACTGTTTACCTGTTAGGTGAAGAAATTACATTTCTCACCCCTCTGTGAAAGTAAGACAGAACATAAATATTTTTAATCTAAGAAACCAACGTGAGTAAGTGTTTCCATTTATAGCCAGTCTGTATCTTTTTTGTGTGGTAGACAAGTGGAAGCCCAAGAACTGAAATTCATGGTTCAGGAATATACTAGCTGTTTTAGAAACCTTATTTGGGCTCTATATTCTCTGAAATAGCTAGAAATCTTAAGAATAGCAAATTAGCTTCCTTTAACCACAAGTATAAGATGTGAATAGAAAGAAGGCAAAGGGACTGAATAATCCACATCTGGGTTATTTGGAATTCTCAAAAATTTTTAATCGGTTATCCTAATTATGTGCTTTTCCAAATATATTAAGATGTGGTAGCTTTGGAATACCTGAAATAAAGTAAATTTTATAATCTGGAGAACTAGTTGCTAATAGATTGGGGCTTTCAGAACCCTGTAGCTGAATTACATCCCATTTCCCATCTGCTTTGCTAGTTAATACAAGTGAGAGATGTTACTGTGTAAGCTAGAAAGTAGCAAGATTAAATGTAGGTTTCCCTGATATCCCCCAGCATTGCTCCTCCTTCCACCTCTCTCTTGTACTTAGGCCAGGTCTTTTGTCTAACACAGCTGTGGCCTGAACATAACTAGCAAACTCTTAAATTATTTTGAGTTGCTTTCTGTGTGCTTTCTTGTTCAAATACAAATGAAAAAAGGTAGACTTAGAAAATATAGTTGGCAAAAGTAGACCCTACCTATTAACTATTAAGAATGGGCACTGTATTCATGGCAGGATGCTAGAGGATGGTTGTTGAAGTCCTAGAAAGGGTGTTATATTATCTCTGCTCTAAATTAGATGGACTCTTAAGCTGAGGTGAGCTTGAGATCTTCAATATTATTTTTAGGTCTTTATACTTTTCCGTTAGGTGACAGGTTTTATTGGTTTCCTAATTTTTGTTAAAAGTACGTATACCTTTAAAAGTTCATATGATAGGTGGAAGTGGTGTGCAATAGAATCATTGACTCTCCAGAAGAGAGTGTAGCATACAGCTGAATAATTGGAATTCAGAAGAACACTGGAATTTTTGCCGAGACCTATTCTGACTATTTTATACTTTGAACCCAGGTGATCACAGGCTTTTGCTACTGCTGAGAGTTAAGACTGGAGGTTCTATGTCAAATTTGGAGGAAGGAAGAAATAAGTCCTGTTTAGGACTGAACTGATAGTTTTGCCAAACTTAGCCTGATGTTTTTGGTGCTAGATACCAACTGGAACAGTTCCTTACTAGGTAGTCCACACTGGTTAAAATGAATTTTGATTTTATTTTGCTCAGAAGAACAAAAATAAGTAAATTCAAGTGTCTTATTTTAATATTAGATTATTGACGATTGAAGCTTTTTTTTTTTTTCCTTCATATGTACTGCTTTTATAATTGGGAGAAACACATTAAAACAACCCTTGTTAACTGAACTCAAACCCCTCTCTAATCTGTAGGAGTTGAAGCCCTCTCTGGTTAGAGGACCCTGTGCTGGATATGCCAGACTATTGGGTTGTGATCATACATGTGTTACTACAAAGAAGTGGTCTTTAAATTGTCTTTTCATAAAAAAAGAGGGAACTAAAATGATGGTAGTTATTTGGAATTTGTTGTGGAACATGGGCATTTTGGGATTCCAGACCTTATATTTATGTATTTATTTTTTAACCTTCTTTCCAGATCCCAAAAGGATAATCACTTACAATGAAGCCATGGATAGTCCAGATCAATGAAGGACCAGACTGCCTATTTGTAACCTTTCTGCAGCATTAGAGCCACCGTTCATGGGGGACACAAGGCTTTTATGCTCCTAGATCTTCAACGCAGCAGAGGAACCATAAGTAGAATCACAGGATAATATATACAAATATATATATATACATATATATATATAGTTATTTAAAAAAAGGCAACTGAAAGTAATTAGACTTCTTAAGGAATCAAAATTTATTTCAAGAGACTACACATGGTTATTTAATCTCCGGTACTGAATAGTTTTGTTTTTTTTTTCTTTTTTCTTTTGTTAGTTTTTGTTTTTAAGTGTGAATGCAAGTGATTAATGAATACAGACTTAATACCAAGCGTGGTTCTAAAGTTCCTGCTGTCATCAACTTGGGCAACAAATGACCCACTGGAAAGGCAAATCTACTTAAAAGATCTCTGTATCTTGTTCTGTGACTAAAGTGATACACTAATCACGGGGAACCCAGAATGATTCAACATTTCCCCCACTCCTCCCTTGATCTTTTGGTTATACTTTGAGCCCTGCGAGAATGCTGGATAAATGCCTTGAAGTTTGCAGGGTGTATTTTTTTTAGCGAATATGATTTGCATGTCTTGCCAGGAGTTAAGCAGCCTGTGTGGGGTGTTGGGGAAATTTTTCTTTCTTTCTTTTTTTTTTTTTTTTGGCGGGATGGGGATTAGGGGAGGGCATTGAAGTTCTATTAATTCTGGAATAGTTGGTACATAGTTCACTTGGCTTTGGTTACATATTGGACTTTAACAAGTGAAGAATCAATCAATGAGTCATTTAAAGAAAAGTTACAGAACAAACAATTGGCTTTAGATATTTAATATGGAAAAATATTCCTTTGCCCATATTTTAATGTAATTGTATAAGTGGGAGCAAAAATATACTCTGCTTTTCAACTGTAGGTGCTCCAGACTTGCTCTCTGTCACTAACACTAAATGTGCTGTTTTCCTTGTTTTTCATTGAACATCTAAAGAGAAACTTCTGTACCTTTCTGTAAATTCTCTTTTAATTTCTCAGAAATATCTAAAAGGGGAAGAAAAAATTCCATGAAAACTAGAAAACTTTTCATGTTTTTAGCCAGTGAGGAGATGATAAACCCTGCCTATAGAAGGTGTGTTTCCATGCAAACTTCTGAGCTTATTAGCTTCTAATTATATCTTAATAAATATATTTTATTACTAGAGCAAAATGGGTTTTTTAAGGAAAATAATGTGAAATTCTGGAAATTTTCTTTTGGGCAGAGAAGAGCATTAGCCCTGTCTTATCATCACATTGCCATCCTGTTGCACTGCAGCTTGTATATAGCATGCTAAAATAAATTTTTTTGTGTGTGTGCAGAAACTAAGGGTCCAATTTAAGATTGGGTGATGTTAGTGGCATAAAAACAAGTTCTCTGGCCTGATGTAGCATCACATCACACACACACAGAAATTAGTATATCCATGTATGTCAAATACAGGTTAAAATAGCAGGGCATTTATATAGAGAGAGGTGTAGTCTTCTAATAAAAGTAGTCTGGATCCCCTGGGGTGTTTGGGGGAGAAGGTAACTACTTTTGCTCCAAACCTTTTAAGAAATGTCCAGTTTTGAGCGACTGTAGTATGGATGAGTTTTCTTGTTTTGTTGATTATTTGAGACTTTTAACAAGTAGTTTGTGAAAGAAGCTTGTTGGACTCAACTTAGAGAAAATATCTTTAGTCTGGATTTCTGCCCTGCTTAGATTTTAAAAGTATAAGCATGGATTGCCAATTCCACTTGATGTAAACAAAACTTTTTATACATAATATATATATATAATAACTTATTGTATCAGTCCAGGTTCAGAAACTTGTGGTAGGCCAGTTCCAGATAGTTTCATTTCACCTGTAAACTGTATCACTTTTACTGATATTGTAATTTTCAAATGTATAATATGTTTACAGATGTGCCCTGCATTTAGTCTGCCTTGTTCCTATTTTGATTTTTGTTGAGTCTCCTGCCTGCTTGCCAAAAGCTAGGATGCTTCAGGCCCATGTACAATTGAAAGCAGAGGCATCCTTGAGCTTTAAAGCATTGAACAAACTGGAAAATGCAACATACCACATAATGAAGTGAAAGAAGTCTGTGTTTTTGTGTTTTTTTTTTTTAAATAAAAATTTTCAAAAAGTTTAAAAAAAAGATATAAGGTTGATTAAAAGACAAAAAAAGACTCCAGTTTGTTTTATAGGTTTTAAAGTTCTGCTGTGTGTTCAATTGCCTTGTGTAACCACTTGTCGCCTTAGGGCCAGATTCCCTCCCAACCCCCCCCCCCCCCACACCCTTCTTTTTTTAAACGTCCATTTTGCTTGCCTGGAATTTAAAAGCTCTTCTGTCTCACAACTCACAAGAAACTTTCTGGGTTTGTGACATAGAGGTTGAATGAATATATATTTAAAAACAAAACAAAACAGCCCCCGTCTGAATTGGGCTTCTTAATTTAGAGGCAACACTTACTTAAAAAATACCTTTAGAAATCTCTTGTTGCTTTTCTACTTCCCTTCCTGTAGCCCTCAGGCCTCCCATGTTTAGAGAAGCCAAAAAGAGAATGTATCCCTTATCTGTTTGTCCAAAGGTTTTTGAGTCTCACTTCTGAATGAAACAATGCAACATTTCACCCTGATTTTCTCCACTGAAATTTCCTTGATTATATGGTTAGAGGTATATAGTTAGGAATGTCTCTTTCTGGGAACCCTAGTGCCCCATCATATTGTCAGTATTTTTGGGCATTGGGTTAATGGACTTAATTGCCTAGGTACAAGCAGGACTTTGGGACAAATCTCCTTTGTGCTGTTTGGTAACACTTAACTCTACTTGTTGCAATCTTTCTCCTTAGGTCCTCACACAATTCCTTACAGAGCACTTATTAAAAAAAAAAAATCTTAAGAGTTGATCTGTTTTCTGATTATTTTTGTGTAAGCTTCTAAACAAACTTCAGCTGTGATTAATTTAGCACATTTAAATAACATTAATGTAGGGACGCCTGGGTGGCTCATAAATAACATTAATGTGTTATGTTTGGTATAAAGAATTTTCCTTCAACTCAGAGTATTAGTACTGTAGCATAAACCAAATACAGTCTAGAGGGGATTTTTCACATCCCTCCATTATAAAGACTGAAAAAGGAGTGTGTGTGTGTGTGTATGTATGTGTATGCATGTGCGTATGCATGTGCGTGTGTGTGAGGGACAGTTGGAGATAGTAAAAATTAGTAAATGAATGTGTGTAAGACATTATATTAGTATTCAGAGAATGAACTTGTATTTATTTTGTGCCATTTGTTTTCATTACACAGAATTTAAAAGTCAGGTGGTTTTAATCCTAAAAAGGGTAGTAGTTGAAAAATGGCACTAAGAATGAAATCATGACCTATTTTTTTAATAGCTATGAAGATACTAATTATGGGTGAAGATTTCTTTTTAAATCTGTCTTGATTGTAGGCTTTTGTGTCACATACCACTCTCTTGTAGATGTCTTGAATAATTCCCCTTCCCCACAAAAGACAGGGTTGTATTTATCTTTCTCTTTATTCACCCCCACTTTGCTGAACTGAAGTTAATTGCATAGCCTTGCCTCTGACTTTCTTAGTAATGAACTTTCACATAAAGTATATTTACAGCATCTGTAGTTAGCCCTTCCTCCTCCTTTCTGGGAGGGGATAGACAATAATTAGGAAATTTAATGCCAGTTTGTTTTTTCTTGGAATAAATGGCTGGAGAAGTCCTCTCCATTGTAGAATTTGGCTGTTGCCCATAGTCCTCTGCTTACATAGTCATTCAGAATCTGCAAAAACTTTATAAAGGAAAAGTGCTGCATTGGTTTTTCAAATAACAGTTTCTAGGGAAAATCTGGCAAACCTCAGTTAGGAGTATTGTCCACAGTACAAGAATGCGTTTTTTCACAAAGCATTACATAGTGGTAGTTTCATACTTGGTTGTTAATCTTGTGACTAACCCAGTTGGAAGCGACTAATGGTTTATCTTTTAATGAAAACTTTAAAACACAAGCCATTTAGTGTGAGATTTTATGTCCTACCCAGTGGCCCCAGGGCAAGGAAAACTGGAAGAGGACTTTGATTTTAAATTCTAAGTAAGGAGAGAGTCATTCTGTCAAGAGACAAAAAGGTAAATAAGAGTCCCCGTTGCCAAGGATTGTGAGTATAGTTTATGCCACTCACTGGGCCACATCCTCAGCACATGATCCTCGTATACCTATGCTAACTGCACAACAGACAGACTGTAGCAGGACAGGTACATATTATGAATAATTATTATGATCCAGTCTGTCGATGTACTAGTTGAATTCGGTTCTGATTGGGCCGTGTCCTTTCACAGTCCTGCCCATAACTGCTGGGTTTTGAAAGGGTAGGATTTGCTCCTGTTTTCCCCCCCAAATGGAGAGGGGCAGAGGATAAGGCTAAGAGCATGTACGATAGCTGCTCGAGGTCTGCAGATACATAGGTTATCATTAGTTCTTAATGCTGATGTTATTTTAATCAGTGTGACTAATCAGAGCACCAGGATTATTTTATGGCGAGAAAGATGGGCTTATAAAAAGGTGTTTCTTTTTAACTACACTTCAGTGTGTTCAGTTGTGTGAGAGCCAGGACCACCCTGGGTTGGCTTAAAGAATGATAAATCATTGGCTCCCCTCAGATGCACTGCTTTACAGAGTTTTAAATTTCGCACTGTTTTTGCTATTCCATACGAATAAATAGAATTTTAAGTTGTCTGCCTAATTAATAGAAACCCCCAGGGCAACATGAGCGGTCTGTTGCTTCTGCATTACTGGGAGTGTCCAGTAGCGGTTATGGGCAGGACACCTATCGGACAGCCATCCTCGTGTGTGATGGGATTGCTGGTTCAGACTTCTCTGTTTATCCAGTTTTGCTTATGTCCAGAGTTCTAAAGCCATTGTATAATACTGCAGTATCCCTTTTCAACAGCCTTACTAAAATAGTTACAAACATATTCCAATGCAGTATCCCTTTTCTACAGCCTTATTAAAATAGATACAAACATTTTCCAGTTCAGTTTCACTTTTATTATATATCAAAGTTCCACTCTACAGACCAAGAAACTAACTTGAGGTAAATTATATAGCTTTCCATATATCCTTGTTTCCTCAGGTGCTAAACAAAGGCTCCAAAAAATGGATACTGCTTTAGTAATGTCTTTTATTTGTAAACATTTCTTCCGCTACATGTGAAGATTTGGTGTTAACAAAAATTGTTTTAATATGTAAATATGAATGAATGCCTTTAGTTTGCCCTTGTTTGTCATATTAGTCTGTTTCATTTATTGCCTGTAGAGGAGGATCCTTTCATAATCTTGAATACATTTCATTAGGAATCGTTGCATTTTTAGAGTGAAAATACAACTGTTTTCTGTCTTGGATTAATCCTGCTGCTGCTATGAGAAACTGAAAATCAAGAATGTGATGCACTTTTTACATTACTATATACCATACCTTTCTAAGTTGCTTTGAATACCTTTCCTGTAGCACAGCCACTAACACAAGTGAATGAATTTAAACATTTTCTTCAGGAGGGAATCAGTACAAATAACTATTTATGGTATTGGCCTATGAAGGGCAATAACTTAGGAAAATAAAAATTCTGTTAGTATTAACGCTTTTTGGCCTTAAAATGTCTTCTACTACTGAAAACCTTTTAAATCTTAGTTTTGTTTCTATTCCCCCCTCTCTCTGCCTCAAAAACAGGATTTGGGAAGAATGGCCTAAAAGAAGCTTCATTGGTTTGTTGCAGATTTATCTTTTAGAAAGAAAACAATTGTTTACTACATAAGCTGGGGACTTATTTTTTTTTTTGTATACAGAGGAGAAATAATGCCAGCCCGAGCCAATCAGATTTCGTGTAATCAAATCCATCAAAACTCAACTATTCTGTTTCTCTAGTATATTTTTACTTAGCAAAGATAAACTTATGTATAGTAGGAATGCTACTTGACAAGAGGAAAAGTCCTTTCTCAAGCACATACCCAAACGTGGAGGAGACTGAACCCAAAATAATGGAGGACGAAACACCAAATGGGGTGGAGGCATATGAGAAAGATATTGTGGTCCAAAGCTACCGGGTTATATTTTGATGTTGCCAATATTGCCAAGCCAAAATTTTAATTTGCTTATTTAATATATTTGTTGGCCAGAGATCTATTTTTATATCAATGTGCCTTGCATGTATATTAAAAAAGTTTGGAAGGGCCATGTAGTAAATAATGCCTGAGATAGTTGATGGTTCTTACCACCTCACTAATTTTTATGCAGTATGAAATGCTCATTCTATCGCCCAACTGGTGCTCTCTGTTTAAAGTTGTAGATCTTGTCACAAACTGGAACTATTTTATAAACTGGGGAAGTGATTTAATTTACTTTTTTTTTTGTTGTTTCTTTTTTTGTTCTTTATCTGTTAGTGGCTGTTCTTAGTGGGAAGTAGTGAAAGGATTCTTCACTCCCTTTCCCTATCCCCTCCCCAGCACCTTCTTCAAGTAATGTGATGACACCATTTCTTGTGTGCTTTGAAAAAAGTTTCAGCTTGCTGTCTCCTTTAGTGTTATAAAAAAGTGTTATAAAAAGCATTGTTTGCAAAATCTAGGGAGATAATGGAGTCCACTTTAATTTGGAATTCTGTGTGAGCTATGATCCAAGTTACTGGCTCTTTCCAACTTACAAATTTTTATTGTTAAAGCACCTTGGGTTAGAAAATTTTAAATATTTATGTCTGCAACAATTGTCTCAAAAAAATGAACTGTGCAATTCTTGTCATTAAAAAAAAAAAAAAAAAAAAGATCTGAACTCTCCCTAATGTGACTTGTTAGTTTCTCTGTATTTCCTGCCAGTGTAAATGTGAAAAGCTTTGCTTGCATTACGTTTTAGAAATGCATTTTGCACACTCGAATTCTGCTGAAGCTCCATGAAAAGGTTAGATCTAAGTAGATGAATAAAGCTATGCACATGTTTTGAAAGTTTAATTTGTGTGTCATTACCAGAAGTGACCGGTCACTACTTTGCTGTTCTTAGCTTTACCATCTTTAGAAACATGGCTCAAAGTAATAGTTCTGGGCTAGCTCATCAGCGGAACTAGAAGAGAGGAAAACTGGCACCTATTTTAATAAACTCCAGTTTAAATGAGAGCTGGACTTGTATCTATTAAAGGGCTTTTCTTGAAACAGGGCAGTTTTATCAGCTTTACAAACTTTTGGATGCTCTTCCTCGTGGAAATTTTGGTTTATTTGGTCAAATAGAAATGGAAGGTAATTCAAACTGAAATATGAGGGAAGGACTTTGCCACATGGAGTTCTGTGACAATTCTGTCTTAAGCCTGGTTTAAAGGTAGGATAGCCTTTTTTTACCTTTATTGCTTTAGCATATGTTTGGTTTTACTGAGTGAATGACTTGAGATTAGAATCATTGAGCTGTTCAAAGATCAAAGCACAGGTTGTTTTAAAGATAATGTGTCTCTTTTAAAAATTGCCCAAGCTGATTAGGAGAAGTTTAGGAATTGGGCGAATTTGGTTAAATTGCTGCAGTCTGCATGTACTAAATAGCTTTATTTCACATGTATGTGTACTTAACAGGTTGTGTAGATGTACTGGCCAGGTTTGTCAAATCATCTTTTCAAACACTGTTTTGTACTCTCCTGCTTAGGACTTTTATAGAAGAGGCTAATAAGCTTAAGTAGAAGATAATACTAGTGGTATTTTCCCCATGCTCCTCAATATAAAAGAACTATTTCTGATTTGTAAGGGTTTTCCTACATATAGAGGAGGGTTACTTCTCTGTCATCAAGTGTGCTCTTGATGTATGTTGTTGACTCTGAAAACAGCAAAAACCCATCCTTCTGAAAGTGACAGTTAAAAACTAAATCTAGTAGTCAAGATTGGGAAGGTATCCCATGATGCCCGCTTAAAAGACATTAAGTGGGCAAAGTGTAGCATCATCTTAGATGCTATGGCTACTCCTCAGCCCGTCACTAGTTCACTTACGTTCAGTCTCAGAACATACTGAAGGAGCAAAATGATTTCTGTGTCTTGTGGGCATCAGCACTTGGGAGCTGAGTTACCTCTTCTTGATATGGGGGAAAGGATAATTCGTGGACTACAATTAACATTGGAGGGTGTTTTTCCTTCCCTCTCCCAATTAAAATTTTTTCAGTGTTTGTTTTGCCCAGTCAAAAAAGATAGGCCTTTTCTAGATAAAAGAACAGTGGCCAGAAATTTACCCTTTTGCTAATTGCTTAGGTATTTGCCATAGCTGTTTCTGATGTCATGGAATCTGAGGAAGTGTCAGTTACACTCTGATCTTCCTTTATTGATGTCTTACTCCATGTTCAGTGTTTTAAAAATATAAATTACAAACACTCTACATCCATACCCAGATTTACTTATTTTATCAGAAAAAAAAAAAACTTGAGAAATTTGTAGATCAAATTAAGAGACGATAAGTGTACATTGTTGAATAAAAAATTTTAAAGTTTCAGAGGTGTTTGCGTTATCTTTTGTGTGCTTTAAGAATATTGCCTTGATAATGACATTTTTTCAAAGGGTCAGATGTACAAATTAAGTCTTAAGGGTACCATGGTCGTATATCATGGCTTTAAAACAAGTCCTACAGGTTATCAGAGTGCTTAGAATTGGCATATTTATTGAAAAAAATCAGCTGTGAGAACAGCTATCCTGTCTTTTTACATGCCATTGAGCCATATGTTCTTCTAATTGAAATAAGCCAAAATTGAGCTAAGCAATTAAGCAACTAGAATAAGTTGCCAAGATTCTGGATTTATTTGTAACTTTATGTAGAAATATATGGCAATGCATACTTGAGAAACTTCCTAAGTTTGTTTAGCATTGATTTGTCACAAGTTGAAAAAAAATCATTGCTAACACCAAAATATTAGAGTACGTAATGAGAAGAGATGTAAAAACATTTACCAGAAGTGTGTCTGTCACTATACAGACTGATAGATTTCATACACTTTTACGTTCTTTGAGTTAGGGAGTAATTGTATTGGCCTAGTGAGTGACTTGCAAGGATACAAAAGGGGATTTGGGTTTTATTGAAGCTTGTCTTTATAAATTCTCAGCCCCGTGAGTGTGATTTATATAGAAGTATGGTAGTTAATTCAGTCTACACAGTTGTTGTTTTTTTAATGACATTTATTATGGATTTCAGCAGCTAACATAGAACTCATTCTAGATTGCTTAGCAAGGTTTCTCTTACTTGGGGCTTTTAATCCACTACTGTTGGATACGGCGAATCGATTGGATCTGGGAAGTCTGGGCGTGAGAACCCCATTCTCTCCAGTGTTTATAGTCTCCTCCGTGATGGTCACATTCCAAAATATATTGATACCCACGGTATCCAGGATACTGGTAGCAGACCCAGCTAGAAAATCCAAAGCACATTAGGTTATTAAAATTAATTAGGAACTTGGTCAGGAGCCTCTTAACCCAATTGTTACGGAATGCTTTTATGTTACAAAAACAATAACCATCCTAAATGTGCCAGGCACTGTTAATGAGCATAATATGGCTACAGTTAGTTGAAAATGAACCTGATCATGAAAAAGCCTAAGCGTAGTCAGCATAAACGCTTACACAGAGGAATATTTGAGAGGGGAAAAACCTTACGATAAGTGGTAGTTTGGTACCAACAACATGGTATTTGAAAGTTAGTAACAATTACAATGTGCCAGCCGTACCAATTGTGATCTAATGTGTGAAATCTGGTAAGATGTAACCATTGGTGTATTAATATTCACAAGGCTTACACTTGCACGAGTTCCTTTGAAATGTGCCCCAACCCTGTTTTTGCACTTACGCCCCACATTGTATCTTCATGGAACCAACTTCGTTGTTGAGCCAACCCATGGCTTGCAAGGAGGGGTAGTCATCACAGATCTCCCATTGGCGTCCAATGAAGTTTTCCTTCTCAAAGATGGTAATCTTAGACTCCTTATGATTCTGTAACCCAGAAATTTTTAAAAACAATTTGGTATCAGTGCTAAGGCTGTAATCTTAATTCTTTAATCACCGTATTTTTCAAATTCAAAATACTTCTGGTTTACAGAAGGAAGTACATACATGATATTGATTGTAAAACTATTGCAGGCAATATGGTGGTAAGAATCCTGTCCAATTTACTACCATAACATTTAAAACGCACAAGTAATGGGCGCCTGGGTGGCTTAGTCAGTTGAGCTTCCAGCTTCGGCTTGGGTCATGATCTCAAGGTACCTGAGTTTGAGCCCGGTGTCAGGCTCTCTGCTGACAGCGTGGGGCCTGCTTCAGATTCTCTTGTCTCCCCCTCCCTCTGTCCCTCCCCTGCTCGCACTCTCTCAAAAGTAAACATTAAGAAAAAAGTGTACAAATAACTGATGCAATACTTTGGGACAATGAAAGAGGATGAAAATATAAAAGCAGGAAAAATACTTGCAAAACACAGCCAACCAAGGGATTAATAATCACTAATGTGAGGAAAGATCACAGAAATTAATAGAACAAGTAAGCCCATGTGTGTATGGTGTTGGAAATAACCTAAAGTCCAGTAGGGGATATGAATACTACAGAAACATTAAGGCCAAGACTAACCTGTATGAAGTACAAAAACAAGCAAAACTAACTCTCACTAGTTATCCTACTGCACTTTTGAAGATCTGGGCTTTTGAGTATCCACTTCCTGCCACTCTTAGCTTAATGAAAACACCTCTTAGTGGGAAAAAACCAAAGGGCAAATTTAGAGGGACCAGTGTTTTTCTTTTCTCTTTTTTACTTTGCATTTCAGCATAACTGCATTCCAGCATAACTGATGGGAAGTAATGCTAAATGTCAGTCCATCTGCACCCTCTCTTACCACATCCCGCCAGTATGCACAGAAGTGAACATTTCAGAGACTCACAGCTGAACAGATGGGGCGAAAGGACATGAGGCGCTCAATGTGGTAGGCATTACTCCCGCTCCAGGCATCCCAGCGAGGGTATTCTCCTCTCTCCAGGATAAACTGTTGCCCGCAGAAGCTGGTGTGCTCATAACCAACCCAGCTGCCAAAGACAAGTAGTGACATTTGTGGCGTTCAGAGCCTGCGTGGCCTCAGGGAGAAGGCATCTTTTTTTTTTTTTTTTAAGATGTCAATGGTGGGGTAAACTATGAAGCCAATTTCAATACAGCCATACAAAGCGATGACATTTTATCACAAGAGGTGGGGAAAGAGCTGGCAACTGCATTAAGCAGGTTTGTAGATGGAATATTTGTTTTGGGATTCTCCACTGAAAGGGTCTACTTCCCTGACCTGAGAAATGTGTATTAACAAAGTCAGTCTAAAGTTTTATTTCCTTTCTCTCCAAGTTACCTTATTCTCTACTTGGAGCTCCAGGTTCAGGATCTAGTGACTGACTATTGCTTTGGCTCCAGCCAAACCTATTGGCTTCTTCCTAAGGAAGCAAAGGGATGAACAGGTAGCTGATGGGTTACTAAGTCTCTTGTTTCCTTCTAACTTTGTGGGTTCTTTCTCCTAGCGCACACCTATACCTTATTTATTAAAACACCACAGATCAATTTTTCACAACCAAGTCTCAGTTACCGATGATGCCTTAAAGTGTTTTAACTCTCTTTAAAGGGTTAACTCAGTTTGGTGGTGAGCAACTTGTGGAAGCCTATCCACTGCAAAGCCAGTTTTGCTTTAGGCCAAAGGAGAGTCCTTTCCTTGTGTTTTCAGGCTTATGGTAAAGGCTTCAGCCTCCCTGCCAAGAGTCAGGAAATAAGAGTCTTACTTGCCAAAGAAATTAATCATCAATAAGAAACTCCTGAAAGGCTCACTGGGAACCAATATGGCTCTCAAGCCCTGGGGTTGAGTTCCTTTTTACATAGAGAAATTAGCTAGCAGTGTCTGCCCTGGGACATGCAGGAAGGGAGTTAGCTGTAAAGAGCTTGATAGTTTCCTCTCTATTTTCTGTAGACAAGAAAAACTAAAGGTGTTGTGGCTATTCTCAGAGAATCCTAGCTAGCAGCCTATGGGCTCTAGAAGCACAGATCTAATGACTGTCACTGCCCCACCACATGGTCTACATTTCTTTACCCCCCTCTCCAATCTAGTAGCAAGCCACCAGGAACCTCATGTTCCTTCTAGCTTTGAGTTACTAAATTACCTGTAGTGATTTCTTTTGAGACTACGTCCATATGGAGGCCTATCTCCCAGAAATGACTAGAGTCTGGGGGAACATCTTTCTACATCCCACCTACAGAGACCACAAATAAGGGCTCTGGGGTCCGTACTCACGCGCCACATTCCACCTTGAGAGACCGGACATTATCAAAACTGCGCTCAGAGACATTTGGGCAGGAGCTGGTGAACTCCATCCTCTTGCCCTGGAAATTCTCCTGGTCGTAGATGGTTATCTGAATGGAATTGAATGGAAAAACAGAGGTAGAACATGGTACCTCAGGAAGAACAGAGGCCCACATCAAGAGCTTAACTTCCCATCACTAGTTGTAGCCCAGGATGCCTGATAAGGTCTCTTCTGGTATAGACAGGATAGGAAGGGGGTCGAGTTGTTATCACTGGTTGGTGGTGTTTACATGCCCAGGGATGTACTGTGGGGCTTGGTTTATGATAGGAATGGTTTTCCAGGAACAATAGCCAGTCCAGTGGACAGACCGAGGACACGCTTCCTGCAAAAGTGTGGCCCAGAGGCAAGGATTCTGGGTCCCAGGCCTTCATGTGGATTATTCATCTTCCCTGGACACAATCTCTACAGAAACGGAAAGTATAAAGGGAGAGTTGTGATGAACCCCTTTTGTACCTTGAACTAGAACTCTGCTCTTGAACCTTGACTAGAGGACAACTCCCAAAGCTGTGAGCTGTCCTCAGAGTTGACCCCGTTTAAGGGATGTTAAAGAAAACACTGAAAAGCTGAGATTCAGCCACTTCAGGAAATGGTTACAATGAACCTCAGGTTGGGAGCCAGGAGAACTGGTTTGGGATCTGGTGGGATCTCTTCATTTCTGGATCCCTGGTTTCTCCATGGCAGCATAATCCACTCTGGGCTGCTCTGTTTTAAGATGACTTTAGTAGCGTGGTGGAGAGGTGATCTAGAAAACTAGGAATCATTTGGACTTCCAGGATCTTCCTTCTGTCCGAATGGGGCATTCCGAAAGATCCTTCCTGAGAAGCATTTTGATGTTGGGTAGACCCTTCCTCTAAAACTGGCATTTTATTGGTTGGTCATTGGGGCGCCTGGGTGGCTTAGTCAGTTAAGCGTCCGACCTCGGCTCAGGTCATGATCTCACAGTTCGTGGGTTTGAGCCCCGTGTCAGGCTCTGTGCTGACAGCTAGCTCAGAGCCTGGAGCCTGCTTCAGATTCTGTATCTCCCTCTCTCTGTGACCCTCCCCTGCTCACACTCTGTCTCTCTCTCTCTCTCTCTTTCTGTCTCTCACAAATAAATAAAAAACATTTTAAAAATTTATTGGTCAGTCATAGTCGCATGGAAAAACACAGCCCTGGGGCCTGCTCAGTGGCAGGATCTCATGCCCTGTCCTGTGTAACTGCTCAATATTCCATGTGATGGAGGTGAGCTTACCTTCCATGGCCCCACGGACCCCGGCATGGGGTTGGTTTGAGCCATCTTGGTGGTTGGAAGGGTTTCTGGAAGGCAAAACACACATCACATGGCCTCTTGGGGAGTGGATGAGATGGTAGCGCACAGGAGAAAGTAAAGAAGAGGTCAAGTCCAACAGATAGACTTTGGGTGGGATCTCGGCTCTGCTTCTCACTAGTTGTTTTCCATCAGTAAAGCTTCTGCACGCAGTTAGAGGATTAGAAGAATAATACAGGGGGAAGCACCGCACAGGCGACATGACCTCTTGATTAGTGTAGCTGTCGGCCTCTTGCCCGCCTCCAGGTACCCCCTAGGGGTGGCAGCATTGCCTCAGTCTCAAGTACCCCAGTATCAAGTCCTTGGCAAGCGTCTAGACCAGACCCTCATATTACCCACGTGTGGTCCCCTCCCACCTGCCTCCTCACAGCCTCAAGCCAACCAGCTATGCGTGACCACGCCACCATTCGCTCCCCTGCCTCTGTCCCTTCCTCCCTGGCCTTGGCCTGGCCTCCTCAGAGAGATGTGGCTACTTTTCCAGACTGTGGTGACTTGCTTTCTTTCCTGATTTCTGGCACTCATAAGAGTACCGAGCTTTCTATCCAATGTGTCCTGGGTGAACATCTCAGTGGCAGGGTCTGGGCCTCCTGACTGATGGATGTGGCACCGTGCTGAGCTCCAGTCTGGGCAGTACGGGGTTGAGGGGGAGGATGGGTGGCATTGGATAAGACGTAATGAGGGGCGCCTGGGTGGCTCGGTCATTTGAGCATCTGACTTCAGTTCAGGTCATGATCTCAGGGTTTGTGAGTTCGAGCCCCACGTCGGGCTGTCTGCTCTCAGTGCAGAGCCTGCTACGGATCCTCTGTCTCCCTCCTCACTGCCCCTCCCCCGCTCATGCTCTCTTTCTCTCTCTCTCTCACACACTCAAAAATACATAAATACTTAAAAAAAAGAAAAAAGAAAAAGACTTATTGAAGGCAAGTGAGCAAGAAATGGGGGTAATAATAGCTAACAGGGGGCTCACTCTCTTCCAGGCTCTGTTCTAAATGCTTGGTATGCACGAATACATTTAAGCTTTTTACCAGGCCTATGAGGTAAGTACTATCATTATCCCCATTTTACAGATGAGGATACTGAGGCTCATAGAGGTTCGGTAGACAGAAAAGATGGTAGGAAGTGTAAAAGGAAGGAAAGATAGGAGCGGCGGGGGGGGGGGGTGCGGGGACAAGACAGGCAGTTTTCATGGCTCGGAACAGCCATTCGTGGCCCTTCTTTCGGGCCAGTATCAGGCCCAGGGACTGATGCCTGTAAACTGTGTGGTCTGTCTTTCCGTTCCGAACCTCCGAATAAGCATTTCCCAGCTCCTGCCCCGCACAGCTTCTCCCGGTGCCTCGGGAGCCTGCTCATTTCTTGCAGCCCCGTGCCCCCTACTAGCCATAATTGCCAGGCCAGTGGTTATTGCCGTGGAAATGATGCCTCTTGGGGTGAGGGAAGAGGGCTGCCTCCCTGCTCCCCGAGTTCCCTACTTTTCTCTAGCCCTCCTCGGAGGCTCTGAGCACAGGGCAGAAAGGCAGGCCCCCTCCTGGGCACGTCTCTGCAGGGGAAGGACCGGAAGGAAGGGCCAGGGCACCTGCAGGGCCTTACTCACCCAGCTCCTGCTGCACAGTCTGGGTCTCCATCTGGTGCCACTTCCTCTGCGGCCCTGACTTTTATAGCCCCGTGGCCGATGGCCTCTGGCCCTGTCAGCACTCTGCTTTCCCTCTGCTTTTGTTCGCCCTGATCCCCAGAGCTTTGGCGGTTCAGCCTGCTGGCCAGGCATCCCTCGGGCTTTTGTTTAAACCGGGGAAACAGAAATCCAGAGAGGCCCTGCTGCTGAGGGCAAGCCTGGGGGCTGCGGTGGTCTCGATCTCGGAACAGCTGCGAGGTGAGGACAGGCCCCTGTGCGAGTGCTTGTCCCCTCCCCTTCTCCAGGCTCCTCGCACTACCCTGGGACCTTCCTAAGACCCCATGTCGACCCGACACATCAAAACGCACCTCCCTTCCCATACCGGCTACATACATTTTTGTTGTTAAAAACGAGGAAAGGACTATAACAACTCTGAACTTTATTAAGACGAGGAAAAGAAGGTTCACTGCGTTCTCAGGAATCTTTCTTACACTATATATGTAACTATGTAAGAGTCGAATTCAGTTACGGTTGACCAGTAGACATGAATCTCTCCGTAACTATGTTATTAAATATTCATTTTAATTTTGCAGCTTTGTTTTAGAATTTGGTGATGCAGTACATCTTTCTGGGCTGTGATTATATTGTTTCGGGACCTTGGAAATCTCACAGGCCCAAGGTACTTTGCCTATAATACCCTAAAGATTAAAATGATTTCTCCCTGGAAGTTCAGGGCATTTGGTGAGATTGATGGAGGGGAATCATTGGCTTCCCCAGGAGCCCTGAGGGGAGGATGTGTTGCTCAGATATCGCAGCTGCTGTGAGGAGCAGAGGCTTGAGAAGGGCTTTGAGGCAGGCGGACACAGGTTCAAATCCCAGCATTGCTGACTAGGTGATCCTGGGCAAGTCACTCAGTCATTCTCAGTCCCCAAAAGGAGATAGCACCTACCTGACTCATTATGGGCTTATTATTGCTTATTACCCTACCCTCTTTCTGGTGACAGACACTGTAGAAAATTCCATAGCAGCTTGGAGAGAGGAAGAACCTCTTCCCAGTAAAGTTCGCCCAATCCCTCTGCCAATCTCTCTAGTCTGGGACTCAAGGTTCGTTGGAGCCCTCTTTCCTTAGGACCAAAAGCCAAGGGGGCAAGTTCTGATATGTACACAAGCATGTGCAGATTTAGCAGAACATTCCAAATATACAGGTCTGATATGCTAAGCACCATGTGCTGCCCTGAACGTTTCCGCTGCTTGATTAATCGGTGATGTCTGGCAAGGGACAGCGTTGACTTGGGGATCATGGTGGGCTCTGGCCAGCCAGTGGCTACGCAAGGGCTTATGGGACCCACTGTCCATGGCTAGTGGTCTTTGTAACCTCTCCTTCCCTTCCTCCACAGACTTGGGGTCTTATGGAAACACCTATCTGGTCGTTTGTCCATTCATTCATTCCCTATCCCCTGGACTGGCTTAGGGACCCTGCAATGGTCCCTCACGGCACTCTGTACTTCTCCCAGGATTGCACTGATAATACTATAGAAATTACTTCAGAAACTGGACACCTTGGGCTCCCAGGAGGGGACCTGAAGCACTTGGGGCTCAAGTAGAGGACAAACCTTGTCACAGTATATTTTTCCGTACTTCCTGGGTTTTGAGCAACGTGAACACAATTTCCATCAAAATAATTAAAGCTATTTTTGAAAATAAAAAAGTTGGGGCGCCTGGGTGGCTTAGTCGGTTAAGCGTCCGACTTTCGCTTAGGCCATGATCTCGCGGTTCGTGGGTTTGAGCCCCGCGTCGGGCTCTGTGCTGACTGCCAGCTCAGAGCCTGGAGCCTGTTTCAGTCTGTGACTCCCTCTCTCTCTGACCCTCCCCTGCTCACGCTGTCTCTCTCTCCTAGAAATAAATAAAAATATTAGAAAAAAAAAAGAAAGAAAATAAAAAAAGCTGATTGTTTAATGATCTGCTTCTTCTATGGGACTTCATCCTCTGTGAGGGCAGGGGCTTCGTCTGTCTTGTTAGTCATTATATCTCCAGTTCTGGGCATAACCCTGGCCCAATGAATACATTTTGAGTGAATAGATAAATAAATGAATGCCACCCTCTGATGAGGTTTAGTAACTCTGGAGGCACAGAGGTAACTGTGATATAGTCCTTACTTGCTTATATTGTCTTTGTGCTTCAGATGCTCTCAGCATCTTAAGGTGGGAGCTTTACACCCTATTTAAGTGTTAGTATAATGAAGACCGATTGAGCCCATTTTAAATTTTTACAGAAAAGTGGGATTTTATGTTTGATTGAGAAGCTCAAACACACATGCACAAAACTATTGTGTATGTGTGTGTGTGTGTGTGTGTATGGAGGGGGGGTCGGGGTTATTGTGCAAACAGTTTACAAATATCCATCTGAGGGGCACCTGGGTGGCTCAATCAGTTCAGCGTCTGACTTCGGCTCAGGTCATGATCTCACAGTTCGTGGGTTCGAGCCCCGCATCAGGCTCTGTGCTGACAGCTAGCTCGGAGCCTAGAGCGTTTCGGATTCTGTGCCTCCCCTCTCTCTCTGACCCTCCCCTGTTCACGCTGTCTCTCTCTCTCTCTCAAAAATAGATAAAAAACCTTTAAGAAAAAAACCCCAACCCCCACCCCCCCAAATATCCATCTGATATTCCTGGAGTCATGAGCAGCCCTAGCCTGTCCTCTCGAAGTCCGAGAAAGCTGGAGAAGAATCACCATGTCTCCAGCTAACCATAATGCTTTCCAAATATCACCTCAGTATGATTTTCAACCATGTTCTAGAGAATTCTCCCTCTGGCATTATTTGGCACTGCTGCTTCGCATGCCTCATGATGGTTACAGCATGAGCACTTTGGATACCACCACCATCTCTTTGCAGGAAAGTCAGGACAGAGCCACTCCAGGAGTGGAAATCAAGAGAGCAATTCATTTGTAATTCCTTCTTTAAGCTGGGTTTGGGTCCCTCCAGTTCATCCTTTTTTTTTTTTTAAGTCTATTTATTTATTTTGAGAGAGAGAGAGAGTGTGAGCAGGGGAGGAGCAGAGAGAGAGGGAGAGAGAGAATCCCAAGCAGGCTGCATGCTGTCAGCACAGAGCCCGACATGGGGTTTGATCCCATGAACTGTGAGATCATGACCTGAGCCGAGGTCAGAGTTGGACATTGGGCGTCAAGAGTTGGGCGTTGAACGGACAGAACCACCCAGGCGCCCTTCTCCTGCCCACCCTTAATAACAACTACAGCTTACCGAGCATCTACTGTGAACCAGATAGTACTTTCCTTATCCTCACAATAAATAACCCATTGAACAGATAACTATAATACCCATTTTACCGATGAGTTTACTGAGGTTCTGAGGGGCCATGTTCTGGCCCACGGAACCCAGCAGTGATTTGAATGCATGTCTGTCTGACTCCAAAGACCAGATTCCTTCCTCTGGGCGGCCCTGCATCTCTGCAGAGAGTAGGATGATACTACTTACCTGACTCACTGCTGTCAGATGGAGGGAGGTGAAAGTTTAAGGGCAGTGTTATGGACTCAGCTCCCCAAATGGCATCTACGTCATTGATTGTCCCAATTCAGATGCCATCTTGTGCCAGATTCTCATACAGACAAGTGGGAGCAAAGCAGCAAAGATCTTAGAATAATTCATCAGAAAAAAAAAAAAGGCTTTCTTTGAATGTGGAAAAGACAACATTCATTGGGTGTTTCTCCCCCCCCCCCCCCACTATTTGTCTTTATTTGATTTTAGCAGTACATTCTGTCAAATTCCCCAAGAGCACTGATCTACTGGGGACATGGATTGTGAACTATGTTCTCGACACACATACTCCTTGCATGAGCTGGTGGGGCAATGGAGGAACAGGCTGTCGACGGGGAGGTGATGACGGCCGTTGCGGGGAACGAGGCAGCCCCCGCTCCCCACCGCTTGTAACCTGGTCAGTTTGAACTTGGGGCTCCTCAAGACTAGCACTACAGGCCAAGCACTGTAGGTGCTCAGGAGAATCTTATGGGTGGCTTGGCCCCCTGGCCTTGCCTCTAGGGAAGCCTCACAGGATGAGGCCCAGTACAGGAGGGGTGAGGTCATGGGGCCAGGGCAGCCCCTGGACTCAGCACTTTGTGGCCAGAGCGTAATGGGGCTGACCATGCAGCTGAGCAGCAGTTCTGTTGTTTGGGAATAAGCAGGACGGGTACAAAGCAAAGGGCCCAGTCAGCGTTAAGCCACAAGGGGCTGCTTCTGGGGGACCTGTTTTACCCCAGCCCTAGCAGGGGAGCTGGGGCCTGGCTGGGCCCCGGGAAGGCCCGAGGGCTGGGAGAGAACTTGGGGCCATCCTGAGCCTCGGATTCTTCCCGAGCCCTAGCTTTGGGCATCCGTTCTCCGCGGCCAGTAGTGGAGGACACCCAGCCCGCTCAGGATGCTGTTGTCTTTTTTTTTTTTTTTTTTAATATATATATATTTTTATTTATTTCTAGGAGAGAGAGAGAGAGAGAGACAGCGTGAGAAAGGGAGGGTCAGAGAGAGAGGGAGACACAGGCTCTGAAACAGGCTCCAGGCTCTGAGCTGGCAGTCAGCACAGAGCCCGACGCGGGGCTCTAACCCACGAACCGCGAGATCACGACCTAAGCGAAAGTCGGACGCTTAACCGACTAAGCCACTCAGGCGCCCCGGGATGCTGTCGTCCTGATGGCTGGGGCACGGGGCTGGCTCGAGGCCATCTCAGTTCAGTTCAGTCTCAGTGAAGTTCTAGAGGTGGCTGCGGCTTAAGTCATTTCCTCTCAACTGAAACCCGACAAAACTTAGAAAATATGTACGAGGATGGGCCTCATCCTGCTGGGTGACACCTAGCCACCCCCCACCGCCACCCGACCCCTGTTCACCACAGCTGAGTGATCCAACAGTGTCTCACGGAGGGTGGCCAGGTTTAGCAAATCAAAGTACAGGACACCCAGTTAAATATGAATGCCAGATAAACCGTGAATATTTTGGAGTATAAATAGGTTCCGAATATTTATTTATTTATCTATTTATCTATTCATTTATTTAATTTCCTGAGAGAGAGAGAGACAGTGTGAGCAGGGGAGGTCAGAGAGAGAGGGAGATACAGGATCTGAAGCAGGCTCCAGGCTCTGAGCTAGCTGTCAGCACAGAGCCCGACGCGGGGCTCGAACCCACGAACTGTGAGATGATGACCCGAGTGGAAGTTGAACGCTGAACTGACTGAGCCACCCAGGTGCCCCAGGACATTTCTTCCTTGATGGTCCTGGGGTAAGATGGCTTCACATTCTATACGTGGCAACTCTTCGAAACTGCCTGTCTTGTGGACACATAGTGGTTCTTGGGAGAGCCCCCACCTGTACTAGCCTTGACCTAGGTCTATACATCTCCACTATGGCCCTAGACCCACCCTGACAAGGACCCATCGATCCTCCAGGACATTTATTGGACTAAATCTGCCCTGGCCTCGTGCCAGCTCCTTGTGAGGCACAGCCCACCTTTGGTCCACGCCAAACGCGCATGCATACTCTGCCAGAGCAAATTCTGGGGTATGGGTGGATTTGTACTCAGCATGCCCCGCTTGCCTCATCTCTCAGCGGTCATCCAGCCCAACGTCTAACCGTTGGATTTCGAACTGGAGAGACACAGAGCAAGCTTTCCAAGTGGGTCTTGGAGATTTCTCCTTTTCTTGAGATGAAACTCTTTCATCCCTTCCCCCGAAGGGTGGTGGGGTTCACAGCACAGCTTTCTCCAAACACTGTCTCCAAGTTCTGTCTCTCATCTCTCCGACTCTGTATATCCTTGGGGTAAGAAAGGAGGGCTAAGAGCCATCAAATCGTTCTCAAACACCTCCTTTGAGATTTCTGCAGAGAGGTCTGTCCCATAACTGTCACATATGACTACTGCTTTAACGTCTCAGCCAAAATGTCCACGTCTGTGCATCCTGTCCTGTGCTGTTCGCCCACCTATACTCCTTTCCTCGCAGCGGGACACCGTACATCCTTTTTCATCAGCCATGACCTTTCTCCACTTCCTGCCCCTGGAACCTTAGAGTACCTGCAGCCCCTCTATTTCTACAGCTACCCTCACCTCTTCACCCCCCGCCCCGGATGCTCATGGCTTCCTGTCCTGGGTAACATACCTTCATCCTTCTTAAGGACTTCATGTAATCAGTTAGCCCCCTCTTGTCCATAGTAGGGTTTTTTTTATGTTTTTTAAATTTATCTTTTTTTTTAAAGTTTATTTATTTTGAGAGAGAGAGCATGAGTGGGAGAGGGGCAGAGCAAGAAAGAGAGAGAGAGAGTGAGAGAGAGAGAGAGAGAGAGAGAGAGAGAGAATCCCAAGCAGGCTCTGCGCTGTCAGCACAGAGCCCCACAACGGGGCTCGAACTCAGCAACCGTGAGATCATGACCTGAGCCGAAATCAAGAGTTGGATGCTTAACCAACTGAGCCACCCAGGTGTCCCTATAGTATTTTAAAAAGTAACTCCTATATTTTATTACAGAAGTATATGTAACTTAAGAAGGCATATATTAATAAAAGATATATAATACTTTTTTTTTTTTTTTTTTTTTTTNTTTTTTTTTTTTTTTTTACAAACCCAGAAGCCCTACTTCCTAGAGGCTCTCATTGTCAACTCTTTTAGTTTTTCTTTTGGTGTTCACTTATTTTTAGATGTTATATACAGATTTCCTACGTCGGCAGATAGGATTGTAGTGCTTTTTCCCTCCCCATCCTCCTATAGATATATTACAAATTTTGCTTGAATCCATATTCTGTGAATCTGTTTCTGTGACTTTGTAAATGTTATTACTGGACCAAGTAACTAACGCATGATAACATTTTCTCTTTTAAAAAAATTTTTAATGTTTGTTTATTTTTGAGAGAGAGCGAGCGGGCATGAGTGGGGGAGGGGCAGAGAGAGAAGGAGATAACAGAATCCGAAGCAGGATCCAGACTCTGAGCTGTCAGCATAGAGACCAAAGCGGGGCTCAAACCCACGAGCTGTGAGATCATGACCTGAGCCAAAGTCGGACGCTCAAGCCACTGAGCCACCCAGGTGCCCCGTTTTCTTTTTTGAACCATGTTTTGCTTCTCTGTGTTTTCCTAGATTCAATCTTCCAGCATCTTCATTAAATAACTCTTAATGCAATATTCTGCATGCTCGGCCCTGTCAGATAATCCCCCTGGAAATCTCTGTCTGAAGCCTGTTGTCCCGCTCCAGTACCGAGTCCGATGTGGGGCCTGAACTCACAAACCAGGAGATCATGACTTGAGCTGAAGTCAGATGCTCAACTGACTAAGCCACCCAGGCGCCCCAAGAAATTTCTTTCTATGCTACTGCACAGGTACTGCCCAGAGACTTCTCTTGGCAAACATCCTGGGAATTTCTTGTGCTATGTTTTGGGATTGAATTCTGCATCTTTCTCTCTCATAGGTTACCTTTTGTTTTTTTTTTTTTTTTTTTTTTTTTTTTTTTTTTTTTTTTTTAGAGTAAGCTCCACACCCGACTCGAACTCATGACCCCAGATCAAGAATCTCATGCTCTACCAACTGAGCCAGATGGGCACCCCTCATGGTTCACCTTTTTGATTGGGTAAAGCACATTCACTAAGAGCAACCTGAGAAATGGTGGATGGAGATGAATGTTTTAAGATCAAAATGTCTAAAACTGTATTTGTGTACAGTCACATTTGGTTGGAGGTTTGGCTGAACGTTAGAGTGCTACAAATTGAAAGGGCATTTCATTTCCCCTTTGTCTTTTATGTATGATGCCATTTTTTAAAGTGTATTTATTTATTTTGAAAGAGAGAGAGACAGCACAAGTGGGAGAGGGGCAGAGAGAGAGGGAGACAAGAATCCCAAGCAGGCTCTGCACTGTCGACGTGGAGCCTGGCGCTTGAACGCATGAAACCCTGGGATCACAACGTGAGCCAAAAACAAGAGTCGGACAGTTAATCGACTGAGCCACCCAGGTGCCCCATATGTGATGCCATTTTGATTCTGGATCTTTGTATGAGAATTTTTAATTTCTGTCTAGAAGCTTTTGGAGTCTTTTTTTTTTTTAACCCAGTAATCTGAATTTCTTGAGGCTGTGCCTTGATGAAAATCTTTCTCCTTTTTTCCCCCATTTGGTAGATTCCGCCTTCAGGAAATGTATGTCCTTTAATTATTAGAAATGCTCCTGTATTATTTCTTTGATCATTTTCTCACCTCTGTTTAAGATGTCCCTTTGTCTTCTGTTGTTTGGGTGTTGGACCTCTTGAACTGATACCCCAGTTTTCTGAAAGATCTATTCTATTTTTATGTCCCTTTCGGTTTTGGTTCTGACATCTAAGAGATTTCCTTGATTTTAGCTTTTAAGCCTGTATTAGTTTCCCATCACTGTTGGAGCAAATTACCACAAACACAGTGGCTTCAAAGGAGAGAATTGAGGATCTCACAGTTCTGTGGACGGGGCTGCATTCCTTCCATAAAGAAGGGAGAATGTGTCTTTGCCTCTTCCATCAACCAAAGCCCGCCTGAGTTTCTTGGCTCAGGGCTCCTTCCTCTAACTTCAGAGCCAATAGCATAGCGTCTTCAAATCTCTCTCTCCTCGCTCTGTCTCTGCCTGTGATGTTACTGCCTGCCTCTCTCACAAGGACGCTGTGACTACAGACCCAGACAATCCAGCCCGCTCTCCCCATCTCAACTTCCTTTATCACATGTGCAAAGTCCCTCTGCCCTGTAGGATCACTGAGGGCTAGAGGATGAACCTCTTTGGAGGACTATCATTTTGTCTACTACAAACTCTTTTACCAAAACTATTATTTTCACTATTACATTTTTATTTATATATTTTTTTGTTTTGTTAAAAAACTTTTAATGTTTATTTATTTTTGACAGAGAGACAGAGACAGAATGCCAGTGGGGGAGGGGCAGAGAGAGAGAGGGAGACACAGAATGGGAAGCAGGCTCCAGGCTCCCAGCTGTCAGCACAGAGCCAACGCGGGGCTTGAACTCACGAACTGGAAGATCGTGCCCTGATCTGCAAAGTCTGATGCTTAACTGACTGAGCCATCCGGGCGCCCCTCACTATCCCATTTTTAATGTCCAGGAGCCAATTTTGTTATTTCTGATAGTTTCATTTTATAAGCATTCCATTCTTGGGGCTCCTGGGTGCCTCAGCTGGCGGAGCGTATGACTCTTGGTCTGGGGGTTGTGAGTTCTTGCCTCACATTGGGTGTAGAGATTACTTAAAAATAAAGTCTTAGGGGTGCCTGGGTGGCTCAGTTGATTAAGTGTCCAACTTCGGCTCAGGTCATGATCTGAGACTTTGTGAGTTCAAGCCCCATATCAGGCTCTCTGCTGTCAGTGTGGAGCCCACTTGATCCTCTGTCCCCCTCTCCCATGGCCTCTCCCCTGCTCAGGCTCTCTCTCTCTCAAAAATAAATAAACCTAAAAGAAATAAAATCTTAAAAAAAAGTAAATAAAAGCAAGCAGGGGTGCCTGGGTGGCTTAGATAGCTAAGCATCTGACTCTTGATTTCAGCTCAGGTCATGATCTCATGTTCATGAGTTCAAACCCCTCTGTGCTGACAGTGTAGAGCCTGCTTGGGATTCTCTCTCTCTCTCTCTCTCTCTCTCTCTCTCTGCCCTGCCCTTATGCGTGCTCTCTCTCTCTCAAAATAGACTTAAAAAAATAAAATAAAAGCATTCTATTCTTGCTTCATAGATGCAATATGTTCATTTATCTCTCTGAGGACATTGCTCCTTCTTTGAAGGTTTCTTCTTCTCCTTACATTATCTCTATTCTTTTTGGGTTCCTTTCCTTCTGTTTGTTTTGATTTTTCTTTATGTTGGAGATTTTTCTCAACTGTATTATGATCTATGGATGTCCTTTCTTATGAAAGAAAAAGCTGGCTGGAAGCAGTTTGGGGAAACACAGATTCAAAGTGCTGGATGCCTGAGTGAAGATTGCCAGCTGGTGGGTTTCATTATAGGGCAAGAGGTGGTCAACCGGCTTTCTTGCTGAGGATCAGTATCTGTAGGTATTTTCCTTGGCTTGTTTCTGTTTCTGCTGAGAATGATGATCTCTCTCTGGCTGTTAGTTTTCTGGAGCTGGTGCAAGGGGTCAAGTGTAGCATAGACTTTCACTTCCTCTTCCTTCAGCTCAGAGGCTCACCTCCACCTTCTGTGCCCAGTGCGCTGTCTCCTGAAGCCCCTCGGATTCAAAGTCCAGACGGTCTTATCTACTGAAAGGTTTTAACCGGCGGGAAGGTGGGGGAACTGAAAGCCAGCTACTCTTTCTATAGATCTTCACAAAGTCCTGCTTTGAGGCTCCTTGTTTAACCCAGCCTCCTGTGGGTATTTGGTGCCTCCAAGTCCAGGCCCTTTCCAGAGCTGCTGCTCATTGCCCTCGCTTAGGTTTGACTGCCTTTTTTGTTTACAAACATATTACAAATGTTTGTGATATTTACCATTCCCCATTCACTTTTTTGTTTAAGTAGGCTCCACACCCAATATGAGGCTCACACTCATGACCTTGAGATCAAGAGTCGCAGGCTGTACAGAGTGAGCCAGCCAAGTGCCCCCGATCCCTTTTTTTAAAGTAAAGTTTTTAGGGGTGCCTGGGTGGCTCAGTCGGTTAAGCATCTGATTTCAGCTCGGGTCATGATCTCTCAGGCTGTGGGTTTGAGCCCGGCCTCCGACTGTGTGCTGAGAGCTCAGAGCTTGGAGCCTGCTTTGGATTCTATTTCCCTCTCTGTCCCTCCCCCACTCACACTCTGTCTCTCTCTCAAAAGTAAATAAGCATTTAAAAAGAAAAAAGTAAACATTTTAGGGGCACCTGGGTGGCTCAGTCAGTTGGGCATCTGGCTCTTGATTTCAGTTTAGATAATGATCCCAGAATTGTGGGATTGAGCCCTGTGCTGGAGCATGGAGACTGCTTAAATTCTCTCTCTCTCTCTCTCTCTCTCTCTCTCTCTTCCCCTCTGCCCTTCTCCCCCACTCTCACTCACTCTCTCTTTAAAAAAAATTATAAGTATACAGCAAAGAATAGAATAAAGTTCCTGTTTTTAAAAAATAATAAAGTAGGGGCGCCTAGGTGGCTCAGTCAGTTCGGTGTCTGACTCCAGCTCAGGTCATGATTTCACAGTTCGTGAGTTTGACATCTCCGAGCTTCAAGCCCAATTTAGATTCTGTGTCTCCCTCTCTCTGCCCCTCTCTTGCTCTCTTTCTGTCTCGAAAATAAATAAATATTAAAAAAAAAAAAAGTAGGGGGCGCCTGGGTGGCTCAGTCGGCTGAGCATCTGACTTCGGCTCAGGTCATGATCTCACGGTTTGTGGGTTTGAGCCCCGTGTCGGGCTCTGTGCTGACAGCTCAGAGCCTGGAGCCTGTTTCAGATTCTGTGTCTCCCTCTCTCTGCCCCTCTCTTGCTCTCTTTCTGTCTCGAAAATAAATAAATATTTAAAAAAAAAAAAAAGTAGGGGCACCTGGGTGGTTCGGGTGGTTCAGTGTCTGACTTGATTTTGACTCAGGTCATGATCTCACAGTTCGTGAGTTCTAGCCCTGTGTCCGGCTCCATGCTGACAGTGGGGAGCCTGCTTGGGATTCTCTTTCTCTCCCTCTCTCTCTGCCCTTCCCCTGCTTGAGTGGGCTTTCTTTCTCTCTCTCAAAATAAATACATAAATTTAAAAAATAAACTTTTAAAAACTATCAGAATAGTTTTAGGTTTACAGAATTATTGTGAGGATAGTAGAGAGAATTCTCATATGCCCTGAACCCAGCTTTCCCTATTATTATCAACTTAATTGGTATAGTCCATTTGTCACAATTAATTAGCCAGTCATAATTATTAACTAAAGTCTATACTTACATAGGTTTCCTGGTTTTTCCTTAATGTCCCTTTTCTGTTCCAAGATTGCAGCATGGATACCTCATTATGTTTAGTTGTCATGTCTCCTTAGGCTACTTTTGTTTGTTTGTGCCAGTTCCTCAGACATCCCTTATTTTTGATGACCTTGACAGTTTTGAGGAGTAAGTACAGATCAGGTATCTTTTTTTTTTTTAATCAAAAAATGTTTATTTATTTTTGTAAGAGAGAGAGACAGAGTGCAAGCGGGGTAGAGGCAGACACAGAATCCAAAGCAGGCTCCAGGCTCCGAGCTGCCAGCACAGAGCCCGATGCGGGGCTCGAACCCATGAACCGTGAGATCATGACCTGAGCTGAAGTTGCATGCTCAAACGACTGAGCCACCCAGGTGCCCCTTTTTGCTTCTCCTTCTATGGCAGTCTTCTTTATGGTCTATTCTTGACCCTCATTCTACACTCCCCTTGGGTAATCTCATCCATTCCCAAGACTTCAACAACCACTTTATGTTGATGACTCCCAAATTTATATTTGAAATTCAGATGTTTCTCTTGGTAATAGTTTGCTAGGGCTACTATACAAGTTCCCACAAACTTGGCTTAAAAAAACAGAAACTTACTCTCTCTCTGTCCTGTAGGTTAGAAGTCTTTTTTTTTTAATTAATTAATTTATTTTGAGAGAGAGAGAGCTGGGGAGGGGTGGGGAGGGGAAGAGAGAGAATCCCAAACAGGGTCCGCACTGTCAGTGCAGAGCCCGACATAGGGCTCCAACTCACAAACCATGAGATGGTGACCTGAGTCGCAATCAAGAGTCAGATCTTAACCAACTGAGCCACCCAGACACCCCTGTAGTCTAGAAGTCTTAAATCAAGGTGTCAAGGGGCACCTGGGTGGCTCAGTTTATTAAGCGTCTGGCTTCAGCTCAGATCATGACCTCATGGTTCATGAGTTCGAGCCCCTCGTTGGGCCCTCTGCTGACAGCTCAGAGCCTGGAGCCTGCCTCAGGTTCTGTGTCTCCCTCTCTCTCTCTCTCTGCTCCTTCCCCACGCGTGCTCTGTTTCTCTCTGTCTCTCAAAAATAAAATGTTAAAAAAAATCAAGGTGTCAATATGGTTGGTTCCTTCCAGAGCCTCTGAAGCAGAAACTGTCCTATGCTTGTCTCATAGCTTCTGGTAGTTGCCAGCAATTTGTAGCAATCTTTGCTTGGTCTGTAGGTGAATCTCTCCAGGCTCCGCCTCTGTCTTCACATGGTGTTCTCTACGTGTCTCTCTGGGTCTTCACATGACGTTCTGATAAGGATGCCAATCACTGGATTTGGGCTCCACTCTAATCCAATATGATCTCATCTTAATTTATGTAATTCCATCTGTAGTGACTATTTCCAAATCTCACAATTCTGAGATTCCAGGTGGACAGGAATTCTGGAAAGACGCCCTTTGTTACTCAACTCCCATTTTGAGTATTTGGCTACTTCTTGGACATCTCCAGTTAGATGGCTTCCAGCCAATTTCTCAAACCCAAAGTAACCAAGCTGTACAGATGATCTCTGCTGTCGCCCCTACCCTCAACCTGATCTTCCTCTGATTTTCTCTGTCTCAGAGATGGCACCAACATCCACACTTGTCCACGTCAAAAATTCAGTAATCGATCTTGTCTTCTCTCTCGTTCTCACCCTCATAGAGGGTGAATCTCGCAAATTCTACCTCCCTAATAGTTCTCTAAATCCCTGCTTCTCCATCCCCATTGTATCAGTTACTCTACGTTTGTCTGCAAGTAATGGAAAACCCTAATAATGCAAACTGTCTTGCACAATAAAATTATTTCGTTTCCTTAGCAGACAATAATGCAGTAAAGTAATCTTCAGGCTTGGTTAACCCAAGGATGTTTCAATGGCCTGGGTTTTTTCCATCTCTGACCTACTGATTTTCAGTGTTGGCTTCATTCTAAGCCTGGTTGCTTTCATGATTGCTGGATGTTTTCCAGGAGCAACTGGGGCTGTGTGCTTCATTGTTCACATCCATCAGGAGAGAGAGAGACAGAGTGGCTTCCTGCGGCTTTCTAAAAGGCAAGGAAGAATTTTTCCAGTAGCCTCCAATTAGCCGAACCTCATGACTTACTAGCCAGAATTTACAAGAGTTCACATTTTTTGTATTTACTTTAGATCTTTTTTCACTGTGAAGTAACCTTACAGATAAAATGGAAGATTTCTTTGTACCTCTCCTCAGTTTTATTCTCCCTTCCCCTCCTCAGAGGCAGCAACTATCCTGAGGCTGGTATGTATGCCTCCCATCTATGTTTGTGTATTTTTACTACATACTTATAAAACATATGTATTGTTTTTGTGTTTTGTAAAAAAAAAATATGCAAATCATGTACATGTAAATTATATACCTGTAATTGTACATGACAAATTCTACAAATCACCTTCTTTTTAAAATTTTATTTATTTTGAGGGGCTCCTGGGTGGCCCAGTCGGTTAAGCGTCCAACTTCGGCTCAGGTCATGATCTCACGGTTCGTGGGTTCGAGCCCCGCGTCGGGCTCTGTGCTGACAGCCAGCTCAGGGCCTGGAAGCCTGCTTCAGATTCTGTATCTCTCTCTCTCTATCTCTGACCTTCCCCTGCTCATCCTGTTTCTCTCTCTCTCTCAGAAATAAATAAAACATTAAAATTTTATTTTATTTTATTTATTTTGAAAGAGACAGAGATGGCATGAAAGGGGGAGGGGCAGAGAGAGAGAGTGAGAGAGAGAATCCCAAGCAGGCTCTGCACTGCCAGCCCAGAGCCCAATGAGGGGCTCGAACCCACGAACTCTGAGATCATGACCTGAGCTGAAACCAAGAATCAGACACTTAACCAACTGAGCCACCCAGGTGCCCCTGCAAATCACCTTCTCCTTTGGACATTATATTCTTGAAATTTGTCCGAGTTGATACATGTAAATCCTGTTCACTCATTTTATGCACTGTATAATATTCCATAGTATGAATGTACAAGAACTTAAAATTTTACTTTGTGATATTTACTTATGTTTACTTTGTGTCTTTGTGTTTTCTATTTATCATGATTTTCTGTGCTTCTCCCTGACACCCTCACTCCTACCTTCTGACTGGGTTTTTCAAATTATCTTCTTTTCTCTCCGCTGGTTTGAAAAGTATGCATTCTAGGGGTGCCTGGGTGGCTTAGTCGGTTAAGCGTCCGACTTTCGCTTAGGTCATGATCTCGCGGTTCGTGGGTTCGAGCCCCGCGTCGGGCTCTGTGCTGACTGCCAGCTCAGAGCCTGGAGCCTGTTTCAGAGCCTGTGTCTCCCTCTCTCTCTGACCCTCCCCTGCTCACGCTGTCTCTCTCTCTCTCTCTCCTAGAAATAAATAAAAATATTTTTAAAAAAAATAAAAAAAGAAAAGTATGCATTCTATTTTTAGTATTTTTATAATAACACTTTTTCAAGTTTTATTTTTATGTAAGTAATCCCTAAACCCAATGGTGCCCTTATGGTGGTGCCCCTATAATTATAGTTTAATCTTAAATGTATCCAGCTTCTCTGTCCTTCGGAATAAGATAAAGATCTTCATTCTAAACTTTCCATTCCCATCTTCTGTGTTACTGTTTAGTTCCTTATTTTATTTTACTGTTTTAGTAATTGATGCTCATTTAGATTTATCAATTTATTTACTACCGGGCCTTCCTGCATTTTATTCTTTCTGGATTTTTCTTCCTTGTTACTAAATTGATCCTTTAATTGTTCTGTCAGCAAATTTCTATAAGTAACAAACTTTAAAAATCTTTGTATGTCTAAAAACAGCTTAAAAATTGTTTTTGAATGTTTATTTATTTATTTTTAAAGAAGAGAGAGACAGAGCATGAGCAGGAGAGGAGCAGAGTGAAAGGGAGACACAGAATCCAGAGTGGGCTCCAGGCTCTGAGCTGTCAGCACAGAGCCTGATGTGAGGCTCAAACTCACAAACCATGAGATCATTGAATGAAGGTGGACACTTAACTGAACCACCCAGGTGCCCCAAAGACAGCTTTTTTTTTTTTTACTTTTTTTCTTTATGCTATTACTTTTTTTTTTGTTTGTTAGATTTTATTTTTAAGGAATCTCTTCACCCAATGTGGGGCTCGAACTCACGACCCCGAGATCAAGATTTGCGTGCCCCACCAACTGGAACAACCAGGCACACCATCACCCTTACTTCTGAATGTAAGGATAGCTGGGAATAAAATTCTTGATTGACAGTTATTTCCCTCAGTATTTTGATAATTTTATGTCATTGTCTAATGGAAACATCAGCAATGATGAGAAATTCACCATCTGATTCTTGTTCCTATGTGAGTAGTCTGTTCCCTTTTGTATTTTTAAAGATTTTCTGTTCATCTTTGATGCTCCGCAATTCCAGGCTGTATTAGGTATGGACTTAAAATATCTGTTCCAGACTTATGCTTCTTCAATTCCTGTGAACTCAGGTCTTTCTTCAGATCATGAAATTTCTCCACCGTTACTGGTTTGTGTACTCTCTCTTCCACTATTGTCTATTTTTCTCCTTTGAACTCCTACTTAGAGTCTCTCATTCTATACCCAATGTATTTTATTTTTATTTTATTTATTTTACATATTTTATTTTTAAGTAATCTCCACACCCAAAATGGGCTTGAACTCACAACCTTGAGAACAAGAGTTGCACACTCCACTGATTGAACCAGCCAGGCACCCCTATACCCCATGTCTGTCTGTCTGTCTTTCTTTCTTTCTTTCTTTCTTTCTTTCTTTCATAGGCTCCACAAATGTGGGGCTCAAACTCATGATCTTGAGATCCAAAGTCACATCCTCTACCAACTGTACCAGCCAGATGCTCCATCTTATTTTTGATCTCCATATCTCTTTGTACCACATCCTCAATGACTTCCTCACATTTGTCTTCCAATTCATTCATTCACTCTCTAGCAGGATCTAGTTAATTGCTTAATCTATTAAATTCTTTTTAAAGCCAAATGTCTACACGATTTTCATTTCTAGAATTTCTGTTTGGTTCTTTTTTTGACCTACCTTTCCCTCCCTAATATCTCACTTATCATATGGATTCTACTCCTTCATTTACATATTTGAACATTTTTAACATTTATTTTAAGTTAGCTTTCATGTTTCATGAATTGAAACATTTTTTTCAGATTGTTCTTTCACCTGTAAATCCTGGGTTACAAATGTTCTCTTTCACTGCATCTCCCATCTCTCTATCATGACATTTACTTTTTAATTTGTTTCTTCAGGGGGCAGGGTCTTGTTCATTCTCCAGGCTTTGGAGGAATTCCAGTAGAGGTTATTTTGTGTTTCTCAATGCTAGTACTCTATGAGTTTCATGACTTCCAGACCAAATTTTCTTCACTTCCTGGACTGGGGTTCTCACACAGTAAGCATGCAGTGTGTCCTCAGGCGCTAACTCCGACAGTGGCAGTGTTAGAGCTCTGATTTTCCACTCACACAGTCCAGGCAGAGTCTAAGTGCTCTTGCTGTGTTCCATGGCCCTGTGGTACAGTGTTCTGAGAAATAGTTTTATCTGGCGGGCACCTGGGGGGCTCAGTTGGTTAAGCATCTGACTTTGGTTCAGGTCATGATCTCGCAGTCTGTGAGTTCGAGTCCTGCATTGGGATCTATGCTGACAGCTCAGAGCCTGCGGCCTGCTTCAGATTCTGGTTCTCCCTCTCTCTCTGCCCCTCCCCCACTCGTGCTTTGTCTCTGTCTCAAAAATAAATAAACATTTTTAAAAAAAGAAAGAGGGGCGCCTGGGTGGCTTAGTCGGTTAAGCGTCCGACTTTCGCTTGGGTCTTGATCTCGCGGTTCGTGGGTTCGAGCCCCGCGTCGGGCTCTGTGCGGACTGCCAACTCAGAGCCTGGAGCCCGTTTCAGTCTGTGACTCCCTCTCTCTCTGACCCTCCCCTGCTCACGCTGTCTCTCTCTCTCTCCTAGAAATAAATAAAACATTTTAAAAAAGTCTTTAAAAATTTTTAAAAAAAATAAAAAAAGAAACAGTTTTATCTGTAAGACAGCTCTTTTGTTCTCAGCTGTGAGCAAGGATGGTTCCAGCTCATGGGACTAAGACTACATCTCCCATCCCCCGTGGAACATTCTATTCCTGATTCTGATACCCTGTAGAACACTGGGCTTCAAATCGTGATAAGGGAGGGCTGCGTGTATTCTGCGACAGGTCATGAGGGACCATCAAGTGTTTTTCAGGTAAACTTTCGTTGAAGTCTCACATACTTATAGAAAAGTACACAAATCATGAGTGAACTGCCTAATGAGTCTTTATAGACTGTGCACACATGTCTGATTGCCACACAGATCAAGATATAGAACGTACTGGAAGACCCCACCAAAGCCTCATCATAACCACTCTGGGCACAACACTACTTGCCTCTGAAAGGTGACTACAATTCCAATTTCTAACAGCATTAGGTTCATTCTGACCACTTTGTACTCCATATACACGGAATCTTATGGTATGTATTCCTCGTGTCTGGCTTTGTCTCTCATCATTATGTTTGAGATTCTCCTATGTCATTGCATGTATTTGTAGTTCTCGTTGTTGTATGACAGTCTATTCTATGAAAATATCACGTTTTTAAAATTCATTCTAGTATTGGGGCACCTGGGTGGCTCCGTCGGTTGAGCATCCGACTTCCGCTCAGGTCATGATTTCATGGTTCATGGGTTCAAGCCCCTTGTTGGGCTCTGTGCTGACAGCTCAGAGCCCAGAGCCTGCTTCAGATTCTGTGTCTCCCTCTCTCTCTGACCCTCCCCTGCTCATGCCGCCTCTCTCTCTCTCTCTCTCTCTCAGCAATAAATAAAACATTAAAAAAAATAAAATTCATTCTAGTATTAAAATTTTTTTAATGTTTATTATTTTTGAAAGAGAGAGAGAGAGAGACAGAGATAGAGACAGAACCCGAGTGAGGGAGGGGCATAGAGAGAAGGAGGCAGAATTCCAAACAGGCTCCAGCCTCTGAGCAATCAACACAGCGATCCGTGACATCATGACCTGAGCCAAAGTTGGGCTTAACCGACTGAGCCACCCAGGCGCCCCTAATTCATTCTAGTATTAATAGACACTTATGTAGTTTCCACTTTAGGGTTATTATAAATAGGATTGCTATGGCCATTCTTACATAGGTGTTTGGTTAAGGTATATACTCATTTCTTTATTTTTTTATTTTAAAAATTTTATTTTTAATTTTAGTTTTTGAAATTTATTTATTTAGTTTTGAGAGGGGTGGGGGGAGAGAGAGAGAAAGAGAGAATCCCAAACAGACTCCATGCTGTCAGTGCAGAGCCTGATGCAGGACTTGATCTCCCAAACCATGAGATCAGGACCCAAGTGAGATCCAGAGTCAGGTGCTTAACCTACTGAGCTCCTCTTTTTTAAAGTTTATTTATTTATTTCAAGAGAGAGAGAAAGCCTGAGTGGGGGAGAAGCAGAGAGAGAAGGGGAGAGAGAAGATCTCAAGCAGGCTCCATGCTCAGCACAGAGTCCAACACAAACTGAACCAGGAAATCACAACCTGAACCGACATCAAGAGCTGACGCTTAACCGACAGAGCCACGCAGGCGCTCCAAGGTATATGTGCATTTCTTTGGGGAAATTGACTCAGGGGTGGAAGTGCTGTGTCATACTATGCTCAGTGCTGGCAGTCACCATCAAACAGTTTCCCAAAGTTGTCGTCCTAATTTATACTCCCACCAGGTCTGGAGTGACCTTTATGCCTTCACGTCTACACACACAGTAGAGAATTCAGAACGAGAGATCTTGTCCCTCAACTATACAGGATTGAGAATTATCACTGTTTCCTTTCAAAGAATAAAGCAAGGTTGATATCAAGACTCCTGGTTTGTATCTTTTATACTTCGTGATCTATAACTGCTAAGTATATCAAACATGCTTCAATTTTTGTGGGTTTTTTAATAGTTTATTGTCAAGTTGGTTTACATTTTTTGTGTGTGAGCTTTTGCCACGTGCCAGGCACTGTTCTCAGAGGCCATTTCATCCTCATTACAAGCCTATGAGGGAGGTATTAGCATTGTTTCAGGCTTCAGGTGAGGCACCTGCTGCTCCGAAAGGCGAAATAACTGTCCCCGGGCCCCAGAGCCTGAAGCCAGAGCTCCAGCAGCCCGACTAGAAAGCCTGGGCTCTCCACGCTGCGCTGCAAATACATGCCTGTGTTCTCGATCCACAGTGTGGGCTCAGCCTTTTTCCAAAAACTCTTTTGCACCCTTTCTAAAGACCTAAACCACAGAGCCGTGTATCGTCAAATATGACCACTCGGACCAGATACAACTCGTCCAACTGTAGCTTGAAAGGAATGCCTTTGTATCAGTCACCTTGAAGAATTCTGCTCCAGAAAGTCCTGTTTCTTTCCAGTCCTCCCTGTGCTCCACTGGCTCAGTGCTGGTGCGTAGCGGGGCCCCCGTAACACCAGGCTCAACAGAATTGTAGAAAAATTCACATCTGTGCTTTTTGACCAGGGGCGTCTGGAGTGCGACTCCGGGCCTCTAATGTCTGACCACCAGGGGGCACATGCCTGTCCCTAGAGCACCCTCACTCCTAGTCTCCCAAAGCCGGTTCCTGGGGGACAGTTCCTAGGGTCCCAGGGAAGGGATGGGCTCTGCCAGAAACCTTTGAATTTAGAAAAAAGATGCAAGAGAATTGGGTTTTGGGGGATGTAGTCCGACGACCACCATAACAAAATCCCCTACCGTGTGTGGTTAAAATATAGGCTCGAGGTTGTTTACCGTAGACCTGGAGAATGAAGCTTTCTGGGGGCAGAGTCTGGGAATTATATGTTAAACAAGGTTGCAAGGTGATTTCTTTTCCTTTTCCTTTCTTCCCCCCAAGCACATAGCTCTCTATTCAGACTACCTGTGTTCAAATATTGACTTTCTCACATGTTATCTGGGTGACCTTGAGCAAGTCAGGTAATCTAAGACTCAATATTATCATAATAGGAGATCATAAAAGCACACTTCACTCTCAGAACGGCTGTAAGTAATAAATGAGACAATCCACATAGTGAGCTCAGCATGGCGCCGGCCACTATCTCGGCATTTGTGAAGCTTAATAGACCATGATTATTGAATCGTCAGGAGGGAGTATGATGAGGTGGCAAGAACATGATGGATGAGAACCAGAGGAAGTATGGCATAGGATCGCAGGCTAGGCTTTGCTACTCCCACCAGCGATGTGTCGTTGGGCAAGTCACTTAACTTCCCTGGGCCTCCGTGTCTATGCAGATATTATAAAGGAGTGGAGCTCACTGGCCTGTGAGACTCCTTCCAGGGCTGATGCTTCACGAAAACTTTGCAACGTCTGAAGATCCTCCTGAACACACAGACACACACGGTCACACAGACACACACACACTCCGCCTCTACAGCCCCGGGCCTTCAGAGCCTGGACCACTGGCCTCCACAAGGTTCCTATGCAATAGATGTCGTTTATCCTGGAGAAAGTAGAAATGTAAAGTGTGACACTTTACATGTAAGGAATGAAGATGATTTTTATTCCTGGCTGGTCTTTAAGAAAATGGCTGCTGGGGATAGAGCAGCGGTAGGTGAGGAATGGCTGAAGGAGCCTGGAGACCAAAGGTGGGCCCGCTGGACAGAGACGTGGGTGTGGGGAATGAGGAAAAGGAAGAACAGGCAGGAATCAGAGGTGAGGGGCTTACAGTGAGCTGCACCTACCAGCCTCCTCCTGTAGCTGACCTTTTTCCTCCCCCCAGTTTATTTATTTAAGTAATCTCTACACACCCAACACAGGACTCGAACCCATGATCAACAGTCACATGCTCTACCAACTGAGCCAGCCAGGTGCTCCTGACCTCCTTTTGATTGTTGTAGTTGATTCGTTTTTGTTTGTTTGTTTGTTTGTTTGTTTTTATGAGAAGCAGGAATGGGGTCAGGGTCTAGCACAGTGATGTGCCCAGGGTAGACCTTCAAATATTTCAAATATTTAATGAAGAAGCATGGCATGTGAGAGCCGGCAGGAAGCAGGTCCGAGGCACCCCTTTCATCTTTACAACAAAAGCAGAAAATTATAAGCCGGAAAGGCAGAGTCCCTTGCTCAAGATGACAATCAGGTGGGGGGCGCCTGGGTGGCTTAGTCAGTTAAGCATCCGACTCTCGCTTAGGTCATGATCTTGCGGTTCGTGGGTTCGAGCCCCGCGTCGGGGTCTGTGCTGACTGCCAGCTCGGAGCCTGGAGCCTGTTCCAGAGTCTGTGACTCCCTCTCTCTCTCTGACCCTCCCCTGCTCACACACTCTCTCTCTCTCTCTCTCTCTCTCCTAGAGATAAATTTTTAAAAAAATGACAATCAGGTGGTAGCAGAGGTGGCAGAGCAGTCTGCCAGGTTCCATCCCGGCGCCACCACCTTGGGCCCTGCTTCTTCCAACATTTTTTAAGAGAACCATGAATGTCCACAGGTGGCAATGTTTCTGAACATGCGCTTGTGTCCTTGTGACCGGTCTTTTGGTCTGTCCAGCTCTGTGTGTCCAGCTACCTCCTGCCCAACTGGATGTCCCGCAGGCATTTGGAATGCAGACAGCCAACACTGGGCTCCTTACCCTCTTCCCGGATGTCCGCTTTCCTTTGCTGTTGCCTCTCTCAGCAAATGGTGCCACTATGTACTGATTTAATTAATTAACTAATTAATTATTATTTTTGGTGCCGCTATTAATTATTCCATTACTCAGATTGGAAATCTGGGTGCCAATCTTGACTCTGGCCTCCCTCTCACCCATCATCACCAAGGGTGATGCCAATCTCACCTCCTGCTCTCTCTCCATTCCATCCGTGTCCCATTACTGACACTTCAGTCCAGGGACCCACCTTGTTCAGGTGCCTCACAGCCTCACTGCTCTCCACTCAATCTTGTCCCCACCAGTCCTAAGCGTCACCTGCGGGCTGTAAAATGCAAGCTGGTTAAATGTTCACTGAGGTCCTCTGCTCAGTTGTAAGTACATAATGGTGAACTAGACAGACGTGGTCTAAGAGATGAGCAGAGCCAGAGAGATATGGACAGTTAAGTGGGTAATTACAATAGATCATGGTAAATGCTATAATGGGGAAGAGCGGAGAGAGGCAAGAGCTTCGGGGAAAGACAGCCATGAACTTGGTGCATTAAATGAGTGCATCTGAGGGAGGACCCCTAATCCTGTGTGATTTCAATATCTTCCCACCCTCTGTGTCTTGTGGGCTATATGTGCATATCTTGAGTGTGTCTGTACATGTGTGTGTCCGTTAGGATTGGATGCAGCCGCGAACGACAGATAACCAATATAGCTGTGGTTTAAATAAGATAGAAGCTTCTTTTTTCTTGGACTTCAAGTCCAGACCTAAGTGGCCCAGGACTGGTGCTGTGTTTATAAAACAAGTTTGCAGGTTCTTCGACCCTCCTTCCATTGAGAAGATCTCCTTCAGTCTGAGTGGGCTTGTGACTGCTCTGACCAATGGGGCAGGCAGAAACGATGTCGAGTGACTTCTGAGGCTCAGATGCAAAAGGCCATAGAGTGTCTGTCTTGACCACCGGAACACTGGTTCTTGGAGCCCTGAGCTGTCACATAAGAAATCCAGCTCTCCTGCAGCATCATGCTGGTGAGGCCACAAGGCTGGCCACATGAGTGCTCCACTGGACAGTCCCAGATGAGCCTTTCAGCTGTTCCTACCAAAATGCCAGGCATGTGAGTGGAGCTGTCTTAGACCCTCCAAGTCAATCCATGCACTGGCTGAAAACCATCGGTGACCTTGGTCAATGGCACAAGGGGAAAAAATTGCCCACCTGAGCCCTGCTTGGAAGTTGCTTCATACACATACATCCTTTAACCAGAACGTAGTTACACCTCCTGAAAAGAAGGCTGGGAAAGAGGTCTTTATTCTGGGAGGAAGTTGCCCAACTGTAAAGAAAAACTTCTATTGATATAGGAAAAATAGCATCTCATAGTAGAAGGTTAGCAGTCTCTGTCATTCTGTGTGTGTGCGTGCACACACACACGCCCATATCCAGGAAACAGCTGGGCTTGGAATGTTCAGCTTCGGTCCCACCTGACCTGTTGCCTTCTAGGCCCAGACTGCTGGCACCTACTTCCCCGAACACCTATTTCCTGGTACCTAATTTTAATCATAGGTGGCTGAGGGGACCCTGAATGGGGCAGTGATTTCCCAGCATCCTCCAGACAAGAAGGAAGACAGGCAGGAGGTGGCTTCACAGGGCAGTGCTTCTGAGCCTGGCCTGGGGGAGCCCATGGCAGGTGGGCCAAGACCCACAGTCCGGTCTTCTGGTGCTTGGGAGTAACCTCCCTCCAAGCCAACTTCCTGCTTTTGCTTAATGAAACCCGTTTATACCAATGTTCCATCATATCCTCACCTGGGAGGTGCCCGTCAGACTTGTTCATATACAGTATTTCTCAGTGCTGGTGAATGGGCAGTCCTGGTGATACTGAGCCGCCTCCTAACCAATCTTTATGGTACATCTGGACCATGTGTCTCAGTGATTGCTGCGTGGGCTTTGGAGTCAGAAAACTGGGCTAGAATCAGGCTCTACACCTATGAGTTATGTGATCTTGGGGGCAAGGCTCTCTGAGGATCAATTTCCTCGTGTGTAAAATGGGCATAATAAGAAGTGCTTCATAGGATTTTTATGATAATTAAGTGAAATAAGGATAGCACTGTTCATAGTGCATTACTCATAATAAGCGCTCTACGTAGAGTAGCTATTATTGTTACTGGTTTTGTTTTTTTGAGTTTCTTTCTTTTCTTTTCTTTTTTTTTTGCTATTACTATGACCAAGCCCTGCAAGGCTGTATAACACCTCTGCCCCCAAGGAAAGAGGAATTGGGAAAAAGAATAGTAATAAGTTTGTACATGATTACTGATGTAAAAATTTTTTAAGTTTTTATTTATTTGAGAGAGGGTGTGTGCGTGCGCGCATCAGTGGGGTAGGGGCAGGGAGAGGAGGACAGATGATTCAAAGCAGGCTTTGTGCTGACAGCAGACAACACGACATGGGGCTTGAACTCGGGAACCTCGAGATCATGACCTGAGCCGAAGTTGGACGCTTAACCGAGTGAGCCACCCAGGTGGCCCTTGATGTAAATTTTTTTAAAGCTCTTAACCATTTTTTTTTCTTCTAACACCTCATTCCCACCACTACCCTCTTTTCTTTTCTTTTTTAAATGTTTTATTTTTATTTATTTCTAGGAGAGAGAGAGACAGCGTGAGCAGGGAGGGTCAGAGAGAGAGGGAGTCACAGACTCTGAAACAGGCTCCGGGCTCTGAGCTGGCAGTCAGCACAGAGCCCGACGCGGGGCCCGAACCCACGAACCGCGAGATCATGACCTAAGCGAAAGTCGGACGCTTAACCGACTAAGCCACCCAGGCGCCCCTCCACTGCCCTCTTTTCAAGGAGCTAGGTGGCCTGTGCTCGTTGCCTCAGGGGATGATGCCTCAGGAATCAAGTTGCTTTCTGGTCTAACTCTCCAGAAACCTAGGCTTCAGGAGAATAGAAAGGGCTCTTGAGCAGAGACTGGCAATTCGAGGAAAATGTCATAAGTGATAGCTGAGTAGGGTAAGTTTGTTTATTTTTAAAGTTTGTTCACTTATTTTGAGAGTGAGGGATAGAGTAAGCAAGTGGGAGAGGGGCAGAGAGAGAGGGAGTGAGAGAGAGAATCCCAGGCAGGCTCTGCACTGCCTCTACATCTCGGCGACAATTATTCCCTTCCAGATCAATGAGCGGTGGTCCTGGCTCTGGGTGGGGGTGGGGGGTTTCCAGAGCCCAGAGCCGTGATAAGAGGGGTTTCAAATAGACTGAAGGAATCCCTTGTTGATAGGGAGGAGGAGAAGGCTCCAGAACATGTGTTTTCTTTCTTTCTTTCTTTCTTTCTTTCTTTCTTTCTTTCTTTCTTTCTTTTTAAAATATATTTATTTAAACTCAAGTTAGTTAACATACAAGTAATATTGGTTTCAGAAGTAGAACCCAGTGACTCATCACTTACATATAACACTCAGTGCTCATCCCAACGAGTGCCCTCCTTAATGCCCATCCCCACCCACCTCCCTCTGTCAGCCCTGTTTGTTCTCTGTATTTAAGAGTGTCTTATGGTTTGCCTCCCTCTCTACTTAAAAAAACTTTTTCTAAATGTTTATTCAGTTTTGAGAGACAGAGAGACAGAGCATGAGCAGGGGAGGGGCAGAGAGAGAGAGGGAGACACAGCATCTGAAGCAGGCTCCAGGCTCTGAGCTGTCAGCACAGAGCCCGAAGCGGCGCTCGAACCCATGAACCGTGAGATCATGACCTGAGCTGGTGTCAGGTGCTTAATCAACTGAGCCACCCAGGCGCCCCATCTCCTTCTCTATTTTTATCTTATTTTTCCTTTCCTTCCCCTTTGTTCACCTGTTTTGTTCCTTAAATTCCAAATATGAGTGAAATCATATGATATTTGTCTTTCTTTTACTTATTTTGCTTAGCATAATACACTCTAGTTCCATCCACATTGGTGCAAATGGCAAGATTTCATTCATTTTGATTGCCAAGTAACATTCCATTGTATACATATATACCATTTCTTCTTTATCCATTTATCAGTCGATGGACATTTGGGCTCTTTCCATAATTTGGTTATTGTTGGTAGCACTGCTGTAAATATTGGGGTGCAGGTGCCCCTTTGAATCAGCATTTTCGTACCCTTTACATAAATACCTAGGAGTGCAGTTGCTGGGTTGTAAGGTAGCTCTTTTTTCCAACTTTCTGAAGAAATTCCATACTGTTTTCCAGAGTGGCTGCACCAGTATGCATTCTCACCAACGGTGCAAAAGTATTCCCCTTTTTCTGCATCCTTGCCAACATCTGTTGTTTCTGGAGTTGTTAATTTTTACTTTTTTTAAAAATTTGTTTTTGAGAGAGAGAGAGAGAGACAGAAAGCGTAAGTGGAAGGGGGACGGGAGAGGGGGGGAACAGAAGATCCAAAGCAGGCTCCACACTGATAACAGAGAGGCTGACACGGTGCTTGAACTCTCAAACCTGGAGATCATGCCCTGAGCCAAAGTCAGAAGCTCAACCAACTGAGCCACCCAGGCACCCCTCCTGAGTTGTTAATTTCAGCTATTCTGACAGGTATGAGTTGGTATCTCATGGTTTTGATTTATATTTCTCTGGTGATGAGTGATATTGAGCATTTTTTCATGTGTCTGTTAACCATTTGGATGTCTTCTTTGGAAAAGTGTCTATTTATGTCTTCTGCCCACTTCTTCACTGGATTATTTGGTTATTTGAGTGTTGACGATGTTTGAAAAGATTTTTATAGATTTTGGATACTAACCCTTCATCTGATATGTCATTTGCAAATATCTTCTCCCATTCTGTTGGTTGCCTTTTAGTTTTGTTCATTGTTTTCTTCACTCTGCAGAAGCTTTTTGATGAAGTCCCAATAGTTCTTTTTTGCTTTAATTTCCCTTGCCTCTGAAGACATGTCTAGTAAGAAGTTGCTCCAGCCTAGGTCAAAGAGGTTGCTGCCTTTTTGTAAGATTTTGATGGTTTCCTGTCTCACATGTAGGTCTTTCTTCCATTTTGAACTTATTTTTGTGTATGGTGTAAGAAAGTGGTCCAGGTTCATTCTTCTGAATGTCTCTGTCCATTCTTTCCAACACCATTTGCTGAGGAGATTGTCTTTTTTTCCATTGGATATTCTTTTTTTTTTTTTTAACATTACAAATAGTTTATTGTCAAATTAGTTTCCACATAACACTCAGTGCTCATCCCCACAAGTGTCCTCCTCCATGCCCATCACCCCCCTCCCCCCCACATCCATCAGTCCTCAGTTTTTGTCAGCATTCAAGAGTCTCTCATGGTTTGCCTCTCTCCCTTTCCCCCACTACTTCCCCCCTTCTTCTCCCCCTTCTTCCTCAGTAACATTCCTCCTAATCCTCCTATACGTGCAAACATATGATATTTGTCCTTCTCTGCCTGACTTATTTCGCTCAGCATAACCCCCTCAAGGTCCATCCATGTTGCTACACATGGCCAGATTTCATTGTTTCTCATTGCCATGTAGTATTCCATGGTATAGATAAACCACATTTTCTTGATCCATTCGTCCGTTGATGGACACTTAGGCTCTTTCCATGTTTTAGCTATTGTGGAGAGTGCTGCTATGAACATTGGGGTCCATGTGCTCCTATGCCTCAGCATTTCTGTATCCCTTGGGTAAATTCCTAGCAGTGCTATTGCTGGGTCATAGAGGAGTTCTGTTGTTAATTTTTTGAGGAACCTCCACACTGTTTTCCAGAGGGGCTGCACCAGTTTACATTCCCACCACCAGTGTAGGAGGGTGCCCGTTTCTCCACCTCCTCGCCAGCATCTAGAGTTCTCTGATTTGCTCATTTTAGCCACTCTGACTGGCGTGAGGTGGTATCTCAGTGTGGTTTTGATTTGTATTTCCCTGATGAGGAGGGATGCTGAGCATCGTTTCATGTGTCTGTTGGCCATCTGGATGTCCTCTTTGGAGAAGTGTCTGTTCATGTCTTCTGCCCATTTCTTCACTGGGTTGTTTGTTTTTCGGGCGTGTAGTTTGGTGAGTTCCTTATAGATTCTGGATATTAACCCTTTATCTGATATGTCATTTGCAACTATCTTTTCCCATTCCGTTGGTTGCCTATTAATTTTCTGGGTTGTTTCCTTGGCTGTGCAGAAGCTTTTAATCTTGATGAGGTCCCAACAGTTTATTTTTGCTCTTGATTCCCTTGCTTTTGGGGATGTGTCAAGTAAGAAGTTGCTGCGGTGGAGGTCAAGGAGGTTGTTTCCTGCTTTCTCCTCTAGGGTGTTGATAGTTTCCTGTCTCACGTTCAGGTCCTTTATCCATTTTGAGTTGATTTTTGTGCATGGTGTGAGAAAATGATCTAGTTTCATTCTTCTGCATGTTGCTGTCCAGTTCTCCCAACACCATCTGTTAAAAAGGCTGTCTTTTTTCCATTGGATATTCTTTCCTGCTTTGTCAAAGATCAGTTGGCTGTATACTTTTGGGTCCACTTCTGAGTTCTCAATTCTGTTCCATTGGTCTATGGGTCTGTTTTTGTGCCAATACCATACTGTCTTGAGGATGACAGCTTTGTAGTAGAGGCTGAAGTCTGGGATGGTGATACCTCCCGTTTTGGTTTTATTTTTCAGTATTACTTTGGCTATTCGGGGTCTTTTGTGGTTCCATACAAATTTTTGGATAGTTTGTTCTAGTTTTGAGAAGTATGCTGGTGCAATTTTGATTGGAATTGCATTGAATGTGTAGAGTGCTTTAGGTAGTAATGACATCTTAACTATATTTATTCTTCCTATCCATGAGCATGGAATGTTTTTCCATTTCTTTGTGTCTTCTTCAATTTCCTTCATAAGTTTTCTATAGTTTTCATCATACAGATCTCTTGTATCCTTGGTTAGGTTTATTCCGAGGTATTTTATGGTTTTTTGTGCAATTGTGAATGGGATCAGTTTCTTGATTTCTCTTTCTGTTGCTTCATTATTGGTGTATAAAAATGCAACCGATTTCTGTACGTTGATTTTGTACCCTGCAACTTGGCTGAATTCTTGGATCAGTTCTAGTAGGCTTCTGGTGGAGTCTGTCGGGTTTTCTATGTAGAGTATCATGTCATCTGCGAAGAGTGAAAGTTTGACTTCCTCTTTGCCAATTCTGATGCCTTTGATTTCCTTTTGTTGTCTGATGGCTGATGCTAGGACTTCCAGCACTATGTTAAACAACAGTGGTGAGAGTGGACATCCCTGTCGTGTTCCTGATCTCAGGGGGAAAGCTCTCAGTTTTTCCCCGTTGAGGATGATGTTAGCTGAAGGCTTCTCATAGATGGCTTTGATGATGTTTAAGTAGGTTCCTTCTATCCCAACTTTCTCGAGAGTCTTTATTAAGAAGGGATGCTGTATTTTGTCAAATGCTTTTTCTGCATCTATTGACAGGATCATATGGTTTTTATCTTTTCTTTTATTGATATGATGGATCACATTGATTGATTTGCGAATGTTGAACCAGCCCTGTAACCCAGGAATGAATCCCACTTGATCTTGGTGGATGATTCTTTTGATATGCTGCTGGATTCGATTTGCAAGGATCTTGTTGAGAATTTTTGCATCCGTATTCATCAAGGATATTGGCCTATAGTTCTCTTTTTTTGTTGGATCTCTGTCTGGCTTGGGAATCAGAGTGATGCTGGCTTCATAAAATGAGTCCGGGAGTTTTCCTTCGACTTCTATTTTTTGGAATAGCTTGAGAAGAATTGGGATTAATTCTGTTTTAAATGTCTGGTAGAATTCCCCAGGGAAACCATCAGGTCCAGGGCTCTTATTTGTTGGGAGATTTTTGATCACTGATTCAATTTCTTCACTCGTTATGGGTCTGTTCAGGTTTTCTATTTCTTCCCGTGTGAATTTTGGTAGTGAGTGTGTGTTTAGGAATCTGTCCATTTCTTCTAAGTTGTCCAATTTGTTGGCATATAATTTTTCATAGTATTCCCTGATAATTGCTTGTATTTCTGAGGGGTTGGTTGTAATAAGTCCATTTTCATTAATAATTTTGTCTATTTGGGTGCTTTTCCATTGGATATTCTTTACGGCTTTGTCAAAGATTAGTTGGCCATACATTTGTGGATCCATTTCTGGGTTCTCTATTCTGTTCCATTGATCTATGTCTGGTTTTTGTTTCTGTTTTTGTTTTTGCTTTTTGTGCCAGCACCATACTGTCTTGATGACTACAGTTTTGTGATACAGCTTAAAGTCCAGAATTGTGATGCCTCCACCTTTATTTGGTCTTCCTTTTCAACATTACTTGGCTATTCAGGGTCTTTTCTGCTTCCATACAAATTTTAGAATTGTTTGTTCTCTTCTGTGAAGAATTCTGGTGTTATTTTGATAGGGATTGCATTGAACGTGTAGATTGCTTTGGGTAGTATAGACATTTTAACAATATTTGTTCTTCCAATTTTTTCTTCCAATTTGTTCTTCCAATATTTGTTCTTCCAAAGCATGGAATGTTTTTCCATTTCTTTGTGGCTTCTTTAATTTCTTCATAAGCTTTCTATAGTTTTCAGCATATAGATCTTTTACCTCCTTGGTTAGGTTTATTCTTTAGGTATCTTATGGTTTTGTTGCAATTATAAATGGGAATGATTCCTTGATTTCTCTTTCTGCTGCTTTATTGTTGGTATATAGAAATGCAACAGATTTTATATCTACGAGTTTGCTGAATTCATGGATCAGTTCTAGCACTTCTTTTATTATTTTTATTTTAAAAAATTTTTAATGTGTTTAGTTATTTCTGAGAGAGAGAGAGACAGCATGAGCAGGAGAGGGTCAGAGAGAGAGGGAAACACATATTCCGAATCAGGCTCCAGGCTCTGAGCTAGTTATCAGCAAAGAGCCCGATACGGGAATGTGAGATCATGACCTGAGCCGAAGTCGAACGCCTAACCAACTGAGCCACCCAGGCACCCCAGTTCTAGCACTTTTTTGGTGGAGTCTTTTGGGTTTTCCATGTAGAGTATCATGTCATTTGCAAAGAATGAAAGTTTGACTTTCTCCTTGCTGACTTGTATGCCTTTTATTTCTTTTTGTTGTCTGATTGCTGAGGCTAGATCTTCCACTTCCCTCAGTTGAACACTGATGTTCAACATCAGTGGTGAGAGTGGACATCCCTGTTGTGTTCCTGACCTTAGGGGTAAAGCTCTCAGTTTCTCCCCATTGAAGATGATATTATCTGTGGATCTTTCATTTATGGCCTCTATGATGTTGAAGTAAATTCCTTCTATCCTTCTATCCCTACTTTCTTAAGGGTTTTTTATCAAAAAAGGATGCTGTATTTTGTCAAATGATTTTTCTGCATCTATTCAGAGGATTGTATGGTTCGTATCTTTTCTTTTATTAATGTGGTGAATCACATTGATTGATTTGTGAATATTGAACCAGCCCTGCATTCCAGGGATGAATCCCACTTGATTATGGTGAATAATTCTTCTAATGTACTGTTGAATTTGATTTGCTAGTATCTTGTTGAGAATTTTTGCATCCAGTTTCATCAGGGATATTGGCCTGTAATTCTTCTTTTTAGTTGGGTCTTTGGTTTTGGAATCAAGGTAATCCTGGCTTCATAAAATGAGTTTGGAAGCTTTCCTTCTATTTACATATTTTTAATATTAAAATTTTTTAAATGTTTATTTATTTTTGAGAGAGAGAGAGTGTGTGTGAGTGGGAAAAGAACAGAGAGAAAATGGGGACGGAGGATCCCAAGCGGTCTCTGCACTGACAACAGTGAGCCTGATACGAGGCTCAAACTCATGAACCATGAGATCACGACCTAAGCTGATGTTGGATGTTCAACTGACTGAGTCACCCAGGTGCCCCTCCATTTCTATTTTTTGGAACAGTTTGAGAAGAATAGGTATTAATTCTTCTTTAAATGTCTGGTAGAATTCTCCTGGGAAGCCATCTGGCCCAGGAATCTTGTTTGTTGGGAGATTTTTGATAACTGATTCCATTTCTTTGCTGGTTATGGGACTGTTCAAATTTTCTATTTTTTCCTATTTCAATTTTGGTAGTGTGTGAGTTTCTAGGAATTTATCCATTTCTTCCAGATTGCTCAGTGTGGTGGCATATAATTTTTCATAGTACTCTCTTATAATTGTTTGTATTTCTGTGGTATTGATTGCGATCTCTCCTCTTTCATTTGTGATTTTTATCTATTTGGGTCCTCTCTCTTTTCTTTTTGATAAGTCTGGCTAGAGGTTTATCAACTTTGTTTATTCTTTCAAAGAACCAGAATTTAACTTCATTGGTCTGTTCTATTGTTTTTGTTTGTTTGTTTCTATATCATTTATTGTTGCTCTAATCTTTATTATTTCTCTTCTTCTGCTGGCCTTAGGCTTTAGTTGCTGCTCCTTTGCTAGCTCCTTTAGGTATAAGGTTGGACTATGTGTTTTATTTGGGACCTTTCTTCCTTCTTGAGATAGGCCTGAATTGCAATGCTCTTTCCTCTCAGGACTGCCTTTGCTGCATCTCAAAGGGTTTGGACTGTCAACTTTTCATTTTCATTTGCTTCCATGTATTTTTTAATTTCTTTTTTAATTTCCTGGTTAACCCATTCATTCTTTAGTAGGATTTTTACAATGTTTTATTTTGAGAGAGAGAGAGAGAGAGAGAGAGCAGAGGAGGAGCAGAAAGAGAGGGAGACACAGAATCCGAAGCAGGCTCTAGACTCTGAGCTGTCAGCACAGAGCCCGATATGGGGCTCGAACTCATGAACTGTGAGATCATGACCTGAGCCAAAGTCAAATGCTTAACTGACTGAGCCATCCAGGTGCCCCATAGTAGGATGTTTTTTAACCTCTGTGTATTTGAGGGCTTTCCAAATTTCTCTTGTGATTGATTTCAAGTTTCATAGCTTTGTGATCTGAAAATATGCATGATAGGATCTCCATCGTTTTGTACCTGTTGAGAGTTGATTTGTGACCCAGTATGCGATCTATTCTGGGGAATGTTCCATGTGTACTCAGGAAGAATGTGTATTCTGTTGCTTTAGGATGAAATGTTCTGAATATATCTGTTAAGTCCACCTGGTCCAGTGTGTCATTTAAGGCCATTGTTTTCATGTTGATTTTCAGCTTAGATGATCTGTCCATTGCTATAAATGCGGTATTAAAGTCTCCTACTATTATCAGTGAGTTTCTTTATGTTTGTGATTAATTGATTTATATATTTGGGTCCTCTCAAGTTGGGGCATAAATGTTTATAGTTGTTAGATCTTCTTAATAGATAGACACCTTAATTGTGATATAATGTCTTTCTTCATCTCTTACTACAGTTTTTGTTTTAAAATCGAGTTTGTCTCAGGGGCACCTGGGTGGCTCAGTTGGTTGAGCATCCAGCTTCAGCTCGAGTCGTGATCTCACAGTTTGTGGGTTCAAGCCCTGTGTTGGGCTTTGCACAGATAGTGCTGAGCCTGCTTCAAATTCTCTGTCTCCCTTTCTTTCTGCTTCTTCCCTGCTCATGCTCTCTCTCTCAAAAGCGAATAAGCATTAAAAGAATTTTTTTTAAAATTTTTTTTTAATGTTTTATTTATTTCTAGGAGAGAGAGAGAGACAGCATGAGCAGGGGAGGGTCAGAGAGAGAGGGAGACACAGAATCTGAAACAGGCTCCAGGCTCTGAGCTGGCAGTCAGCACAGAGCCCGACGTGGGGCCCGAACCCACGAACCGCGAGATCATGACCTGAGCGAAAGTCGGACGCTTAACCGACTAAGCCACCCAGGCGCCCCTAAAAGAATTTTTTAATTGAGTTTGTCTGATATAAGTATGGCTACTCTGACTTTCTTTTGACATCTATTAGCATGATAGATTGTTCTCCATCCCCTCACTTTTAATCCACAGGTGTGTTTCAGGCTAAAATAAGTCTCGTATAGACAGAATATAGATGGATCTTTTTTTTTTTTTAAATGTTTTATTTATTTTTAGGAGAGAGGGAGAGAGAGACAGCGCGAGCAGGGGAGGGTCAGAGAGAGAGGGAGTCACAGACTGAAACAGGCTCCAGGCTCTGAGCTGGCAGTCAGCACAGAGCCCGACGCGGGGCTCGAACCAACGAACCGCGAGATCATGACCTAAGCGAAAGTCGGACGCTTAACCGACTAAGCCACCCAGGCGCCCCAGATGGATCTTTTTTTTAAAATCAGTTTTGATACCCTATATCTTTTGATTGGAGTACTTAGTTCATTTACATTCAGAGTGATTATTGAAAGATATGAATTTAGTGCCATTGTGTTACCTGTAGAGTTGATGTTTCTGGCGATGTTCTCTGGTCCTTTGTAGTCTTCGTTGCTTTGATCTTTTTTTTTTTTTTTCCCTCCACTCAGAGAGTCCTCCTTAAAATTTCTTGCAGGCTGGTTTTGATCACAGACTCTTTTAGTTTTTGTTTGTCTGGGAAATTCTTTATCTCTGTTTCTATTCTGAATGACAGCCTTGCTGGATAAAGAATTCTTGGCAGCATATTTTCCCATTCAGCACATTGAATATTTCCTGCCACTCCCTTCTGGCCTGCCAACTTACAGTGGACAGGTCACTGCTGCTAACCTTAAGTGTCTACCCCTGTAGGTTAAGGACCTTTTGTTCCAAGCTGCTTTCAGATTCCTTCTTTATCTTTGTATTTTGCAAGTTTCACTATGATATATCATGGTTTTAACCTGTTTTTGTTGATTTTGAAGGGGAGTTCTCGGTGCCTCTTGGACTTGAATGCATTTCCTGCCCCAGATTAGGGAAGTTCTAGCTATAATTGGTTCAAATAATCCTTCTGCCCCTTTTTCCCACAGAGCAGGCCTTTTCTATAGGACTGATTCAATGGTATTTTTTTCCCCTGGAATCAGAGAGATGTATGGGCTTTTCTTCTGTGTTTGTTCACCCCTAAATCATGCTCGTGTCTCCTTCGGGGCAGCACAGCAAAAAGAGCACAAGCTTTGGGGGCAGCAGACCTAGACTGACATCCTGGCTCTACGGTTCAGTTTTCTCATCTGCAGAATGGGGATTATCACGTCTCCCTCGATGAGCTGTTGGGAAGAAGGACTTCAGTATGAATGTGCATGAGGAGCCTGGCATGGGGCAGGTGGTTGCTGCCCCTCCTTCCCAGGAAAGAGGGTAGATTCAGAGAGATTTTCTGTTGGCTGAGGGACTCCTGGGGACCCATCCTGGAACTATGTGGCACAGGAATTTGGGGAGACACAGAAAAGAAACTCACTGCCTTTTTATTATTTATTTTTGAGCGAGCATGAGAGATTGAGCACAAGCGGGGTAGGGGCAGAGAGAGAGAGAGAGAGAGAGAGGGAGACACAGCATCTGAAACAGGCTCCAGGCTCTGAGCTGTTACTGCGTTTTTATTCCAGGAGCTTTAGAGAAGGAGGGCCAACATGGATGCAAACAGGCAGTGGTGTGCTGGTAAATGTTCGAAAACTAGCTCTCTCTGGAAAGACGTATACATACATAGTTTATTAAACTTTTTTATTTGTATAAAGAATGTGTAGCACATAACTTACAGCTAATAAAAAAAATATAATAATCTTTAACATAAATTCCATAGAGCCAATTAATGTCTATAAAATGCTTGCATTGATTTTTTAGGACCCATGCATCAGAAACCAACTTTAGAGGCACCTGGGTGAGTCAGTTGGTTAAGCATCCAACTTCAGGTCAAATCATGAACTCATGGTCTGTGGGTTCGAGCCCCGCATCGGGCTCTGTGCTGACAGCTCAGAGCCTGAAGCCTGCTTCAGATTCTTTGTCCCCCTCTCTCTCTGCTCCTGTCTCTCTGTGCTCTGTCTCTCTCTCTCTCAAAAACAAATAACATTTAAAAAATTAAAAAAAAAAAAAAAGAAACCAACCTTAGGTCACAGATGATAAACAAGTATAGTTTTGACATGAAAGTTGGTTACTTTTTTTTTTTAAGATTTGATTTTTAAGTAGCCTCCACACCCAGTGTGGTGCTCAAACTCACGGCCCCGTGATCAAGATTGCGCATGCTCCACTGACTGAGCCAGCCGGGTGGCCCCGATTGATGTTTTTAAGGTAAGGCATAAGGTGAACGTGGAACAATGAAGATTCTTGTCTGAACTTCAGTCGTTAATCAGTGATTTCATCAGTTAGTCAATTTCTTTGCTGAATTGCGTAGTAGTTGTCAAATACTGGAAGACTATTTCCTCAAGTTGTCATGCTTTTCACAATGTAACTGCTACAGACATGACGCACTGTCGAGTTGAATCTGCATTATTAACATTTTGTCCGTCGATAGCTCAAGCCTGTCTAGACCATCAACAAAACAATAGAGCAAGCCCTGTTTTGCTGGTTTCTTTTTCTTTTTTGTTAAATTTCTTTTTCTTTTATTTTATTAAAAATTTTTAAGATTTATTTATTTATTTGCGAGACAAAGAGAGACAGAGCGTGAGCAGGGGAGGGGCAGAGGAAGAGAGGGAGACACAGATCTAACACAGGCTTCAGGCTCAGAGCTGTCAGCATAGAACCCTACTGGGGTCTCGAACTCATGGAACGGGAGATCATGACCTGAGCTGAAGCCTGACGCTCAAGCGATGAACCACTGAGGTGCCCTGTGTTTGCTGATTTCTGTACTGGTACCAGTGTGACGTAACTGAACACAGAGTTGAAATGAGACATGCCACAGCACACCAATCCATATACATGTTTCCACCATACACTGCAATGACTGTATGTAATCTTAAGAGCAAAGATAATAGTAAAATGTGGTAAAATAATTAGGAAATTGGGGGGTGCCTGGGTGGCTCAGTTGGTTGAGCGTTCAACTTTGGCTCAGGTCATGATCTCACGGTTTGTGAGTTAGAGCCCCACCCCCACCCCCACCTCGGGCTCTGTGCTGACAGCTCAAAGCCTGGAGCCTGCTTCAGATTCTGTATCTCCCCCTCTCTCTTCCCCTCCCCCTGGTCGTGCTCTATGTCTCGGTCTCTTTCAAAAGGGAATAAACATTTTAAAAATTGAATAAGCTTTAATTTTAAGCTTATATAATTTAATTTTTTATAATGGTTACGCTCAACCACTCACTCTGGAAACTTAATAGTCGGCTCTTGAGAGCGAGAACCAGCCATGCCGGCTGCACAGGAAATCAGGGGGTCCTTGTAAGCAGCAGAAGTGGACTAGGTGTGGCTGAGGGACAGCACCCCTTCCCTGATTGGGAAGCCGCTCACCATATCCCAGCAGTTCTTGTGCATGGCATGGGGTGTTGCCAGATCGTCCAGTTTTTCAAAAGAAGCCAGAAATATGGACTGTTATGTGATTCTCTCCTTTTTAAAAAAATTTTTTTTAATGTTTTTATTTATTTCTGAGAGAGAGAGAGAGACAGCATGAGCAGGGGAGGGTCAGAGAAAGAGGGAGATACAGAATCCGAAGCAGGCTCCAGGGTCTGAGCTAGCTGTCAGCACAGAGCCCAATGCGGGGCTCGAACCCACAAACCGTGAGATCATGACCTGAGCCGGAGTTGGACCCTTAACCGACTGAGACACCCAGGCGCCCCTGTGATTCTCTTGACTTTAAAAAATTGGCAACAAATCAAGACACTTAAAAAATGCGAAGCTAGCCAAACAAAATACATTTATGTACAAATTCAGCCCATGGGCTTTCGTTTGTGACCTGTGCCTTCACAATGTGCCTCACGGGCTGTCCTATGGGGGACCCAGTGAGCATCGCGAGGAAGAGAGTGAGATGAGGGAGGCACTAGCCTCAGGCACAACATTTAAGGGATGCTGAAACAGCCAGTAATCAAGATAAAGAATATTTAAATACAACGTTTTAAAATTAAAACTAATGCGGGGCGCGGGGGTGGCTTAGCCGGTTAAGCATCCGACTTTCGCTTAGGTCATGATCTCGCGGTTCGTGGGTTCCGGCCCCGCGTCGGGCTCTGTGCTGACTGCCAGCTCGGAGCCTGGAGCCTGTTTCAGTCTGTGACTCCCTCTCTCTCTGACCCTCCCCTGCTCACGCTGTCTCTCTCTCTCTCCTAGAAATAAACAAAACATTTTTTAAAAAATTAAAAAAAAAATTAAAATTAAAACTAATGCCAAAAAAGTCTATGTTGAACAAAACAATGTTTTCTGGAAAGAGAGGGTCAGTAACAGCGTGAGTGGCCGGCCCCAGTGGAGCCTAAGACAAAAGGAAAAGTCCATAATATTGATGTGGGACCAGAGGAACTTAAGGAAGCTTCTATCGGTGCCACTCTCTGGCCCCATGTTCTGGGGAGGGTGGGGATACTCTGAGATTCAGAGCTGAAAATATCTCCAGGCCCTGGCTTTTCTCGGAGGTTCCTATGATCTGTGTGGCTTCAAGGAAGGTCCAGAGAAGTCTCCCTAATGGTCTACCTCAACCCCAGAAGATCTGAGCTCAGAGGAAGAGCAGGACCCACCGGTGGTGCTGATTGTGTAAGGCCTATAGCTGCTGAAAACCTGAGGATTCACTACTCAACCTGTGAGATCAGGACCTGAGCCAAAATCAAGAGTCAGACACTCAGTCGACTGAGCCACCAAGGCCCCCCCGCTTCCGTTTTAAAAAATGTTTATTTTGGGTCACCTGGGTGGCTTAGTCGGTTAAGCGTCCGACTTTCGCTTAGGTCATGATCTCGCGGTTCTTGGGTTCGAGCCCCGCTTCGGGCTCTGTGCTGACAGCCAGCTCAGAGCCTGGAGCCAATTTCAGAGTCTGTATCTCCCTCTCTCTCTGACCCTCCCCTGCTCACACTGTCTCTCTCTCTCTCTCTCTCCTAGAAATAAATAAAACATTTAAAAAAAATTTTTTTAATGTTTATTTATTTATTTTGAGAGAGAGGGAGACATTTTTGATGCTCATGACGAGGGGGGTTGGGTGCTCCCAGTATCTAGTGAATAGAGGCCAGAGACGTTGCTAAACCTCCCACAATGCACTGCACTGCCTCCTATAATGTAGAATTATCCCGTGCAAAATGTAACTGTTGAGGTTGAGAAACCCCAGCCTGCACAGAGAGATCTCTGTCCCATTTTCAGGCTCTCCTGAGAGACTAGGTTTTCATCCATTGCCTTAAAGCCCTGGCAACCAGAAACATCTCACTTCATTCACTCATATTGTTATTGGGAAATGACTTTCCCCCTCTAGCTTCCAAGCTAGCAAATCTTGGCTGTGCTGTCAAGAGGAGAAGAAATTTCCAGACACTTCCATCTCCCAGGTGCCTCCTCCTGAGCGAGGAGGCAGACATTCGCCAGCTGCGTGGCAGCACCTACTTCCTAGAGGGCGTTTGAATAGCCTCACTGCTGAGTTTCCAGTATCTTCTTCCATTTATACTGAGCACCTACTAGGTGGCAGGTACTAAGTAAGGGTTTCTTAACTCCCTTTGTTTATCTAATTTTTTAAAGTTTATTTATTTATTTGAGAGAGAGAGAGAGAGCATGAGCAGGGGAGGGGCAGAGAAAGATAGAGGGAGAGAGAGAATCCCAAGCAGGCCCTGCATTGAGAGCTTGGAGCCCAATGAGGGGCTCGAACTCAGGAACTGCTGGATCATGACCTGAGCTGAAACCAAGAGTCAGATGTTTAACCAACTGACTTACCCAAGCACCGGGTGATCTAAATATTTTTGTGGTAAAATATAACATACAGCTTACCATTTTAACCATTTTGAAGTTTACGTTCTCAGTGGCATTAAGTATATTCACAGTGTTGTACAAGCAGCACCACTGTCCATTTCCAGAACATTTTTTTGATCCCAAACAGAAACTCTGTACCCATTAAACAAGAATTTCCCATTCATGCCTCCCCTAGGCCCTGGAATCCATTCTGATTTCTGCCTTTATGAGCTTTGGGCAAGCAACTTTTTATTTTTGTGTATTGAAAATTTTTCTTTACCTTATTTATTTTGAGAGAGAGGAGAGAAAGAGAGCATGAGCAGGGGAGGGGCAGAGAGGGAGGGAGACGAAAAATCCCAAGCAGGCTCTGAGCTGTCAGCAGAGAGCCTGCTTCGGGGCCCATACTCACGAACCATGAAATCATGACCTGAGCAGAAACCAAGAGTCAGCAGAAACCAAGAGTCAGACGCTTAACCAACTGAGCCACCCAGGCACCCCATGCAGCTTTTTAAATACATAATCTAGGGGCGCCTGGGTGGCTGAGTCGGTTAAGCGTCCGACTTCGGCTCAGGTCATGATCTCACGGTTCGTGGGTTCGAGCCCCGCGTCAGGCTCTGTGCTGACAGCTAGCTCAGAGCCTGGAGCCTGCTTCAGATTCTGTGTCTCCCTCTCTCTCTGACCCTCCCCTGCTCACACTGCCCCCCTCTCAGAAATAAATAAAACATTAAAAAAAATTAAATCCATAATCTACTAAGCATCACTATGTCTTTGCAACTCCATATTAAATCTCTACTATCTCTACTTCACAGATGGGAGGAGAACCCCAGAAGGTAAGTAAGTAATCTTCACCACATTCATATAATTAGCAACTGACAGAGACAGGATTTGAACCCAGGCCTCTCTCTCATTCATCCAATAAACATATATGAAGCACCCTAATTCATGTTCAGCATTAAGAGTAGTGACAAATAAGATATTGTCCCTGTCATCAGCTGATTCCCATCTAGTAATCGAGACAAGTTTTTATGTAAATAAATGTGACTGTATGTAAATGAATGGAAATGACAGACATTATGTACACCAGACACTGCACCGAGCAGGAGACCGGAGGGTAGTCAGTCCTTCCTGCGATAAGGTCCGGTAAATTTCTTGGTGAAGGTACTGCTGGAGCTGAATGTTGGAAGATAAGAATTAGCTGGAAGGCCAGTTGGGCTGGAGAGGCAGAAGGAACAGTGTGAGTAATTGCTCAGAAGCATGAAGCTGCCTGGATGTGTTAGACTTCCAGGAATTCTGAGGGCTGAAGGGTAGGAAGGGCCCAGATGGGATTGGGGGTGCAGGCAAAGAACTTTTGAGGGAGGGTCTATGCCATCCTAGGGGAGATGGGCTCTATCCTGAGGGCAATGGGTGGCTTGTAGGGTTTTCAGCAAGGAAATGACCATTTAGAAATGCGGCCATTGAGCAGGTAGACCAGAGGGCCAAAACTGGAGGCAGAATGGCTCCCTGGGACTGTAATGATTCTGGGGAGAGAAGGTAAAGTTTGGACTAAGGCTGTGACATGGACTGATGAGAAGGCAATGGACATGGGAGATATTAAGGAGGTAGCATTTAGGGGATTCAGTCAGCAGTTAGCAGTGGATAGGAGGGGTGCCTGGGTGGCTCAGTTGGTTGAGCGTTTGACTCCTGATTTCAGCTCAGGTCACGATCCCAGAGTTGTGGGATCGAGCCCACCTAAGGCTCCACGCTTAGCGCAGGGCCTGCTTGAGATTCTCTCTCCCTCTTCCTCTGCCCCTCCCCAACTTGTGCTCTCTCTCTAAAGTAAAAAAGAAAAAAAATTAAGTGGCTAGGAAGCAAAAGGGAGGAATTATGGGTAACGACCAGGATTCTGACTTGGGTGATGGTGCTATTCACCAAGACAGGAAGAAGAGTAGGTTTGGGGGAAGATAAAGGTACCTAATATTCTCGGCCCCTGGCCAGCTCAGTAGGTAGAGCATGCAACTGTTTATTGATCTCAGAGTGTGCGTTTGAACCTCACGTTGGGTGTAGAGATTACTCAAAAATAAAATCTTTTTAAAAACCCACAACCACCTAATACTCATGAAACACTTAGTATGCACCAAACACTTTTCTTAGTCCTTTGCATATATTTACTCAGATAACTATACAACTCTATGAGGTAAATACTGTGACTCTCTCCATTATACAGATGAAGAAACAGAAGCAGAGAGAGGTGAAGCAACTTGCCCAACCTCACACAGCTCTGGGCATCTAAATCCACCATGCCACTCCTTCCCTAGGGAATAAATTTAATCCAGACATGCTGGGTCGACAATGCTTGTGGCTATTCTAAGACACCACGATCTCCATCCAGGATCAGCAAGAGGTTGAATTTTTTTATAATTATTTTTTTTAATGTTTTATTTATTTCTAGGAGAGAGAGAGGGAGAGAGAGAGACAGCGTGAGCAGGGGAGGGTCAGAGAGAGAGGGAGGCACAGACTGAAACAGGCTCTAGGCTCTGAGCTAGCTGTCAGCACAGAGCCCGACGCTGGGCTCGAACCCACGAACCGCGAGATCATGACCTAAGCAAAAGTCGGACGCTTAACCGACTAAGCCACCCAGGCGCCCCAGCAAGAGGTTGAATTTATTTCCAGGAGAGTTGATGAGCTGACAAGCTGACCGGCCAGGGAGATAAGAATCAAGAGAGTCCGGGTTTTTGAAAGTTAAAGGGAGGGGTTGGGGTTCTCATGGAAGCTCCAGGAATCTGTTTAGGAGGAGATTAGGGAGTAAGTGGCAAAGGCTCGGGTCCTGTCTTGGCCCTGGGTTTATACCATAAGTATGCCACTGCAGTATTTATGTTGTATACGTATTTGGGAGGCTAAAAGAGAATGCTCATGGAGTTAGTGGGTGTAAATGCCCCCCCAACTATGCCTTGGAAATATTAAATATTTGCAGTAATTTTCAAGATGAGAAGCAACAGAAATACAGGGGTGCCTGGGTGGTTCCGGGGTTAAGCATCCGACTCTTGATTTCAGCTCAGGTCAGGATCTCACAGTGCATAGGTTTGAGCCCTACTTTGAGCTCTGTGCTGGCAGTGGGGAGCTTGCTTGGGATTCTTGCTCTCTCCTTCTTTCTCTGTTCCTCCCCACTTGTGCTCGCTCGCTCTCTCTCCCTCAAAATAAAGAAAGAAACTTAAAAAAATTAAAAGAAAAAAAAAAGGAAGTAACAGAAATGTAAAATGAGATGAGATTTTTGCAACACGATGCCTTTAAGGAACACCCATTGGGCAAGGCCAGGGGCTGTAAGATCTCTCTTCCAAACGCTGGCATGGGGACCAAAAGTCACAGGACCAAACAGAAGTCACCCTGGAACCTTGAGGAAAGCAACCTAAGACCTAAGAATAGTCTGCTGTCGTGTCTTGGGGGAAACGTGCCTTGTGCTATGCAGGTCTGGATGGCTGAGAGGTTCAAAAACCCATTTAGTTGGGAGCATTTCAGCGGAAGCCGGATTGCAGCCTGAGCGAGCAGACGGTCTTGGTTAATGTGGGGTTGCGTCAGGGCTCCCTCTGAGAGTCGCTGCTTCTTTCCTTTCTTCTCAGTGTCCTTTTCTCTGCCAGCTCGTCTTCTCGTCTTTGTCAGACAGCGAGTGGCACGCCTGGGCGTCAGGCACAGATGGAACTGGAGCTTTCCACTGTGATCGAGAACTAGTCCTCCAAATATCTGGCTGCTGGGGCTTTAGGTCTTCACCCCTTTCTTTCCCTACTCCTACCCCCTTTTCAATGACTTCTTTAAGGTGGGTGATTGTTGTGTCCACAGGGACCCAATCTGGGGCTCCTGGGGTCTTCTTTCTTCCTACAGGGACAGTTCTTGGAGGGAGAGAGGAATCTCCCCAGATGCCTTAGGGCTGCAGCCCAGACCCCAGTCGCTGAGGTCAGACAGGGCTATCTCCATCTCCATTGTCACAGTGTGCTGAGGACCTTTATGGGGCTGGCCCTCCTGGCGGGTCCAGACTGTTTAGGTTTGATGTTCCTTGTTTGTTTCACTGACGTTCCTACCCCCCGCACACTAGTACTGACTCTTGTGTTTCCCGGGCCAAGGAGAAGATGATGTGCTTGAACTTTAAGTTCAGGGTGGGGGTGGGCTACTTCCGCCTGAACCTGGTGGAGCCGCACCACTTGGGCTCTTTCCCGTGTCTGTGGCACCAGCGGCTGCCACTCCTGGGGGTGGCCTGCCCGTCCTCCCCTGCTCTGCTCTGATGAGGACGGGACTGGGCTCCACGTTCCCTCCAGCCGGTCAATGCCTGGACGGCTCAGGCCCCCGCACAGACCTCTGCCCACTGGTGAGAGACAGCTGGCTCAAGGTAGCAGCAGAGCCCTGAGATCCTACTGGGAAGTGCCACCTGGTGAAAAATCCTGCCATTGACATCATGCTCCTGCTTGATCCTTGAGGGTGGGGAACGTGGAGGGGAGTAGGGAATGCTGCCTCCTCCTGAACGCATTACCCCAATAGACACAGCATAATGAAGTGATTCAGGAGCAAGGCGACTGGAGGCGGACTGCCCGAGTTCAAATCCCAGCTCTGCCATCTGCCAGCTGTGTAATTTTGGCTGCGTTGCTTGACCCTTCTGTGCCTCAGTTCCTTTACCCGGAAAATGGGAATAATAATAGATCTTACCTCACGAGAACGCTGTGAGGATGAGATGAATTTATGCACGTAAAGTGCTTACCAGTAGTAGCGAGTCACAGTGGCCCTCAGCCGCCGTGTTAACCTTAGCTGTCTAGGGCATTGCTTTGGCCTTGCCGCCCGGTCCACCCAGAACTGGATCAACTGGCAACTCCCCCCTCACCTGCTCTTGGCTGTTGGTAGCTGTGTCCCTACACGAATCTTCCTTCTGTCTCTCTCCTATACCTGTCCCTTCCTGCCAGTCCCATCGGCATCCTTCTGACAGACTTCCATGCTCACAGCCCTGGTCTGCTACTACGGAATGTGCCCACCCTCCATCCCAACCCACACATGATTACCACCTGGAGCTCTGGGCTTGGCATCCAGCACCTTCCATGAGCCGGCCCAGACCTCCCTTTTCAACCTGGTCATCCGCGCTTTCTCTGATCAGCCACACCAGGACCTGTGCCCCAGACCTGCACCAGATCCCTCCCACCATCTGGCCTTCCTGGAGGGCTCCACCCTGCTAGGCTCCGAAGCCAAACTAATCCTGCTCAGCTGCGTGACCTTGGGCGAGCTGCTTGGTGTTTTGAAGTTCAATTTGCTTCTGTATCAACAAAAGGGACGAATAGGAGGCGCCTGGGTGGTTCAGTTGGTTGATTTTGGCTCAGGTCATGATCCCAGGGCTGAGGGATGGAGCCCCATGTCAGGCTCCTTGCTGAGTGTGGAACCTGCTTAAGAGAGATTCCCTCTCTCTCTCTCTCTCTCTCTCCCTCTGCCCCCTCCCCTGCTCACATGCTTGCTCTCTCTCCTTCTTTCTCAAAACAAAAGGGACTAATAATACCTACTTCATGAGGTTGTTGTAAGGATTCAACAAGACAATGTAAACAAAGTGCTAGGCACACAGTGTTCTTCAGCAAGCAGCGGATGCCATGCCGTGAGTATCATAAATTCTACAATTATGAACTCAAACCCTACCTTCTTTCTAGGAAGCCTTCCTTGACCCTGCCCCTGCCTCTGTTTTGTTTGGGTTTGGGTTTTTTTTTTCCCCCTCCTCTGAGCCTCCAGGAAGATTCCATCTGATTCTTAGTCATGCACTGTTTTGTGACTTCCCTTTACTGCCGCCTGGAGCTGTTATTTAAATCCCTCCTGCTGCCGCTTTACAAGTGTCTCCTGATGCTCTTTGCACCTCAGCGGCAGACAGGATAGCGATGGGGTGCTTCGTATGGAATGGGGTTCACACACATATGCCGATTTAATTTCGTTTTTTATATCTTTAGGCCAGAATTAGGAGTGGGTCCAGACAGGGTGTGTCAGAAACCCAGGAGAGATGGACCTTCCTCCACCTCCTTCCGCAACTTGGGCCAATCTTAACAATCCTTTAATAGCTAAGTTCTTCCCAAGGTCTGATTAGAGTCCTGCTTGCTGTAAAGGAAGCTGTTCTCCTTGGGCCTCGGGCTATTGATGTCTAGGTCCCGAGAAGAGAGGTAGCCAGTTGCCTCTGGGGTTACGCGAAGAAGCCTGGGTTCTATTCTGTAGGCCAGGGCCCAGCAAACTATAGCCCTCCGGCTTTGTATCTGAACACAGTCATACCTATTTGTTTATATATCGTCTGTGGCTACTTTTGTGCTAGAGTCGTGGAGTTGAGTAGTTGAGTGGAAAGCCTATAATATTTGCTATCAGAAACTTCACAGAATATTCTGGTATCTGCTGGTCCCTGTGCTAGGCCATTATTGGGAGCCTTTGAAGCCAAGTCAGGGGATGACAGGGTCATTTGTGTATTTTAGAAGGATCCCTCTGGCAGCCAGGCGTATGGAAAACAGGCTGGACTGAGAAAGCTGTTGCAATTGTCCAGATGACAGCTGACGAGGCCTGAACTAAGACGAAGGCAGTGAGATAAACAAATAGTGCAGATTGGAGAGATATTTGTGCAGTAGAATCAATAGATCCGGGTGCCTGAGTGGATAGGGGCGGAGGGAGGAGGAAGCAAGGGGAGCTCGCTGCTGGTCCCCCCCCCCCCCCCCCCCCCCCCCCCCCCCCCCCCCCCCCCCCCCCCCCGCTTCAAGGGTTAGGGTCATCAGCTAAAGGGAAGAGTCTTTGAGGAAGGTTGTATATCTGGCTCTGGACACAATTCATTTGATTTTTTTTTTGTTTTAATTTTTTTTTTAAATTTTTAAACGTTTTATTTACTTCTGAGAGAGAGAGAGAGAGATGGAGCGAGCAGGGGAGGGTCAGAGAGAGAGGGAGACACAGAATCTGAAGCAGGCTCCAGGCTCTGAGCTAGCTGTCAGCACAAAGCCCGACACGGGGCTCGAACCCACAAACCGTGAGATCATGACCTGAGTCGAAGTCGGACGCTTAACCGACTGAACCACCCAGGCGCCCCACAATTCATTTGAGATATTTGCACGCGATGGCGAAAGCGCCAGGCTGGCCTCTAGAGTGAAAGGCCTCTAATCCTCCTCGCGTGGGAGTGTTTACTGTGGTAAAATATGCATGACATAATATTCACCATCTTAACCATTAAAAAATATTTTCCTTTAATGTTTATTTTGGAAAGAGAGACAGAGAGACAGAGCACGAGTGGGGGAGGGGCAGAGAGAGACAGACAGACAGATTCTGAAGTAGGCTCCAGGCTCTGCACTATCAGCACAGAGCCAGATGTGGGGCTCGAACTCACAAGTGAGATCAAGACCTGAGCTGAAGCCGGACACTCAACCGAGTGAGCTAACCAGGCACCACCATCCACCCATTTTAGCCATTTTTAAGTGTATGATTCAGTGGCATTAAGTTCATTCACAATATTGTACAAACATCACCACTCTCCATTTCCAGAACTTTTTCATCATTCCCAACCAAAATACTGTACCCATTAAATAATTACTCCCCCTCCCCTCCGTCCCCTCAGTCCCTGGTAATCTATATGCTACTCTCTGTCTCTATGAATTTGCATATTCTATGTACCTCATATAAGTGGAATGATACAGTATTTGTCCTCTGTGTGATTTCTTTCAATTAGCATAATGTCCTCAAATGTTCAATTACATATGATATATGAATAATATCCCATTGTATGTAAATGTCACATTTTGTTTATCCATTCATCTGTGGATGAGTAGATTCTTTTTATATTCTTATACTTCTAGTAAAGACAATCATATTTCTGATGACTTAAAGTGTCATTTCAGAGACAACGGGACACTATGTGCCTCCTGCGAAAAGAAGATTATACCACCTGTGAGTATTCTTGCCAAAAAAATTAAATTCAAATCTGTCCAAGCCTCTAGATCTAGGAAAAACAGAGATCAGAGCATCATATTAAACTATGTCATGAGGATTCAATCAGCAAAGTCCAGACTGTGAAAAATCTGTAGGATAAATGACCTAGTTTCTTCAACAAATAAATTGAAGCAGGAAAAAGAAAGAAAAGAGAAAAGTTTAGATTAAAAGATACTTAAAAGTTTTACTAGCTTACTGAAACATGTGGATCTTGATTCAAACAAATAAACAGTTTTTTAAAAAAGACGTTTATGAGATAATTAGAAATTTGAACACTGTTTATTTGACGATACTAAGCAATTATTGTTTCTTTATTTCAAAAAATTTTTTTGTAGGGGGCCCCTGGGTGGCTCAGTTGGTTGAGCATCTGATGCTTGACTCTGGCTCAGGTCATGAACTCGCGATTCATGGGTTCAAGTCCTGCGTCGGGCTCTGTGCTGACACCTCAGAGCCTGGAGCCTGCTTCGGGTTCTGTGTCTCCCTCTCTCCCTGCCCCTTCCCCGCTCATGCTCTATCTGCCTGTCTCTCTCTCTCTCTCAAAAATAAATAAACATTAAATTTTTTAAAAATAGAGATTTAAAAATTTAAAAATAATTACTTAACGTTTATTTATTTTGAGGGAAAGAGAGTGCACATGCACAAGAGGCGTGGGAGGGGCAGAGGGAGGGAGACAGAGGTTCCTAAGTGGGCTCCACGCTGACAGGAGAGCCGATGTGGGACTTGAACTCACAAACTGCAAGATCATGACCTAAGCAGAAGTCAGTTGCTTAACCTCTGAGCCACCCAGGCGCCCTCTAAGTAATTATTGTTTAAAAATTGTAGGTGTGATAATGGTACTGCAGTTTTGTTTTTAAAATAATCCCTATCTTTTAGAGATTCACACTAAAATCTTTTCAGATGAAGTGATATAATATCTGGGAATTGCTTCAAAACTCTACGGGGTAGGGATGCCTGGGCTAAGGTCCTGATCTTGAGGCTCCTGAGTTCAAGCCCCACATCAGTCTGTCTGCTGTAAGCACAGAGCCTGCTTCAGATCCTCTGTCCCCCTCTCTGTCTGCCCCCCCCCCACTCTCTCTCTCTCTCTCTCTCTCTCAAAAGTAAAATAAACATTAAAAAACATCTCTAAGGGGGAGGATAGCTGAAACAAATTTTCCTTGGGTTGGTAGATATTGATGTTGTGTGATGGATACGGGGGGAAGGGAGGCTATTATTTGCTTAGTTTCGTATGTGTTTGAACTTGCCCCAAATGAAATTTTTTCATGTCATACCAGAGATGCACTCCTTTATTTTGGACTGATCTTCGACAAGCACTGTCTTCTAAAAATTTAGATTTAAGGGGCACCTGGGTGGCTCAGTTGTTAAGCATCTGACTTTGGCTCAGGTCATGATCTCACAGTTCATGAGTTCAAGCTCCACTTTGGGTGAGGCCCCCTTCTGGTGAGCCCTGCTTAGGGTGAGCCCCACTTCAGGTGAACCTGGCTTTGGGTGAGGCCCATTTCCCTCTCTGTCTCTCGCTCACTTGTGCTCTCTGTCAAAAGAAAGAAAAAGAAAAAAAGAATTTAGATTTAAGTTTCCTGGAGAGTACTGTCCACCCACACTCCAAGCTTCTATGCAAAGAAATAAAGGATCGTAAGCTAATAAATGCATTTGGAGGAACAATATTCAAGGTGTGCTTTGTCATTGAACAGCACTTAAAAAGCTGGCTTGCTTATCTGAGACCCTTTTTGGACGGCCATGGTGTGCTAGCTTGCCGCCATGACAGTGTCATCTTACTTGTCGTTTGCCATTTCTCTTAAGCCTCACAATAACTCTGTGACCTACATACTATGATCAGCCCCCATTTTACAGATGGGGAACTAGAGGTTCAGAGAGATTAATAAGGGCTAACATCTGTTAACCACTTCCCATGTATCAAGTACTGGATTAATTGCTTTAAATGAATTTGCTTGTTTTATCAGCTCATACCCTTGTGAGGTAGGCACTGTTATTATTCCCTTTTTATAGATGAGGAAATCGAGGCTTACAGAGGCTAAGGAATTTGCTAGCAGCTGCTAGACCAAGTGTCCTCTCGGGCTGTGTGGCCCCAAAGCCTGTGCACTTTCCACTCCACCCAGGACACAGCCCTGGACAGAGTGTGGATCAGAGCAAGCATTCCGGCCTCTGCTATTTGTTAGTCACGTGGCCTTGGGCAGATTATTTCATCTTCCTAAGCCTGGTTTCTAATTTGTAAAATGGGGATAATAACAGCACCTCCCTAATAGGATGAATATGAGGACGAAATGCGACAATGCCCGTCAAGGGTTTAGCATAGCGCCTGCCTGTATAGTAAAGGCTTAACTGATGTAAGCGATGGTTATCATCACCAGGTTTCTCTCCGAGGGGGATTCTTGATTAAAGTCAGATTGCTGTAGAAGCTCAGGAATCTTCTGGGGAAAAAAAAAACAAAACACAAACCTGGCCTTTCCACGGTCATCTGGCCTATTTTATGTGGACACCACTCTGACATTTTTCTACAGGGCGGTGTAAAAGGTACTTTACTTTTATGCAGAACCCGGGCAGGGATTAGCCTGACCGGTGGGAAGTAAAAAACTAAAAACCACGTGACTATGAGCCCACCAGTCATTGTGGGTGTTATCTTGGTGTTTCAAACCTACTTGGTCTCTGAAACTGCTTCCTGGGTCAGGCTAGAGGAGCTCTTAAGAATACTCTATGCTAGGGGCGCCTGGGTGGCTCAGTAGGTCAGGTGTCTGTCTTCAGCTCAGGTTATGATCTCAGAGCTTGTGGGTTCAAGTCCCCAGTCGGGCTTTGTGCTGATAGCTCGGAGCCTGGAGCCTGCTTCGGATTCTGTGTCTCCTTCTCTCTGCCCCATCCCCTGCTCTTGCCCTGTCTCTCAAAAATAAATAAACATTTCTAAAAATTAAAAAAAAAGATAATACTCTGTGCTACCCACCCCAAGTGCCTAGATGTAGACACACATAAATAAAACCTATTTTTTTGTATTTTTTTAAGTTTGTTTATTTATTGGCGGGGGGAGGGGCAGAGAGAGAGGAAGAGAGAATCCCAATGCAGGGGTTAATCTCACAAACCTCGAGATCATGACCTGAGCCAAAATCAAGAGTCAGTCGCTCAACCGTCTGAGACACCCAGGTGGCCCAAAAAGACATATGTTAATATGCCTATTCATTCGCTGTCATACTGTAGGGGAAGAGCATGGGCTTTGGAGCCTTGGGGACCTCAGCTTGAATCCTGACTCTGCCACTTGCAGGCTGTGTGCAAGTCACAAATCTGTCTGTGCTTCAGTTCCCATAGCTGTGAGTTAGGACAGATGTGATAGTAAAGCTAACGGTTATAGAATGCTTACTATGTGCTGAGCACTCTTCTTCTTATATGTTAACTCATTTAATTATTTCAAACTTAAAATTTTTTATTTTTTTATTTGAGAGAGAAAGAGAGCAGGGTGGGGAGAGGGGCAGGGAGAGAGAGAGAGAGAGGAGAGAGAGGGGGGGAGAGAGAGAGAGAGAGAGAGAGAGAATCCTAAGCAGACTCCATGCCTAGCCCTGAGTCCAGTGTGGGGCTCCATTCCATGATCCTGGGATTATGACCTGAGCCAACATCAAGAGTTGGATACTTAACCGACTGAGATACCCAGGCGCCCCAAGAAACTCTATTTTTTAAAAGCAATTTTAGGTTTATAGCAAAATCGGGCTGAAAGTGCAGAGTTCCCATATACCCCCTGCCCTAACACACGCACCAGGCACCCTTAGCCCCCGCCATCAATGTCCTGCACCATAGCAGTACATTCGTTATAACTGATGAACTGATATTGGCACATCATCATCACCCAAAGTCTAGAGTTCACATTACGGTTCACCCTTGGTGTTGCACATTCTATAGGTTTGGACAAATGTGTAATGACATGTATCCGTATCATATAGTTTCACTGCCTACTCATCTCTCCCTTCCTCTAGCCCCTGACAACCATAGATCTTTTTATTATCTCCATAGTTTTGTCTTTTCCAGACTGTCATTGAGTTGAAATCATACAGTAGGTAGCCTTTTCAGATTGGTTTCTTTCACTTAGTTCACAGTTATTTAAGGTTCCCCTTGCCTTTTCGTGGCCTGGTAGCTCATTTCTTTTTAGTGCTGAATACTATTCCGTTGTCTGGATCTACCACAGTTTATCCATTCAGGTACTGAAGGACATCTTGGTTGCTTATATACTGACAATTATATTAAAGCCGTTATAAGCATCTGTGTGCAGGTTTTTGTGTGGATAGAAGTTTTCAGGTCATTGGGGTGAGTAACAAAAAATGAAATCTCTGGATCGTACGGTAAGAGTATATTTAGTTTTGTAGGGAACTGCAAAACTGTCTTCCACAGTGATTGTACCATTTTGCACTCCTACCAGCAATGAATGGGCATTCCTGTCGCTCCATGTCCCTGGGAGCATTTTGCGTTGTCAATGTTCTGGATTTGGGCCATTCTAATAGGTGTGCAGTGATATTTCACTGTTGTTTTAATTTGCATTTCCCTACGACATATGACGTAGAGTATCTTTTCAAATGCTTATTTGCCATCTGTATGTCTTCTTTGGTGAAGTGTCTGCTCAAGTCTTTGGACCGTTTTTAAATAGGATTGTTTGCTTTCTTATTGTTGGGATTTAAGAGTTCTTCATTTATTTCTGACAACAGTCCTTTATCATTGTGCCTTTTGCAAATTTTCTCTCCTGTCTGTGGCTTGTGATCTCTTAGTATTGTCTTTTGCAGAGCAGATGTTTTTAATTTTTAAGAAATCCAGCTTATCAGTTTTTTCTTTCATGAATCATGCCTTTGATGTTGTATATAAAAAATCATCACCATGACATTGGTTGTAGCAACATTTTTCTCGATGTGTTTCCTGAGGCAAGGGAAACAAAAGCAAAAATAAACTATTGGAAGTACATCAAAAGTTTTGCACAGCAATGGAAACAATCAGTGACACTAAAAGACAGCCTAGTAAATGGGAGAAGATATTTACAAACGACATATCCAATAAAGGGTTAGTATCCAAAATACATAAAGTTGAATATACAGTTCAACACCAAAAAACCCCAAGTAATCTAATTCAAAAGTGGTCAGAAGACATGAACAGACATTTCCCCAAAGAAGACGTACAGGTGGACAACAGACACATGAAAAGATCCTCAACATCGCTCATCATCAGGGAAATGCAAATTAAAACCACAATGAGATATCACTTCACACGTGTCAGAATGGCTAAAATAGAAAACACAAGGAAACACAAGTGTTGGCAAGGACGTGGAGAAAAAGGAATCTTCACGCACTGTTGGTGGGAATGAAAACTGGTGCAGCTGCTCTGGAAAACAGTATGGTGGTTCCTCAAAAAATTAAAGATAGAACTACCATATAATCCAGTAATTCCACTGTTGAGTATTTACCCAAAGAATATGAAAACACTAATTTGAAAAGATGTATGGTCCCCTATGTTTATTGCAGCATTATTTACAGTAGCCAAATTATGGAAGCAGTCCAAGTATCCATCAATAGGTGAATGGATAAAGAAGAGGTGGTATATATATACAATGGAATATTACTCAGCCATAAGAAATTAAATGTTGCCATCTGCAACAACATGGATGGATCTAGGGGGGTATAACATAAGTAAAATAAGTCAGAGAAAGACAAATACCATATGAAGTCACTCATGGGTGACTCAGCAGAATTTAAGGAGCAAAGCAAACAAACAAAGCAAAAAAGAGACAAACCAAAACCCAGACTCTTCAGTATAGAGAACAAACTGATGGTTACGAGAGGAGAGGTGGATGGGGGGTGGGGGAAGTATGTGACAGGGATTGAAAGTACACTTACCATGTTGAATCACTATATTGTTTACCCAAAACTAATATAACAGTGTATGGTGACTATGCTGGGGTTAAAGTTAAAAAAAAAAAAAAACTCATTACCATACGGAAGGGTTTCCACCTATGTTATCGTCTATCAGTTTTATAGTTTTGAGTTTTACATTTAGGTCTATGATCCATTTTAATTTTTGTAAAAGGTGTGATGTTTTTGTCTAAATTCGTTTTCTTGCCTGTGGATATCCGGTTGTTCCAGCATCACTTGTTGAAAAGACTGAGCTCATGTTTTGTTTTTTGTTTTTGTTTTTAAAGATTTTATTTTTTTTAATGTTTTATTTATTTCTAGGAGAGAGAGAGAGAGAGAGAGAGACAGCATGAGCAGGGGAGGGTCAGAGAGAGAGGGAGACACAGAATCCGAAGCAGGCTCCAGGCTCTGAGCTGGCAGTCAGCACAGAGTCTGACGCGGGGCTCAAACCCACGAATCATGAGATCATAACCCAAGCGAAAGTCGGACGTTTAACCGACTAAGCCACCCAGGCGCCCCTAAAGATTTTATTTTTAAGCAATCTCTACATCCAACGTGGGACTCGAACTTACAACCCCCAGATCAAGATGTGCATACTCCACCAGCTGAGCCAGCCAGCCACCTCATGACTAAACTCATTTCATTTTCAAAATAAACTTTGAGGCAGGCACTGTTATTTATCCTCACTTTTCAGATAAGCAAACTGAGGCACAGAACGGTTTTGTAAATCACCCAGGGTAACACACCTAGTACCTGACAGGGATTTGAACCCAGGTAACCTGCCTCCAGAGTCCGTGCACTCAGTCCCTAGCTATAATAATAGTCTTTTCGTCATAGGTTTGTTGTGAGATAGAGATAGTGTCTATCACATAGTAGGTGCTCAGGAAGCAGTAATGAGAACATTGTCCAACCCAGCCTCCAAGGTTTCACTCAATGCCATGTCCTCAGAGCAGCTTTCTTTTACTCCTGCAGCCAAACCAGCCATCCATCATAGTACTATCTCATCCTACGAATGACAGTGTGGTGTACCCTGCTGCAGTCACAGCTCACTTCTGTGGGAGTTCCCTGGAAACAGGCCCTATGTCTGATTTCTCAGTGTCCCCCAGAGTGCCTGGCGCTGCACCTGCCACTCAGCAGCCTCTCAATAAAAATTTGTTTCATCGAGTTTGGGTGGCATGCTATTCCTTTACCCAAAATGGACATCCTGGTTGTGTGGTCCATTCCTCAGGATGTCCCAGCTCTTACTCAGCTCTTTGCTCCTGAGTCCCCTTGCTCCGACCTTCCCTGATCTGTCAGGTTCGGCCACTCCTGTCTGCAGAAATTCTGGGCTGGGCTAACTATGGAGGCAGCTGCCCTTGTCTCCTCCACCCTTCTTTCTGCAGGGTGCACTCAGTTTCTTCTAGATTCCAGAGTACCCCACTCCAGTATGCACACCGCCTGTAGAAGCATCCACCTCTCCATCTCCAAACCCGGGATACAGCACCTACCTTGGAAGCTGGGTCTCTAAACACCTCTGGCCTCTCCCAGGACATCTAAAATTCCTTCTTGGCGGGTAGAGCAGCTCACCGGATGTTTACAGGACGTGAGGGATCTGTAAAGCAAAAAGCCTCTGATAGGTGTTCATCTTTGTCTGGTTAGACTCCCCTGGGGAGTGAGTGAGCACCGCCGAGGGCTGTGTCTCCTGGGCCCCTGTCCACCCCTCAGGCAGCTGCACTTGAGGCAGGGCTCTCGGAGACCAAGCTACCACCTTGGGGAGTACATTCTGCGAGGGCCACCTTGGACATGCAGGCAGCGTCGGCTTTAGTCTGAGCCATCTGGCACCGTGGAGCAGCGCCCTATGTCTGCCTCTGCAGAGCCGCCCTAGGAAGATGTGACCAGCAAGGCTCGAAGGCTTCCTCTGCACAGCCCTGCCCCGGGCAGCACCTTCTTGGACACAGGCAGCGCGCGGGGTCCAGTGCCGGCCTTGGAAGGAACCTGACCTATACCGGCGGGCACGGCGCCTGCCCTGGGCGTGCCCAGCGGCCTCCGGCGCCCAGCGCAGACCGGGGCTCCGGGCGGGGCCTCTCGGACCCGGGCAAAGGCTCCCGGAGCGGCGCCCGGTGCCCGCATGGCCCGCGCTGGAGGCGCGCCCAGGCGCTGCCAGGAAGGCGGGCCGTTTATCCCCGGAGCCGCCAGCAGGGAGCTCCCTTTCGGCTCTGCTCGCGCGGCCGCGGGGGGCGGCGCTGCGCTGCGCCGCGCTGCGCTCCAGCCCGGACCGGGCCGGGGCCGCTGGATGCCGCGTCTCCGCTTCTGCTGCCTGCCGGGCGGGCTCCGGCGGCCGGTGAGCGCTGGGCGGCGGGGGCGGCCGCTCGGGGGCGGCCCGGGCCGGGTGGGGCGGCGGGCCGGGCTCGGGCCGGGAAGGCGGGCGGGCGGCGGGGCCCGCCGGCCCCTCCTCCCCCACTGTCCCCTGGAAGCGGCGGCCCGGACTCCCGGCTCCGGTCCCCGGCCGCGCCGCGGAGCTCGGTGCCCGGGAATGGGGGCCGACCGGGAGCGGCGGGGAGGGGAGCTCCGGGCCCTTGCGCCATCTCGGGGGCGTGCGGAGGCAGGGCAGGGTGGCCCTCGGTTTAGGGGGATTGAGGGCTGAGGGGAGCCCAGGTGGCCCCGGGCTGCGGGGTGGAGGCTGCAGCCTCCGGGATAGGGGGCTTCTCGGGGCCAGGCCCAGGTCCCCCAGACCGAGCGAGCGAGCAAGCGAGGCTCCGAGGAAGGCAGCGGGCAAGGCGAGCACCTCCACCGAGCCCTTTATCCCTCCCAGCGGCCTTCACCCTTTCACTGCCAGGCCGACAGCGGGCTCCTCGCAAAGGAGCAGCTGCTAGACAGCTGGCAAAACAATGGAGACCCCGCTTTCCCCAGACCCCCTCCCCTTGGGACAGAAAACGAGGGTGAGTGAATGCTAGGCTTTGGAGATTAGGGAGTGCTGACTGTCCCCAGTGACTGGCTGCTCACCTCACCTTTCCCTGCAAAGGGGTGGGGTGTGTGTGGGAAGGTCGGACAGCCTGCCCCAGGCCTCTGCGAGAGACTGCCCTGACGCCCCGCCCTGCTAACCTGTCATGCCAGTTATCTCGCCAATGGGAATGGGAGGTGGTAAGGTTAGCTGTTCCCCACCCCTGCGTTGGGGGGGGTGGGGGTGCGACTTGGTACCAAGCATGGTGAGGAGTGGGTCGTGTTCCTGGCTGAGATAAGGCCTGCAGGGACATAGCACACTTTGGGGCTTTGTTGGGGGCAGGGAGGGGGGATGGGGATGTCACCCTGTTGCAAGGCACATGTGTCCTGCTGATTAGTTGGAAAGGCTGCCAGCCAGAATGAACGGGGGGGGGGGGGGGGGGGGGGGGGGGGGGATGGGGGTGGCGGAAAGCAGCGGTGTGGTTTTTAAGCGGTACTGCTTTTGCCGGGTCTCTTGGCCAACGGGGCATGTGCTTGGCAGTGTCCTCTCGGTTTGCGTTTGCGTGGAGAGGTTGGGGGACAATGCTTCTTAGGAGGAGCTCTCCCGCCTGGAGCCTTCCTGCCCTCTGACGGACCCCCAAAATTATGGAATTGGGTCCCCTTCCCCCTTCGCCTCGCCAGTGATTCAGGCTGAGTTGTGTGGGGGCTCATTTGTCCTTTGGAGTACCTGGCGTGTCTGTTGCTGAGGCCTTGTAAGTGCCCCCAAGGAGAGTGAACTGTCAGAAGTGTGTATGCACTGGGTGCGTGTTGGAAGGGAGGGAAGGTCAACCTGCCGGCCAAGAGCAAGATCACCTCTCCATGTTCTTGCCGGGTCTGGAGCCCTTCTCTTGGGCAGGTTGGTTTCCTGTTGTCATGGCAACGGGCCAGGCCTTGTCTAACTTTCCCCACCCTTTTGCTTTCAGAGGCTACTTTCTATACGGGGATACTGAAAGTTGCTCTCCTGAGGTCTCTGGCTTCCTGACAGACCTCACTGGCTCCTTGCCAATGGCCTGCCACCTCCTCGGCTTCCCCTCTGTCCTTTTGTGATGAGGGCTTTCCAGGAAACATCCTCCTCGTTGCTGGACATGACTAATTTTAGATAATCGCCTCGGGTGGAGGTGTGCTTGTTCATTTGGGGTTGGGGACATTGAAGCTGGGGCCTCGATTCCAGGAAGACGATGGGGGAAGCTATTGTGTTGGGGGGTCAGGAGAATGAGAAGGGGCACAGCTGGGGGTGAGGGGGCCTGTGCGAGGGATAGAATGAGTGCTGGTGGTCGCTTCCTTGGGAGGCTTTGAACTTTGAACACTCGATGACCTGGTGCCTGGCAGCTCTGAGTATCTGGTTTGTTTACGCTCCGCAGGCCTGGCTCAGGTGCCAGGGTGTGTGCCTGAGGGCTTCCTCCTGTGCCCCGGGCTCTCCTCAGAAGCCCTCACGTGGATTGTGCCCTTCCCGGCTCCTGCCTGGTGCCTCAACCTTACTCCCTGGTAGTCTGGGTAGCCAGCCTGTTGCCTGGAGCCCCTCTTCACCTGCCCGGCTTGAGGCTGCTCATTAAAGGGTGCATGTGTCTTCAGGAATTGGGCCTGAAATCTCCGGGGTCCCCCAGAGGCAGGTGCCTGAAGGTGGCCTGGGTGGGGCAGAACTGGGGCTAGTGTGAAAGGGAGAATCCACCCTACTTGGGTGGAGCAGGGAGTTGCTGGAACTCGGGAAACCCTGATCCGGACTTGGTGCGTCATAGGTCTCCAGAGCAGCGCGGCTGTTCTGGTTCCTTCTAAACCAGCCGTCTGTCCCCAGCCAGACACCCCCCCTTCACCTGAAGTGGATGCCACAGACGGGAACTAGATCATCCATGTGAGCCGGGTCCTGTTGGTGGCTCTGGGCCCCAGGCCTTGTCCCAGACCTCTCCCGGGTGTGGTGGTTACGTAAAGGTGAGGGGCTCTGGCCTGGTGTAGTTTAAAGTTTCAAGGGTATGGGAGGGCCCAGCCCACCCTGTGCTGTGATTAACAGGTTCCCCCAGGACTTGGGCTGGGGGCTTGAACTTCTGCTTTGGGTCAGGCCCCTGGGTGCTTTAAGATCTGCTCACTGCACCCCACCCCCATTAGCATTTTCTGGGGTAGCCTGAATTAGACAGTGGGACTGGGAGCTGGATTGGGAGGGGTGAGGAGCAGAACTGGAAAGCCTCCAGTCCTCTCCCCACCTCACTGTCCTTGAGGTGGAAACTGTGTGCCTTGTAAATTAACCATATGCCCTTGATGTTTCAAAGAGCTTATAGTCAGGCAGCAGTTTAAACTGTGGCCTGAGGGTTTTACAGGGCCCAGGGCCCTTTCTCTCTTACCATCGCTCACAAGGGATTATTTTTATGATCCTCCGGTATTCAGAGATGTTGGATGCTCGGCTCAAGGTCACTCAGCAAGTCAGAGGCAGAGCGGGATTCTGAACCTGCAGTTTGTAGTCGAGCAGAATACCTTTCCGGCAAAGGCAAGGACTTGTGGCCAAGTGTGAACTCTCAGGTCCACGGAGATTTTATTGTTGAAATAGCTGGGCCTAGAGAGGGGACAGGACTTGCTCAAGGTCACACAGAAGTTTGGGGGGGAGGGGAGAGGTAGCTGAGTTTAGCGCCCAGCGGGCTGTGGCAAACCCCGCATGGGGCCAAGGATGTGAGCCTGGAAGAGCAGCTGGGGACCTGGCCGCGCTCCTGGCACCTGTCCTGCGTCGTTCCTCCAGGGGCCTGCGGGATCGCTGCGTTCCAGGGGAGCCGGTATCTTGGCGGCAGTTGCCGCGGGGCTGCGGCTGCACCGGCCGGCTGCCTGGAAGGGCTCAGGGCCGTGGGTTCCAAGGGAGCCAGAGCCGGCCGGCTGATGTCATGTGAGAAGCGTGCAGTTGGGGCGAGCACACCTGGAGCCAGATAAGCTCCGTGTGACCCGGCCGTGAGTCACGGGGCGCTGCGGAGCTCTAAGCTGGACCGGCTGGGAGAGGCTCGGCCGTGGCCGTGGCGGTGGCGGTGAAGGCGACAGGCGTCACTCTGCGCCGCTCGGCTGGGGCGCGGGCCCGGAAGCGCCAGGTGCTGTGCGAGTCCTGCCTGGTCGATTTGCAAACCTCGGCGGCGCCGAGAAAGGCCTCTGGGCTGTAGGAAACTGCCGCTTAGGGAGGTCAGGGGCCAAGGGAGAGAGGCCGGCTCTCTTGGGAAACTATTTCCTTTGTATTTATTTATGAGTGTGGTCTGGGAGTGAGGTGGGGGGGACTGACCCTTTTAAGTGTCCACCCACAGCAGCCAAGTCTGGGCGCCTTGTCTTGGGATTCTAACGTTATAGTTTCCATTTCCTGGGGTTTCTATTTTGCCAGCTGCAGGGTGACCCATTTAAATAGGTCCCCACTTAAAGCCACAAGACACTAGTGAGATCTATTTTAACTGAGTCCCCCAAGTCACTGAAGCTTTCCTAAGGCCTGAGATGGCAAGCCTTGAACTTACCATCGCAAACTTGGTTTACAGCCTGAATGCTAAATGGATTGTCAAGCCTTTCCTTTTTTCTTTCTTTTTAATCTTTTAAAATCACAAAAGTAACATACACTGAGAAAGTCTATTAGCTAAAAAGCTAAGGTGTTACTACCCCTGTCTGCCTCTACTCCATGGAGAAAGCCACAGACAAAAATCTTGTAATGGATCTTTTCAGACATTTTTTTTAAAGATTGTTTTATATATATAGATATAGATAGATATACACATTATATATGCATATATTATTTATATTTATATGCAATATCATGTTACATAAACACAATTTTCTATAAATATTAAAACTTTTTTTCTGTAGGAAATAAAGAACATACAGAAAAGTAGAAGAAATATTATACATAATCCCACTATCTAAAGCCCCTAGGCCTAGGGGCACCTGAGTGGCTCAGTTGGTTAAACGACCAACCTCCGCACAGGGCATGCTCTTACAGTTCATGAGTTCACGCCCTCTGTGCTGACACCTCAGAGCCTGGAGCCTGCTTTGGATTCTGTGTCTCCCTCTTTCTCTGCCTCTCCCCCGCTCATGCTCTGAGTCTCTCTCTCTCTCTCTCTCTCTCTCTCTCTCAAAAAATAAACATTAAAAAAAATAATAAAATAAAGCCCCTAGGCCTAGAAGCACACATACCTATCAGCAAAATATTCTCATTGTAAAAAAATATTAAAATAATACCAATGAAACATAAATCTGTTGACTCTTCTAAAATCTGTCTCTTCCCCAGAGCATACACTTTTCTATGCATTTGTAAATATTGCACATACATAATGTCCACATATATATATGCACACATATACATAGTTTAAAAAATTTTAGTAAAAATTATATGGCAACTTGATTTTTTCACTTAACAATATAGAATAGAATCTTTTTAGGTTAGTATATGTAAATCTTCATTCTTTAAAAAGATTTTTCTTGGGGGGGCGCCTGGGTGGCTCAGTCGGTTAAGTGTCCGACTTTGGTTCAGGTTATGATTGCATGGTTCGTGGGCTCGAGCCCTGCATTGGGCTCTGTGCTGACAGCTAGCTCAGAGCCTGGAGACTGCTTCAGATTCTGTGTGTGTGTCTCTCTCTCTGACCCTCCCCTACTCATGCTGTCTCTCTCTCTCTCTCTCTCTCTCAGAAATAAATATAACATTAAAAAAATAAAAAGATTTTTTTTTAACATTTATTTTCTATTTTTGAGAGAGAGAGCACAATGGTAGCGGGTACCATTCTTGAGGGCTTACTCTGGGCTAGGTGTTATATAGAGGCCTTATATACCAATTTCCTTTAGTCCCCAGGCCTTATGTACTTTTGTACATACATAAGTATGTAAGGTACTTTTATTGTACTATTATTATCTCCATTTTACAAATAGGAAAAAAGAGGCACAGAGGCGTTAAGTGACTTTCCCAAGATTGCATAATTATCACCTCAGAAGTGGTCCCACAGTTGCTACCTGACTGACATCTGAAGCCTAAGCTCTTTCATTAATTTCATTTATCTTGCATTTAGCAGGTACTTGATAGATATGTATTTTCCTCAACATTTATCACAACTTAGAAAAGTTAAAGAATTTTACTATGAACACCCCCCACTTCCTAGATTCCACAATTTACACTTTACTGTCCTTGCTTTATCATATATTTATCCCTTGATCCATCCATCAAAACATCTCACATCTTTGATGCACCTCAAAGAAAACTGCAGATATCAGTATACCTTGCCCCAAATACTTGAGTACACATATCATTGACTAGACCTCAGTATGTTTCCAGCTCTTTTTTTTCTTTTGAGTGACTGTTTCACGTAATGAAATGCACAAACCTCATGTGTACTATTTGATAACGGTTGACACATGTATACATCTGTCAGCCTAAATCCCTATCAAGATAATGTAACATGAGCATCACTCCAGAAAGTTCCCTCATGCCCTTTCTCAGGCAATGGCCACCCCTACCTACTTCCCCACGTTCCAGAGGTAATCACGGTTCTGATTTTCTTTCACCACAGGTTAGTTCTGTCTATACACATCTTTCTTGGCTGACTGTGGGTTTACCTCCTGTTAAACCCATTGTAAATTGAAAATATCATAAGTCAAAAATGCATTTAATATACCTAACCTGCCAAACGTCATCAGTTAGCTTAGCCTACCTTACATGTGCCCAGAACACTAATATTAGCCTACAGCTGGGCAAAATCATCTAGCACAAAGCCCATTTTATAATAAAGTGTTAAATATTTCATGTAATTGATTGCACGCTGTAGTGAAAGTGAAAAACAGGATGGCTGGGGCTCCTGGGTGGCTCAGTCAGTTAAGTGCCCAACTCTTGATTTTGGCTCAGGTCATGATCTCATGGATTGTGGGTTCGAGCCCTGCATCCGGCTCTGTGCTGACAGTACAGAGCCTGCTAGGGATTCTCCCTCTCCCTCTCTCTCTGCCCCTTCCCCACTTGTACACTCACCGACTCTCTCTCAAAATAAATAAACTTAAAAAAAAAAAAAAAAAACATCCACAATGGTCGTGTGGGCACAGAGCAGCTGTAAGCATATCAGCTGTTTACTCTTGTGGTTGTGTGGCCGGCTGGGAGCTGCAGCTCGCTGCCACTACCTGGCATCACAAGAGAGCTTCCTACTGCCTATCGCGAGGTCAGGAAAAGACCCAAATTCAAAATTCGAAGGATAATTTTTACTGAACACATAATGGCTTTCACATGTGCATATTGTAAAGTTGAAAACTTGTAAGTCGAACCATTATAAGCCAGGGACCATCTGTACCAGAACTTCATAGAACTAGTGTCTTATCTGGATGTACTCTTATGTCAAAGCCTTCTTTTACTGTCACTTGACATAGTATTTTGGGGCTTCATCCCTGTTATATCAGTAGTCGCTTCCTTTTTATTGCTGAGTAATATTCCAGTGTATGAATATATAAATTGTGTCTCCTGTTGTTGAACCACAAGATGCGCATTTGAATTGAATGGTCCTTGCCCTCAAAATGCTTTCTGTCTTAAAGTGATAAGGCGGCGGAGTTGAGTAAGTCGATTGGACTTTGCTTTGATTTGGGGAGTAGTAGGGTCAAGATGATTTGGGCACATACCCTAATTTTTTAAAAATGTTTGTTTATTTTTGAGAGACAGTGAGAGACAGAGCATAAGCAAGGGAGGGGCAGAGAGAGGGAGACACAGAATCAGAAGCAGGCTCCAGGCTCCGAACTGTCAGTACAGAGCCCGACACGGGGCTCGAACCCACGGACCGTGAGATCATGACCTGAGCTGAAGTCGGACGCTTAACCAACCGAGCCACCCAGGTGCCCCAACATACCCTAATTTTTATACATACCTTTCTTCTACTTAAAATTAGGAAAGGCCTCCTGGAGTAGAATGAGGGGAGAAAGACAGAGGAGGAGGTCAGAAAACTCTAAGGTTACCTTCCCTGGAGAGGCCAAGAGACCAAGAGACTGCAGCCCAGAATGAAGAGTGAGGAGATGCTGATGTCACTGCTGCTGGAGACTTTGAACCTGAGGATGGGAGAGGGTGAAAAGTGCAAGGTCCACAGGAAGGTGACGGAGCCCTGGTCTCCGGCGAAGTGGGCTCTGAGGAGCATAGCAACGGCTGCACTGTACATCTGACCCCAGACAGGGAGGCCGCAGGTAGCCCCAGACAGGCTTGTAGGCGTGACAGTGGGGAAGGGGTACCTTGTGAGCTGCGTGCATACCGGTGGCAAGACAGGGCTGATGAGGGAAGGGCCGAAATGGACTCAGTCTCCAAAGGCCCCGGGGTTGGGATAAGAGGAGTAGCTTTGGCAGAAGGTTAATAAATAACCTGTGTCCACAAGACACTTAGATATTTGGAATTTTTGAGCGACAAGAGACCTAGATCATCCAGTCCAATCTTGAGCAAAGTGACAGGCTCAAGGTCCCCTAGCGGTTTGTTGGCAGATCCAGGCCTAGATACCAGGCCCGCTAATGCTCCCGGCCAGCACCGTCGCCTGTGCTACTGCTGTGACTGTGTGTGGTTCCTGCCTGTCGCAGCGGCAGCGAGGGGCAAGCTTTTGCCAAGACAGGGATTTACATGAAATTACTTCTCAGGGACCTTTCCAGCCCAAAGATTCTAGAATCCTGAGGCCTGTTTTCTGTTGGTACCACTCAGTGGTCTAGCTCCCAGCAAAGAGCCGGGGTTGGAGAAGGAAAGCAGAGTAATAACTGAAGACCAAAAGAAGGGTCTTGGGGAGATAGCATTGCAGGCTTTGGGTTCTGCGTGCTTGGCCCGAGGCTGAGGCCAAGATACTCGTCTGTCTCCTTCCAGTCCCCAGAGTGGGTTTCTTTCTTTCTTTCCCACACAGATGCCCCTGGAGCCGCCGCCTCTCCTCCTCCTCATCTTCCTCATTTAGTTTTGAGAGAGACAGAGACAGAGTGTGAGCAGGGGAGGGGCAGAGAGAGAGGGAGACGCAGAATCTGAAGCAGCCTTCAGGCAAAAGAGCCAGACGCGGGGCTTGAACTCACGGTTATGATCTCACGGTTTGTGAGTTCAAGCCCCACGTTGGGCTCTGTGCTCACAGCTCAGAGCCTGGAGCCCGCTTCAGATTCTGTGTCTCCCTTTCTCTCTGCCCCTGCCCCGCTCGCACTCTGCCTCTCCCCTCTCAAAAATAAATACACATTTAAAAAAATTTTTTTTAATCAACCTTTTAAGACAGTGTAGGTAGTGATGAGTGAGGGGTTAGGTGGGCAGTGACCAGCTGAAGAGCCACATCTTGGTATATGGTAGGTCTGTACCACACCCCATCAGTGTTCAGGAGGAGAGAGAGACTCCCCATGTCAAAATAGAGCCCGGAAGAGAGGATGCCTGCTGTCAGGTAGTCCCCCTCCCCACATCAGACCAGACTCAGCAGGATAAGCCTGCCCCTGGCTTTGCACGTCTGGGACCCTAGATTTCCTGTGTTCCTACTCCCAGGTACTGTGCGTGGAGCATTTCAAACCAAAAGGTTCAGAGGGAGCTTTGTCTTACTAGGTAGAAACAGGTCAGAGGGGGAAAGGGTGCCTGTTAGATCCACAGGGAGCTAGTAACTGGGCCAGATTCCCCATCTCTTTGGATATGCGCTACAATTAGAGATTTCTGTAGAATTGTGCTGTCCAGTTCAAAAGCCACTAGCTTTGAATACTTAAAATGTAGTTAGTCTGAAGTGAGATGTGCTCTAAGTATAACATTCACTGGATTTTGAAGACTTGATATAGAAAAAAGAATGTAAAATATCTCAATATTTTTCTTTTTAAATTTTTAAAAAATGTTTAATTTTAGAGAGAGAGAGAGACAGAGCATGAACATGGGAGGGACAGAGAAAGGGAGACACAGAATCCGAAGCGGGCCCCAGGCTCTGGGCTGTCAGTACAGAACCGGGCAAGGGGCTCGAACTCACAAACTGTGAGATCATGACCTGAGCCGAAGTTGGACACTTAACCGACTGAGCACACTCAATATTTTTCACAAAGACCACATGTTGAGATGGCAATATTTTGGATATATTTACTTTAAAGTATATCATTAAAGTTAATTTCACCTGTTTCTTTTTACCTTTTTTAATGTGGCTGCTAGACAATGTTATTTTATTTATTTATTGTGAGAGAGAGAGAGAGAGAGTGAGACAGAGAGCACCAGCAGGGGAAGGGCAGAGAGAGAGAGGGAGAGAGAGAGAATCCCAAGTAGGCTCCACACTGTCAGTGCAGAGCCCAATGCAGGGCTCGAACTCATGAACCGCGAGATCATAACCTGAACTGAGACCGAGAATCAGACGCTTGACCAACCGAGCCACCCAGGCGCCCCGAGACAGTTTTAAATGACACGTATGACTTGAATTATATTTCTGTGAAGAGCACTGCTCTGGGAAGGATACACTGATCTCTCGGGAACCAAATGGGTCAGGGTGCTGGATGTGGGGGGAAGCAATTAGCCAGTGCACCAGGACCCTGGGGAGTTCCTGGCCTGAAGTCACCCTTGGCATTGTACCTGGGCGAGAAGTCCCTCTCCGTGGGATGGGGAGCCTGAAGGGCCTTGCCTGGTTGTGGCGGTGGGGTACACAGACAGGACAGGCCTCCTCAAGGCCTTGTAGTGGGTCCTTGCTGGAGGGAGTGAGCTCGTCAGTCCTGTGTCTAGAACTCCGAGGGGGAGGCCTTCCTGGAGAGAGAGAAAAAAATTGTGTTTAATTTCTAATTAGGCAGTATGGCCTATTTTTCCTTCTTGCTCGCTGCTGGTTAGAACTTGTTCCCTGGCTTGCAGCTCCACCCCCACCAGGTTTTGCTCGGTCGTGGCCCCAGCCGGGTGGGCATAGGGGCAGGAGAAGGCTGGCATCGTAGGTACAGGTGCCCTGGAGCCGGGATTCTCTCTCAAGAGGCTGCCACAACTTTCCTCCCCAGGCTATATTTAGTTGCTGGTCTGGGAAAAAGGATATGAGTGTTTTAGGATCCTGTTTATCCAGCAGACCCACCCCCACCTCTCAGCTGTCCGTCCTCTGCTCAGTGTGGAACTTCCCTACCCTCTCTGCTTCACTCTGGGTGCCCGGGCCCTAGAACGAAAACAATATTTGCCGTGGGATCCCAGCACTGCCACTTATCGGCTGCGTGACCACTAACAATATAGTTAATTTTCTGAGCCCTGTTTTCTCATTTGTAATGTAGAGATAATGATCCCTATCTTGCAGGGATGCTGTGAGGTTCGAATGAGAGTGCGCGTGAAGTGGCAGTCATCAAATCGGCGTTGGTTCTTTGAGGTCTTCTGTCAGGCGGTGGCTAAGGCTGCTTCTGTGGGGATCACAGGCTTAGGAAAGAGCCAAATAGCTTGTGATGTCTGTTGCTTTCCTGGGATATTGGCTCTGGAGAGGGGATGGCCTTTGCATCGGACTCTTCAGTCGGGTACCAGGTTGGCTTGGTGGCACCCTCTTGCCAGGAGGTCAGATCTCCCAGATGCCACCTCTGTGCACACCTACCAGAGATTAAAGGCAATGACAGACTTTGGAGTCTGGGCTTTTACAACCTTATCTACACTTCAGGTTTCCTTATTTGTGCAATGGGGGTAATCATAGACCTTCCCAGGGCAGCGTTATGACGATTGACTTAACAGAGACGGTATTGTATAAGACGGAGCTCCTGACGCATGGGGAGCTAGCTCTCAGCGACGGCGAGCTGTGCTCATTAGTTGGCCTTGTCTGGAGGGAGACACAGGAGGAGGCTCTGCTCGAATAACCTCTTTCTCTCTGTTTCTGTTTGCAGCAGCAAGGTGGGGTACAAGGGCCCTGTGCTAAGCACCTGTAGTCCTCCGGGGGTGCCATCCCCAGAAGCAGTATCCCACCATGTTTAACCTAATGAAGAAAGACAAGGACAAAGATGGCGGGCGGAAGGAGAAGAAGGAGAAGAAGGAGAAGAAGGAGCGGATGTCGGCGGCAGAGCTGCGGAGCCTGGAGGAGATGAGCCTGCGTCGTGGCTTCTTCAACCTGAACCGTTCCTCCAAGCGTGAGTCCAAGACACGCTTGGAAATCTCCAACCCCATCCCCATCAAGGTGGCCAGTGGCTCCGATCTGCACCTCACTGACATCGACTCTGACAGCAACAGGGGCAGCGTTATCCTGGACTCGGGCCACCTAAGCACTGCCAGCTCCAGCGATGACCTCAAGGGTGAGGAAGGCAGCTTCCGCGGCTCTGTGCTGCAGCGGGCGGCCAAGTTCGGCTCCCTGGCCAAGCAGAACTCACAGATGATTGTCAAACGCTTCTCCTTCTCCCAGCGGAGCCGGGATGAGAGCGCCTCAGAAACCTCCACCCCTTCCGAGCACTCTGCCGCCCCATCCCCGCAGGTGGAGGCGAGGACTCTAGAGGGACAGCTGGCCCAGCACCCCAGTGCGGGTATCCCTCGGCCAGGGCCCCGGTCCCGAGTCCCTGAGCTAGTGACTAAAAGGTTCCCGGCTGACCTGCGCTTGCCCCCTGTGACACACCTGCCCCCTCCTGCCCCCCGGCAGCTGGAGCTGCAGCGAAGGCCCACTGGAGACTTCGGCTTCTCTTTGCGCCGCACAACCATGCTGGATCGGGGCCCCGAGGGCCAGGTCTACCGGAGGGTGGTTCACTTTGCCGAGCCCGGAGCGGGCACTAAGGACCTGGCGCTGGGGTTGGTGCCAGGTGATCGTCTGGTGGAGATTAATGGGCACAACGTGGAGAGCAAGTCCAGAGACGAGATCGTGGAGATGATCCGGCAGTCCGGGGACAGTGTGCGGCTCAAGGTTCAGCCCATTCCAGAGCTCTGTGAGCTGAGCCGGAGCTGGCTGAGGAGTGGCGAGGGACCCCGCAGGGAGCCGGCCGATGTGAGTGTCCCCCTGGGTGGCCATGGGGGGAGCCGGGATTTGGAATTGAGCTTGGGCTGACGACTGGGGTACCCAGGAGCTGTGAAGTGGTGCCACTCCTTGGCCCCAGGGACAACTTACCTGGTCCACAGGCAGGAGCGACCTTATCAGGGGGTGGTGCATGGTGCTACAAGCTTCTTGATGCGAGGGGTAGGGGGTTTGGGCACCATGCTTCCTGAGCCCTAAACTGGAGCGTAGGGGGCTAACATGTGTCACTTCAGAAGAGAGACAGTCTGGACTACTCGTCCAGCCCAGTATCTGGAGTAAAATGTAAGATTTCCATGTTATTTAGATGTTAGACTGGAAAGAAAAAGATTGGGTTATTTCAAATCAGGCCTGTCGCAGAACTTCTGCGATGTGCAGCTGTTTTGCTAGCTCTTGGGTGAGATGACTTTAGGGCTCCTCTTGCCCTCAGATGAGGAGTCGAACAGGAGGTAAGGTTGCAGAGATAAGCAGGGGCCAGATCATGGAGGACCTTGTAAGTCATGATAGGAGTTTAGATTTTATCCCAGTGAAATGGGACCGTTGTAGGGTTTGAAGCGAGCGAGTGAATGGACCTGATTTATAAAGATCACCTGGGCTCCAAGGGTTTTTACTACCTCTCCTGGAAGAAGAAAACACCCTGGAGATGTAACAGGTATCAGGCCTACAGAAATCGTATGATCTGACTGTCCGTGAGACCCCACTCAAAACAGCAGTGGGAAGGGTGACTTCAAAGCAGAAAAGGTTTAGAGTATATGTATGATCGGGTCTCCAGGCGGACAGTGGTCCCTAACCCCAGGGGTCTTTTGACCCCACGTGTGGGGTGGCTCCGTATCAGTTTGGAATGTTCCACCTCATGTGGAACCGCACATGAGGACAAGCTGGCCTCTGGCCATCCCTGCCTCCCAGCTGTGGGGCTTTCGGACTGCCTAGCTCTGGTGCCTGGAGCGTGACCAGTGCACAGGCTGGCGGGGACCTCTTTCCGCACTAAGTGACCAGCCAGATGTGTCCAAGTCAGAAGTGGGAGGAAATGCTAAGGAAGCAGGCAGAGTCCTGGTCCTAGCTTTCTTCCAGGGAGGGGAAGTGGCTGCTCAGATGGCCAGGGCCGGGGCTGGGGTGGGGGAGGCGGCTGGGAGCAGCAGGGTCAGAGTCTGGCAGGAAGCACTGGAATTGGGTTCCGGACCTTTCTTTACCCCGGGCCGAGTGGAGGTCAGGCAGTTTTGCTAGTCAGGAAGGGGTATGAGTGGGAGGGAGCCTGTTGTGGAATCGGCGGAAGGACCTGGGCTCGTTTATTCCGGTAACTCACATCGAGCACCTACTGTGTGTTGACCACCAGGCTAGGCTGAGCTCAGGGAACCACAGTGTAGAGGGAGTGGTCTTTATCTTAGAAGCAAAGCCCACACTATGTGGCCATGCCTGTCTACTTCCTCCCAGGCTAACATTGCTTGTAACAGATGGAATTTTCTTCTTAAAGAATGAATCCCCTGGGGGACTGTTGCCAGCTCCCTGCTGAACCACACACAGCACAGGCCTCTGAGGGGCCCTGGGCCTGGCATCCCAGGTGCCGTTTAGCTTTCTCCTTATGGCTCAGGGATCCTCTTGGCATCTCGTATTTCTCGTCTACTCTCCCTTCCCCACTAGCGGCTGCTCCCCCATCCCTGGGGAAGTAGATGGTTTAGCTTTGGAGACCCCAGTAGATTCCACACTACGGCTGGCATCCCTGAAACCCTGGCTTGCTCTGGCCCCCATGGGGTAAGCCCAGCGGTGCCCAGAGGACTTCCACAGAGCACGCTCCATCTTCACGAGTCTCTAAGAGCCATCTGAGAGAACAGCGAGAAGCCTAGGGCTGAGGAAGCTCCCTACCCCCAGTAGAGAGGAGCAGGGTGAGCCCAGCATCCTGGCTTCCGGGGACAGGCCTGCAGCGGGTCCGTCAAGGCTGCAGCTCTCAGCCTCCATCTCCTCTTCCTCCCACTCCCACTCCAGCTCCTTTCCTTGGCAGCAGGTCTAAGCTCAGTTCCAGGCCTACGAGAGTCTTCCCACTTCCTCTGGGCTCCCGGGCGGGGCATCCTGACAACTCTAGCCCCACGAGGGGACAGCTTCTGGCAGCCACCCTGCCCGTCAGGTCATCCATCAACTGTGTCCACACACTGCCTGTCCCCGGGGAGCTCCGAGGGAGCGGGCTGGCCATCTGTTCTCTTTCTGCTATACAGATGGAGACCAGGCCTCATGGCTCCTCTCCATGGCCGTTTCAGAAGGCCCCAGGGAGAGGCAGCCCCTCGGGTTTCCTTCTCGCTTGATATGTGTCCAGAGTGCTTGGCTCACACCTCCGTGTGTCCCCTTAGCTGCGAGCAAGTTTCCACTGGGAGTAGGGGTGAGGCACCATAGTGGGATAGACATAGGGGCCGATGGAAATCACTCAGCAGCCCTGGGAGAAGCAGGTCTTTTCTGCCATCCGTTCTTCTACTCACCTGTCTACTAAATAAACATTTCTTGAGCACCAACTGTGGGCCGGATCCCGGGATCCAACGGTGAGCGGCACATAATCCCAGCCCCAAGGAACTCATAGTCTGGCGGGAGAGATGGTCAAATAGCAGATGGCAGTATTGTTTGAGAAGCTCCCCAACGGGGGCCAGTACGGGGCCCTAGGGACCCCTGCACAGAAGAGGGACTTTAAGTACAGCCTTGGGAGTGATCACAGGGAAAGCTGACATCTGGGTGGGAGATGGATGAGGAGAGGCAGGAGGAAGCAGAAGGCTGTAAGAGACACACGCCAGGACCTTGAGGCTGGAGAGAGAATGACGCATTTGGGGGATGAGGCTGGGGGGACGGCACGTGGGGGAATGAGTATTGAGAGGAGCGGCAGAAGAGGCAAACAGGGGACAGGTCACGAAGGCCCTGTGAGCCAGCCTAAGGAATGTGAACTTCAACCAAAGGGCAAGAAGCAGCTCACTCAGGGAATGATAGGAACAGATTTTAGAAAATCTCCCTGGCTGCTCACGGAGAATGCTTCTGGCTGTAGCAAGGGCAGCTGTGGGGAAAATAGCGGAGGCCCGATCGTTGTCATCTTAGTAGAATGAATGGAGTCCGGCGGTTGGGGAGAAGCAGGGATGACAGAGAGAGATATCAGACGTGAGCTACTGAGGGATTGTGTAGTCTTGGTGACCGGCCGGTGTGGGAGGTGGAGGAGAAGAGGGGTCAAGTGGGATGCCAGCTTTGGAGGAAGATGCTAAGTTCTTTCCTTGGCTCCTCGGGGAAAGTGTTTTGGGGCATCTGGTTTCGTATCAGTTACTCTTAAATTGTCCAAAGACGAAGCGTTCCCTGAGTTTGGTGTTGGTACAAATGAGGACCGTAAAACCCCAGTTGGATCAACATTCCTTTCTCCTGTTCCATGAATCTCAGTGGGAAAGTCAAGGGCCCGCTGAGAAGGATGAGGGCCTGGGAGAGAGGGGAGCCAGCCCCTTCTGTTTGTATCCTCACGGGCCCATCGCAGGGACTATGAGTGTAGGGTGTTTCTGCTAAGTTCAGAAAAGCCCACCTCCACCTGGCTGAAGCCTGGCTAATGTGGTTGCCACCCCACCCCGCCGCCACCAAGGAGCTAGCCTGCAGGGGACCCCTACCCAGGAAGCACTGCTTCCCTGAGCTTCGAAGGGAGGGGAGAGGTGTGGATGTAAAAGAAGGTACCCACCCTTCCCAGGCAGGTCTACCGTCCTGGGCTCTATGGGGCTCTCAGGCATTTACCGGAGATCCGTGATCAGTTTCTTCTCCCTTTGGACGGTGGGGTTTGTACTCAAAGCCTATAAGGCCGTGAGGTTCCTTAAGAGGTTGTCATGTCTGTGTGAACCACCTGCTTATGCAGAGTAGTGTAAACCACCTTTTGTGGACTTCGGCAGATAGTAAACACTTAGGAAGATTAGTGCCTTTGCCTCTGCCCAAGCTCCAAAGCCATCCAGGGAAGGTAATTTTGCAGTTTCCTTAATTAACCCATCCCAGTGCCTTCCCATCTGTGCTCCTGGTAAGGTTTTCTTTCCAGCGGGAACTCACGATGCTTTTGTGCGGACTCTGTCCCTGTAGCCCTGTCCTCAAATGCAGCCAGGGGCAGGAAGAGCTGGGACGCCGGGGTGCCGGGCACTCAGGCCTGCAGATGTCCCATCTGTGGCCTGGCAGGAGACTGGCCGGTCGGGGTTGCCCGCATCTGGGGGGAGGGCAGGGGCCCCTTTGCCAGGAAGCCCTAGACCCCTGGGCAAAAGCTATATGAACCTCACCAGCCTTGTCTCCGGGCCCTTGGTGGCAGGAGGGGGTGGGGGACACCCGCAGGAGCGGGGATTGCAGGATTCCAAGGAGAGACTAAAAATTGTCCTTTTCCAGGTCTGCCCGGCCAGCTTCTGAGCGATGGGCTTTCCCACAGGGCCTCTGGTGGTGGAGCTGCTGGGGGCTGCCTGGGCTCAGTGTTCTAGAACGGCTCTCTCCCTGATGTTACTCCAAATGATCCCTGGAGAGGTTTTTGGTTTTCGTTTGCTTGAAACAGAAAATTCTCATTTCGTTTGGTGCCAGAGCTTCCGGTACTTCTGACATCGGAGTCTCACCGTGCGAGAGCTCTGGCTTGAGGCCTCAGGGTAGAACCCAAACTGAGTTCTTTCGATAATGAGGTGGCCAGTGGGAAGGTGTCGAGGGCATGCGAACTGGTGGGTGAAACATCTTTGGGAGCATTTGGGGGCTTATCTACCCTGGATTAGTGGGGCGCGTGGGACCGGCAGCATAGAGTGGTGGACTAGGTCATTTCTGTTCAGCTAGGTCTCCTCTCTCTGTCCTCAGAGGCACGTTCTGCCTTCTTCCCCATGAGCTGCTAGATGAACTGCAGCCCCAGAGTGCCCTGGCCACCCAGCCCGTGGGTGGTGGGCATAGTGCCCAGGCCACATTGAACTGGGTGTGGGTACGTGTCATGGTCATCTGTTGTTTTCGCAGGCACGGCTTGGAGCCCTGGGGCGTTGCGGGGGGGCGGGGGGGCAGGGCCTTGACTTGACGTGGTCTGCACTGGCCCCTTCTGGCCCATGCGGCCCACCCTGGTACCCCTGGCCACCCTGTCCGCAGCTCCCTTCTAATCTCTTATTTACATTGAAATGGTTCTGGGAAATACCAGATATGCAAACACCCAGACTGGGGGTGGGTGAGGAGTGGGGTGAAGGGGGGTGTGTGGCGGGTGGGAACACAAGTATTTTAAAAATGCTGCAGATCTCTGCAGCGTTTCCCAGAAACCACAAGCACGCGGCCCGCCTGCCAGCGGCGCCCCCACCATCCCGCCACACTCAGCCGCTGGGTTCTCCTCACTGTGGCCCGAGGTGGGGAGCAGCGTGGGGGGGGGTGACCCAGCCGGGGAGGGGGCTCCCTGCCGCCGGGGCTGCCTGGCGCCTCCATTGTCGGTCCCGGGGCAGCGGGGACGGATGCGCCCCAGGCGTCCAGCAGCGCTGGGGGCGCCCACCGTGCCAGACAGGCGCTGCCAAGGACTGGAGTCTTCCAGGCTTCCCACCTCCCGCTGTGTACTTTGGGGGGGGGGGGTGTAGCCAAGCCCAGAGTCCCCGAGCCGTGTTTGGCAGCAGCTTCTGTTCTGTTAAATACAGGGGACAGTGTCAGCAAAGCTTTTTTTTTTTTTTTTTTTTTTTTTTACCCCCCAGTTGTTGGCTCTGGTTTGGTTGGGAAACTATTTCCTCAGACCCGGGTCACCACTCTAGCTGCCTTCATCTCCTGCCATAGGTTCCTCAGAATCAGGGCGTGACAGGAGTCCCTGGCACTCGCAGCCCGGCCACTTCGCACAGACTTGGGCGTCGGAAGAGTGGAAGGTGTTTGTCCAGTGTGCCGCAAGGCACCCGGGACGGTGCACTGCGCATACGTGCTCCCCGAGTGGTGTCTCGATCTGGCAAAGGCTCAGCTGACCAGAACATGCCTTGAGAGAAAGGCATGGGAGATAATGGCCGGGGTGAGAATCGTGGCTAGCGTCAGGCCCTGTGCTAGCTGCTTTCATATACTAACTCATTTAATGTTCCCAACACCCCTTTGAAATAGGTATTAGAAAAATCTTTATTTCATACACGAGGATACCAGATTACAGAGAGGTCAAGGATAAGTACGTTGCCTAAGGCTTCAAGGCTATTAAGTGACCTGCGGGGAGTTGAACTTCGGACATCGGCTCCTTGCACTTCACTGGTGTGCCGGACAGGGCAGGGGGTGCAGCTTCTGGATAACCTTATAACTCCACCGCCCAGCCTGGGCCTGCGTCCTTCTGATTCCTGCTGCGCCTGTGGGCGTCTCCTCCAGAAGGGAAGAGTGACTGGCTATTCTTGTTCTTGCTCTGTGGATGGTGAGCTGCAGGATGGGGTGGCTGTCCCTCTGTCTCTGCAGAGGACTTGCCAGAGGGAGAGAGCCTAAGTGGCAGCAGGTGGGAATTAATCTGGTGGGAGCTGGGAGAGATACTGGAGTGGCTGCAGCGGTCCCAGCAGTGTTTGGCTGTGGTCCCTTGGGGGCGGTGCAGGGACACACTTTGCCCCTTACACATCCCGCCCACCCCTGTTAGACCCTGGGGGCAAGGATGGTGCCCCTCGCCTATTTGGCCCTTACAGACACTAGTACCGACCTCGGCACTGCCTGGGCTAGCGGGATCCCTGGAGCGTCACCTCTGACCAAGCACGGGTCCTCTCTTGTCACACGGGGCTGCACACTGCTTCCTGGTGTGCAGTGTGGGGAAGCTTCCAGCACAGCCTGACAGAAGGCCCCCCAGGTGGTGGGTGTGCGACTTGGCTTCTTCCGTTGAGTCCTTGCTGTTCCTTATGTCTGTGATGCTTTTCCTCGCCCGCCCTCACACCCTCGTACACATCGCCCCAATTTGAACATCACTTCCTCAGGGAAGCCTTCCCTGACCTTCTCACATGTCACATCCACACCCGGGTACCACCGCATCCTTCCTCATAACATCCACCAAGATTGTGGCTGATGGGCTATTCGGTGATGTTTGCTGGATATCTGTTGAAGGAGAGAAGATGGTTGTCTGGCCAGGAACTGATTTCCCATTGGCTCGGTGGGGCTTTCCTCATTCACCTCAGTTTTGGTTTCTAGAGCCCTTCCCCTGACTAGCCTTGGCGATGTGTCTGCAGTATATCATCACGTCCTCCTTTCCTCCCGACTCGGTTTCCTGTGGGCATCTCGGCATCTCCTGCAGGAATGGAGGAGAGACGGGCTCTAGGCGGCCAGGGGCCGGAGCCTCGGGAAGAGGCTCTGGGAGGAGGGTCATGGAAGGGCCTGCCTCCTGGCCCTGCACTGGTGTCTTCGGGAAGGCACCAGGCTTGGGTGAGAACCAGACCTGGGGACGTACGGAGTCACACAGTGGCCAGCCCCGGGGACCTTGGAGAAGTGTGCTTGCCTTCCTGGCTGCAGGTCTCCGAGGGGGTAGGATGTGGCCCAGCAGGGCTCAGGGCTTCCTCTTCCCTTCTGCGGCTTCCCCGGCGCTGCCTGCGTGCTGGAATGTCAGCAGGCTGGGAATTTTCACAGCAAGGACTTTTCCCAGTCAGAGCAACAGATTCCAGCTGGAGCCTGGGGACAGCTCTGCATGGCCAGGGGCTGCCAGAGAGGGCCAGGGTGCGCGCTAAGGCACCCCCCGCTGCCCCCTGTTGGGGCCTGGGCCATTCCCACCCTCCATGGGAAAGGCAAAGGCTTGTCTCTCCATGTGTCAGGCGGAACCCGGGCTTCTGGGCTTCTGGAGCTCAGGGGAAGCGGTGGGAGGCCTTGGGGACCAGAAACGCCCCCGGCAGTGAGGAGAGACCATGGCTGCCCACATCCCACAAGCCTCACTTCCACCATCCAGTGAGTCAGGAAGGCGAGCCGCCTGGATTCCATCCTCAGGTGGGGCTGTGGCTGCCAAACCCAGGTTCTCTGGCCTGTGGGGGCCTACCAGCCTTGGCGGGAGGTGGCACTGCTGAGTTTGTCACCTGTATCTGTCCCCCTCTCTGTGGGCCCCATAATGCCTCCAGGACCCGGTTCCCTCTCTTAGTGACCTTTCCGGCCTCTGTGCCCTTTGCCCTCTGATCTCAGTTCTCCTGGCCCCTCCCTTCCACTCCCTTTTCTGCAAGGAGCTGACTCACTTCCTCTCCCCCTCCACCCCAGCGTCTCTCACTACCAGGCCCTACGGCAGCCGGCATGCAGGGTACCCACAGGGAGGGGAGGCTTCTCACAGGGCACTTCCCGGGCTCTTTTTCCCCCCGGCAGCAAGACTGAAGCTGCCCCCTGGCTCTGGGCAGAAAGGGGCTGGGGGGGTGAGGGTGCATGGCTTCGGGCGGTAGGAAGGCCAGATGCAAATGGCCTTGGAGCCTTGACACAATCAAGGTGGGACGTCAGGAAGCCCTGAAGGACACCTGCTCCGTGTCACCCCGTGGGCTGGTGGGAGCCTGTGCTTTCTCTAGAACAGAAGACATCTGCAAAAAGATAGATCTCAGCCCAGGGTGGCATGGGCCGGTGGCCAAGCAGTGACAGCAGTGTTGGGCAGCATGATACGGTCATGACTCTCTGCGACACCCAGTTTCATGCCCAGCCCCATCGCATCATGGGGAAAGTGTCTGGAGATGGCCGTGGAGCCTCCCAGGGACCCGGTGAGGAGAATCTGATCCCGTCTCCCTGCTGGTTCTTCCCGCTGGGAGCCTGTCCCCCGCCTCTCCCGGCCCCGCCTCCTCATCTGCGAACTGGTTGTGGAGCCAAGCACGGAAGCCGGCCGCAGAACAGGGGAAGGTTTCCTCCCTGAGTGGCTGGCATCTCCCGGCTTGCCCTCCTTGGAGCTATGCAGGCTGTGGAAGCCGGTGCGCCTGGCATGGCAGGCACTGGGGATGCAGCTCGGGCTGCGCCTGGCACAGCCTTGGATCCTCCCCTGCAGGTGGCCTAGATTACCTAAAGGACACAAGCACAGGGTAAGGTCGAGTCCCTAATCACTTGGCCATGCATCGTGTTCAGTAGAGGCTAAAGGGGAAACTGGGCCTGCCTCCTGAGAAGCCTGTGGCCGTGCCGTGGGCTGTCTTCCTAGAATCAAGTGACCGGCGACATTCCTTTTCCCCTTAGCGCTTGGCCTCGCCTGGCAACGCAGCCTGCAGTCATCCTGATTCCGGCCTCAGGATTTCTGGACAATGACAGGTGTTCGTATTCAGACGAGGTTGGGGGTGGCAGGCTGGAAGGCGGCCCAGGCGTGGTGAAGGTGAAGGGCACCAGCCTGACCGCCCCACCCAAAATACTCTCACCCCTGCTGGTGGGAGGCTAACCACCCCACCCGGGCACGCGGATGCCAGTCTGTCATTGCTCTTCCAGCCCTTCTTTATTGTTCCCTGCCACCACCCATCGCTACTTGGCCTTGACCTGTGGAGCAGAACCAGGCTCTGTGACAGAACACCCCGCTTGGAAATGGCTGGGGACACACACACGTACGCACACACACACTGTAAAGTTCAGTCTGGGTGCCTTTTTCTTCCAGACTCTCCCAAAGCATGTCTACCGTCGGCTTCCAGACCTTCTAACCTGCCTTCACCTTCTCTGTCCAGACCAGAGGACCTGGTCTCTGGGGACAGGGGAAGGCAGAGTTTCCTGGTTTCCTTCAGGGCCCCGGCTTCCCCACCCAGCCCCCATGACTTCTTAGCACACTGGTTTGCAGGACCTTCTTCTGTGCCTCTGAAAGAGGAACCCATGCTCCCAAGCGTCCCCTGTGCTCCCTCCCTACTCATTCTCTTCAAAATCCCCAAACTGCAGATCTTATTGTTGCTATAGAAACAGATGCTTGGCAAATATGAAGTTGGGTGGAAGGGCTGGTTTTGGCTGTAGGAACTGTTTTCGGCTCATTTGGGGAGGAGAAAGAGGCGGCGGGAGGCATAGGCAGAAGAGCCCACGAATCGAAAGTTGCGGATGATTATGTATATGTCGTTAATACGTTGGTGTATGTTGGGTACAACATGGACTCTGGAGCTGGACTCCTGGGTTCGAATCCTGACCCTGCTACTGACTAGCTGGGTGACCATTGGAAAATGGTTTAATCTCTCTGTGCCTCACTTTTGTCATCTGAAAGATAAGAATGATGAGTACTTTCCTTAGAAAACTGCTTTGAGGAGTAAATGCTTCAATACATGCAAATCACTTAGAATAGTGTTGTCATCATCATTAATCCGTGTTTAAAGTGCTGGGAGGTACTTGGTGCCCGGGAGTTTGATGGGCCGTGTGCCCACAGGAATGCCACACGCCTGTTAATGACTCAGCCCTGCTGGGGAGGGGCGGGCAGGGCGCTCTACTCTTCGCCCCAGAATGGCGCTTTTGGCCTCCTGGTGAAAATAGGGAAATGAGGCCCAGATTTGTCCACCGGTTTCCTCGGGGCCGCATGGCAGCCACACAGCTTGTCCTGAGGTTTTTCCCCCGGCCTTCCAAACTAGTCTGTAGTCTGATGCATCTTTAAAATTGTGCCGCTTTCCCCATGACTGCCTCCAGCCAAATTCTTGGCTGAGGCCAACAACTTTGGAATACGAGGCTTCTTCCCTCCTATTTGTTTTCCTGTTGAACCAACAATCTCTACTTTTTTGTGGTCTCCCTACACCTTAGTTTGTTTCTTCATGCCCGTCTTGCTTCTGGATTAGGGGGAAGCAGGAACTGAGGACAGAATGGAGAGGCCGCCCCAACCTACCAGTTCCGGGTCTGTTCTCTGCTCCGTCATCACACATCTGAGTTTGCCCTGACACTCGCGCTTGGATTTGCTAACGACTGTAGCGAAACCTTTCTTCTGAAGTGCCTGTGGTAGAAGGTGATAGCTGTCAGATCCGCGTCCTGTTCCCCTGCTCCTCCATGGATCCGGGGCAGGGGGCGCTTGTTGGAGCCTCTCTAGCATGGCCAGCAAGCCCTGAACGCCTTCCTCCACCTTGTCCTCCTCCCCCTCTTCCTCATTTGGTTCTTTCAGCGAGTGATGCAGGGAGCTTCCAGTTATGTTGTCCACTGCCCCACGGGCAGAACCCCTGGCGTGCTGCTCAGAACGAGGCTTTGTTGGCCTTATTTGCCCTTGGACGTTCAGGGTTCTGCTGGGACATCTCTCTCTGGAGCACTAACAGCAGATGAGTCCGGCAGCGGGTCGTGTGGGGAAGCCCTCAGGCCACTACATTCCAGATGTCTTACCCATGCATGGTCCCCCAGACTCCGCAGAAACAAGGAACGATTGTGTGGCACTAAGGGGCTTTCTCCCAGGCCTGGGATGCCTCGGAGTGGGGGCTGGCTTCCGTTCAGCTTTGCCTTTGCAGCCCCTCCGCATCTGGCTTCTGCTCCCTGGCTGGTTGTTAAATCGCCGCTAAATTGTGTCCCCCTCCCCCACCCCTTTCTGAGCTTCGGGGTCAAGGCAAGGCACGTGGGGCCAGGAGTCTAAGCAGACTCTGGGGCAGGGGCGGGAGAGAAGAGCAGGCGGTCCGGGGCAACACCTGAAGGGTCTTTGGCAAGGACGACCGGCACGAGCGGAAAGGGGATTCTCTTGATCGGACCCGTCCAATAGGACACTCCGCCAACATGGAAACGTTCAATAGTCTGTGCTTCCCAACTTGTAGACATTGGCCATATGTGGCTCCTGAGCACTTGAAACGTGGCTGGCACGGCTGAGGAGCTGAACCTTAAAAAAAAATTATTGTTTCGATTTAACTGGAGTGTAAGTAGCCACACGTGCCTCGCGCCTACCACACTGAATAGGGCAGCTCCAGATAGCTCTCAGAAAAAAAAATGGCGGCGTGCTCCCTAAGGCTCCTCTCCTCCTGCTATGCCCCCCTTCCCCCACCGGTGAGGCTGGGGATGCTGGCATTTTCCCCTCCTCTCAGGAAGGAAGGCTTGTCCACTCTGGCAATTTCTACACTTCACCAACTCTGGAATCCCGATGCCCCAGGGCCAGCAGGTCCGTGGCCGTGTGCCACCAGAACCAGGGCAGTGCTCCCCCGCCTTGCCAAGCATGTTTTCGGCCCAGCTCTCTGAGCACACAGGTGCTCACATGCCCCAGTGGATTTGGCCAAGGCTGTTCATGTGGAGGTGGTGGGTTGGTAGGAAAAAGTAGAAGCTTTTGCTTCTTTCTTCCTACCTCTATGGAGATTGCGTTCGAACTTTATTTTTACCTTATTTATTTTTTTTAATGTTTTATTTATTTCTTTTTTTAAAAAATAGTTTACTGTCAAGTTGGTTTCCATATAACACCCTGTTTTATTTATTTCTGAGAGAGAGGGAGACAGTGTGAGCAGGGGAGGGTCAGAGAGAGAGGGAGACACAGAATCTGAGGCGGGCTCCAGGCTCTGAGCTGTCAGCACAGAGCCCGACGCGGGGCTGGAACCCACGAACCGTGAGATCAGGACCTGAGCCAAAGTCGGACACTTAACGGAGTGAGCCACCCAGGCGCCCCTATTTTTACTTTAAAGGGTTCTAGAAACAGGCCCAATAAGGGCCTCCTCAAACATCCATTGAGTGTCTGGCGTTGGGAGGAACCAGATGCTTGTCGAAAGCAGTCTCCCTGACTTTGAGCATAAGCACCATAGGTTTTCAACTCTCACGCCCAGGAAGATCTTACTGATGTTTTTATTTAAATCCGTGTGGCTGACCCTTAAACTGGCTTTCCTTTTTTTCTTCTGTGGAAATAGAGAAGACTTGTCATTTATGTGAAAAAGAGAACAATAGTTCATTATGCTTATTCTCCCTTGTCTGCCAGAGGGGGTGGGGCTGTGTATATTGTGTATGTGGTACATTTGGGCGACTCAGAAGTTAACCGAGTCTGGGTGGGATTTGGGCGGGGGTATAGACGATTTCGTCAAGGCTTCCCTTGGCTCTGGGCCTTGGGGGAGCTTGCCAAAGCAGAGGCAGTTTGGAAATCCCCAGGGGCCGTGAGGAGCTGCCCCGGCAGCCAGAGTGCTCCCGGGGCAGCAGACCTACTGGAGTGGTCCCTTCAGGCAGCCAGGATCTGACTCCGAGGGGCAGACTCCTAGTCTTAACAGACTTGGGCTCTGTGCCTTTGAGATGGGTGCCCTCGAGTGCTGTCACCAGGCTCTGAACAAACCTTTGGGTATGCTAAGGCAGGACCTAGGAGAGTGCCAAGGCCCTAAGCCCACGTGATAGTGAAGGTAGTGATCTGGGGCTGCCCCCGCCTCCCCGGATTTTCCTAGACTGCTAGTCCCAGACCTCTCCCCAGCACACAGGTTTAAAGCTTCCCTGCAAGTCTTCTATTTATTGATGTATTCCTCCAGTCATCCATTTTGTTCCAGCAATAAGCATTTATTGAGTGCCTACTATATGCAGGGGCGGTTTTAGGTTCTGGGGAATGCAGCGGTGATTAAAACAAAGGCGGCGCTGAGCTCATCACTGCCCCTTCTTGCCACATCCCTCCAGGATAAAGCGAGAGGCCATCTTGCCTCGGCAGCCCCCTCTGTCTTGAGCTCCCGGGGGACGCCTCTTGGGGGCGTGGCTTGGACGCCCGCCCTGCGGCGGCGAAATCCCGCGGCTTCGGCGGCAAGGGCTGGCGAGAAGGGGGAGGCTGCCCTCTGCCGGGCTCCGGAGGCGCCGCAGGGCGGGTGCGTCCCGGGGCTCCGGATGCATGTGCGCATGTGCACTTGTACGTGGCCTGGCCCCGCCCCTGCGTCTGCCGGCTGGTGGGCGGGGCCAGGAAGCGCGGCCCGGTTTGGCTTGGGCTTGGGGCTGTTCCAGCTCCCGCCAGTGCCGACCGACCGACCGACCGACCGACCAACCGACGTCCTGGAGGGCAGCAGTGTCTGGGCCCAGCCCTGGGCGCGCACCTTTCAGCGCTCCTTGCCGTCCCTGTGGCCATCCCTGTTCGTAAAGGGGGTCTGTCCTCTTCTACTTTGGGATCCACTCATCATTGATGTCCGGTAAAATTTGAAAAAAAAAATTCGTACCTCAAAGAGTACCAGGCACTGTCTGCTAACACTGTTATTTCATAAAAGAGAAGACATTTGTTACACACACACACACACACACTAAAAATAAAGGGTCATCCTTTACAAGAGAAGGAAAGCACTGGTGCTGAGGAACTTCTGAAGCTGCTCGCTGGGGTGTCCCTGGAATGATGGGCAGCCCTCCTCCCCCAGGAGGCTAGTTCTCTCGGCCGGCCGTAAGTGCTGAGCGCTCGGAAAGCTGCATGCCCCTTAACTGAGGGGGCGAAATAAGTTCTGTTAATGACATTTTATACCTTGCAAATTAGGAACAATACAAGCACTCACTATGTGATAAGTATCCACTCCTGGAGAGAGGGTTCATAGACTTTTTTTCTTTTAAAGGAGTTTTGATTTAAAGAGGAACTAGAAAGGCAAATAGGGTCAGAGGAGTAATATTTTAGGATGTTAAATAGAACCTCAGGCGCAGTGTTTTTCAAGCTATCTCCCTCTAAATCAGCCTCCATCAGACATTCCTGTTTTGGACAGTGGCTTCACAGTGCTCTTTTGAAATCTTGACAGCTTGAAACCTTGAAGGCTTTAGATCTTCTTCCCAACCCCCCCCCCCCCCCCAAACTTCAGGCCCATTTCCCACCCTCCCCCACAGCCAGCAAGTCTGTGTCTCAATCACCCTCTCTTCCCCATCCACTGTCGGAACAGGGCAACCCCTCCCCCTATCTTTCTTCTGGCCATCACCTTGACTTCCAATGGTCTTTTTCAGCTTTCAGCCTCCTTTGCCTCCCAGCAGCCTTCTGTTAGATGAGCATTTGTAAAACACAGTTTGATCATGCCCCTTCACTACCCAGAAGCCTGCTGTGACCCCCATTATTTTCCAGGCAAGAGGCAGAGTGGAAGGAACGCACTCTGCAGTCAGAACGGCTAACCCTGGCCTTGACAATTGCTGTCTGTGTGGTGGTGGGCAAGTTATTTAACCTCTGTAAGCCTCAGTCTTCCAGCCTGCAGTTCCTCCTTTGCAACCCTTACCTCCCAGGGTTCTGTGAGGAAACCCTAGCACTGTCCCTGACTCAGGCTAGTGCTCAGTATGTGTCTGCTTTTTTCTCAGGCCGCCTACCTCACTTTTGTCCTCAGGTACAGCCCTTTGCGTTACAAATGACAGAGCCCAGCTGACCTAGTTCAAAAAGAAGAAATGCATGGGCTCAAACGTCTGAAACATGCAGGGGGTAGAACTGGCTATAGGCTCAGTCTTACCTAGAAACTTAAACAGGACCCAGGCTTTTTCTGTCTCTCAGTTCATCTTCCGTACAGACTCTGTCCTCAGATAAGTGGTGACAAAATGGCACAGCACCAGGTTGAGGTCTTGTGGGGAAAAAAAGCGCAACTCTTTCAATAATCCCAAACTTTCATGATATGTCCCTGATACTGATTGGGTCACGTGCCTTCCGTGAACCAATCCCTATAGCCTGGGGACATGACACACTCATCGGCCAGACTCAAGTAATATGCTGGGGTAGGTCCCCAGGGGAAAATTAGGGTGCTGTATTCAGAGGATGGAGGAACGGACAGTGGGCAGCTGACAGAAAGAATACCTGTCTACTATGACAGACGGGGCTTCTTGATCTGGCCTCACCTACCTTTCCAGCTTTGTCTCTCATTGTTTACCTATCTGTGTCCTACACTTCATCCAAACTCACTGTCCATGCTTCCCGTTTTCCCAACTCCTTGCCTTCTATTATTCCACTCCTTTACTCTGGAATGCCCTTCCTCCCTCGCCTCCACATCACAGATTTCCTTCTATCTTTCACTGCCCAGCTCCAAGCTCCCCCCAAGCTGTCTGCCTAATCCCCCAACAGGAAAAGATCTCTGCCTCTGAATTTCCCTAGAACATTATCTATGCCCCTGTTGGAACGTTGAGCAGATTCTAAATTGAATAAGAATTGTTTGGGTACGTTTCTTGCCTCTTCTTCTGGTCTGTATGTTTGTTGAGGTCAGGAACTATGCCTGCTTCCCTTTGTTGCAATCACTCGCTCACTTATGTACCAAGTACTAGGTAGATGCGAGGGACCTAGCAATGAGCAACACATATATAACCTCTGCCTCAGGAAGCTCGTAGTCTAGCTGTGAAGAGACACAAAAAGAAGCAGGCATCATGCTTCCCCACAGTGTTCACCTCGAGGTATTACACATACTGGTACTGCTAGCTGAATACCTGAATGGCATCCTTTACTCCTCAGACCCTCCTGGGTAGCCTGCTCCCCAACCCCCAAGCCCCGGTCCCCGCTGCTCTGCTTCTGGCCCAGCGTCAGTAACAGAGCCAAGGACCTTTCACTCACCCCATGTGGAGAGCAGAGTCGTTGAAGTTGTTACTCTATCTGGATGTCCCTTTTTTCCCCTATCGTGTTCCACCAGGTATATCTCACCTGGTACCATTCAGATCAATTGGTTAAATCCAGTGGGTACTTATTGAACACCTACTGTGTGTCTAGTGCCGGCAAGTGGAGTGAGATCTAAAAAGTAGTAGGAGATGGTCCCTACTGTCCAGGGAGAGAAGACCTAACCATGACCACAGATAGATTACCATTCAAAACATTAGTTTACGTGGTGTAATTGTGACATATACACATTAAACTTTAGTAAATTCCAGGCTCGCCTGGGTGGCTCAGTTGGTCAAGCATCTGACTTCAGCTCAGGTCATGATCTCACAGTTTGTGAGTTCAAGCCCCGCATCAGGCTCTGTGCCGACAGCTCAGCTCTGTGCAGACTGTAATCTAAAATGTAAACATTGGATTTTGTGTATTTCTTTTTGTCATAGGCTGTGCATGACTGTATACCCTGTGCTTTCCTGCAGATACATAGAATATACAAAACCATGTGTGCTATACTTTGTGAACAACTTAAGGTATTTTCAAAAGTAATTTTGACTGTATTCTATGCTTACCTCGCAGGCTGACTTTAGAATCTAACCCCTGTAGTATCTGTGTAGGTTCCATTGTATCTAGCAGAGCACTATATTGAATAGATTGAAGAACCACCCTGTGTATGTGGGGATATTTAGGTATAGACAGTGAGTACTGTGGTTTTGAAAATAATTAAATCACTGCCTACAATTTGCCAGGCCTAATGCTAGGTAATTTACATGTACTTTTTTTTTTTAATGTTTATTTATTTTTGAGAGGGGTGGGGATGGGCAGCGAGAGGGGGGGACAGAGGAGCCACAGCAGGCTCCGCGCTGACAGCAGAGAGCCTGATGCGGGGCTTGAACTCATGAATGATGAGGTCATGGCCTGAGCTGAAGTCAGATGCTTAACTGACTGAGCCATCCAGGCCCCCCCTACTATTTTTAAAAATTTTTTAAATGTTTATTTATTTTTTGAGAGACAGAGCATGAGTGGGGGAGGAGCAGACAGAGAGGGAGACACAGAATCTGAAGCAGGCTCCAGGCTCTGAGCTGTCAGCACAGAGCCCAACACGTGGCTCAAACCCATGAATCATGAGATCATGACCTGAGCCAAAGTCGGACACTTAACTGACTGAGGCACCCAGGTGCCCCTATTTTTATTTTTAATTCTCAAAACAACCCCATAAGGGAGGTACACTATTATAAGGCAAAAAAGGGGAACCTCTAAGAAGCTGAGTTTCACTTTCCCTTAGGTCAGACAGCAAAAAAGAGGCCAGGCAGGGATTCAGCACTTCTGGGTGTGCCTGGCCAGAAGCGTGTGCTCCTCGCACAGTGTCACCACGTAGGCCTTGGGGCCTGGGGAGGGCTTTATAAAGGGGGTGAGACTCGAGACAGACCTTGGCAGATGGGTGGGTTGGGCAAGGTAGAGAGGCATTTACAAGTAAACGCTCTGGTGGTGATGAGGGCAGGGGACCCTGGGAAGATCTGCCTGAGAGAATGAGAGCAAGGTGTGCTGGGGAGAGGGAGACAGAGGGAGAAAGGGGAATGAGGCAGGCCACGGGGTCGGGGGTGAGGGGCTGGCTCGCTGTGGGAGTGACTGTGCGGCCCCCTGGGCTCAGAGGTTAGGCTTATGCAGAGTGGGCCGGGCCTTGAGGCAGCACTGACCTCTGGGCAGCAGAGAGACTGGTTGTGGCTGTGTGTGATGCTGAATGGGTTGCCAGGGCCTCAGGTGTCCCTCTGAGGAGGTCCGCCCTTGTCACTGCTCTGAGGTGATCTCCATCAGTAACACGAGTCAGCTCACAGACAGAACTGACAGCATCTAGTCATCTGAACCTAAAAGAGGGGTGGATCGACACGTGGTTTCTAATAATTCAGAACAAGACTCTGAGGGTAAGGTGACACCTCAGTCACCCAGAAGTCATCTTCCAGAGCACTGCTGAGTGGAAGGTGGGCCTAGAAGGCCCTCCAGAATACGTGTGAAAACTCAGGACCTTCCCTCACAGGAGAGTGCTCTGTGGTATTCCATGTGCTCTGCGCCGGGCTCTGCTGTATCAAGCATGGTTATCTGGTTTTCTAGCCTTTGGCAGGAACTGCTTATTAGAAGGAAATGAGACCGTTGGGGACAGGCATGCTGACAAGCAGAGTGACAGCTGATGGCCCGACAGGGTAAGGGACAAAAGTACTCAAAAGCAGATATAGATACACAAAGGGCATCTGGCCTTTCTAGCACAGGTGTGGAGCGAGGCCGCAGGGTGACTGCCGTACCCAGGACGGGGCTGAAGCCCCCTGAGAGTGGCCAGGGACATTGGTAGGACAGGAGCCTGGCCGGGAAGTCAGGAGTCATCGCAGTGGAGGTGACGCGCCTTTCCATACAGGATGGAAACGGATGGGGTTCAAGAGAGGGAGCTCACTCAGAGTTTGAGATGCTTAAGATGGGTTCAGAGTGTTACACTTAAGAATCTATAAAATGTGTATTTTTATGATTATAAATAGCAATCGGATTTAGGAAACTACTCAAAATAGAAAACATTTTGTCCCTTAAAGGGAATAGTCTTCAGTTACCTGGGGATTTTGCTTGGGATGCTTTTCTTTTCTCCCCGCGAATGATCACAGGTAGAGAACAATAGTTAAAACTATTGCAAACTTTTCTTTTTCAGTAAGTTCATTGAAAACTTAGGTGTTAGACACTGCACTAATTCACTTAGTGCCTACAATAACCCTGTGTGGTAGGTACTATTAGTTTCGCTCCTTGTACAGGTGAAAAAATCAAAGCACAGGGTTAAATTGAGTAGCTCACCGGATGGACAAGCCAGGATTGAACCAGGCAGGCTGGCTCTGGGAGTCTCACCATTGACCACGGTACCCCATGAATAATTCCTTTATTTTTTTATTATTTTTTTTCATGCTTATTTATTTTTGAGAGAGACAGAGACAGCATGTGAGTGGGGGTGGGGCAGAGAGAGAGGGAGGCACAGAATCCGAAGCAGGCTCCAGGCTCTGAGCTGTCAGCTCAGAGCTGGATACAAGGCTCGAGCCCACGAACCATGAGATCATGACCTGAGCCAAACAAAGTCGGATGCTTAACTAACTGAGCCACCCAGGCACCCTGAGAAACAAACCCTTTGACTCACTGAGACTTCCCCAATCTCCAACTGACTATGTAAAAGAGTCACTGCAGCCAGAACCTTTCTTTTGCAGATGTGGGCCTTGTAAGTCATCTGCCTGTGGTCACACAGCTAAGTTGTTCATTCATACATTCATTTATTCACACCCTCAGTGACTTTTTTAATGTTCATTTTATTTTTGAGGGAGACCACAAGCAGGGAAGGGGAAGGAGAGAGGGGGACAGAGGATCTGAAGCAGGCTCTGCGCTGACAGCAGCAAGCCCAATGTGGGGCTTGAACTCGCGAACAGAGATCATGCCCTAAGCTGCAGTCGGACGCTCAACCCCCTGAGCCACCCAGGCGTCCGCCTGCACTTGGTGATTGAACAGAGGGGAACCTCTGCACCAGGCCTTATGCTGTTTTCAAACTGAGCAGTTCTCAGCCTCAGCTGCATCTAAGAATCACCTGGGGGAACTTTTAAAACTCCTGGTGCCCAGGCTTCCCTCCCGGGCCGATTAAATCAGAAACTAGGAGGAAAGGGTGGGATTCAGGCATCAGTATTCTTGGAGTCCCGCAGCAGATTGCAGTCTGCAGCCACGGTTGGCACCAATATGTCAAGAAAGCCCTGGGATGTGAAGATCTCTGACACAGCACATGCCCCGCTAGGGCCAGACAATCTCCCTGGGAAGACACAGCAGTCCCTAGAAAGCAGAGGCACCGGCCCCACGCCCTAATGGCCGCGTGTGACTCCGCTTGTACAGTGTGTGACAGGGAGGAGGCGGAGCGGGCTTCGGTCCTCCCGGGCAGTGCTCACCAGCCTTTTCACAGAGGTCGCCGTGCTGTTTACAGGACCCACTGGGCACACGAGACTGGCCGGGGTGGTGGGCCTGGGGTCTCCAACCACTCTGATTGGACACTGGTTAGGTGACAGCTCTATTCCAGGCCTTCCTAGCACCCCCACCACACGCCCCCCCCCCCCCCGTTTTTTTCCTGGAGAGAAAAAAAGAGAGGCGAGCTTCCTGTTCTCTGCAAGCTGACAGCTTCAAAAGAAGCTGTCTTTTGGCTCCTTCCAACCTGCCCCCAGCTCCCGTTTCAGCCTCTTGGAGGTTTGCAGCCCTGCTCTGGGCATCCTGTGGTACTAACCAAAGAGCAGGGCCAGAGTCGCTCTTCATGAGGAGCACTGACTTCACCGGCAGCCCTTGCTCATTGGCCAGACACCCACGATTTCCTCTGTCTGCAGGGCCAAGGCCCACCCACCACAGCCTCCCCCGTGCCTGGTGCCTGCGCCTGCTGGGTGGGGTGAGGGATGTGCACACAGAGTGCAGTGGATTCCTGCACTCCGTCCCCAGTGTATTTACAGCTAGGCAGCGACAGCGGGCCTCACACTGATGGCGTGGGTCTCCACTCCTGTGGGACTCTGCAGCCCGGCTCCGTGGCTGCTGCTGTTCCGGCACAGTGTGCGGCAGGCCCTGTGTACTGGCTTGGATGTGACGTTAGTGGTTTTCTTGGCCTCTGCCGCAGTAATTCGATGGCTGGGGTGAGCCTGTGATTTGTGTGTTCTCAAGAACACTGTGCTGTGATTGAGTGTTCACGCATGATGATGTCTGTGTGTGTGTGTGTGTGTGTGTGTGTGTGTGTGTGAACGCAAATGTGCTTGTCTCATTCCTGGCCTGTGGGGCCGGGGGCTGCAGGTCTCAAATTCCTCTGCTATTTTTAGGGGCCATATCAGCTCAGCTGTCAGGGAGCCCGGGTGTGTGTCCTAGGAAAGTCCCACCCTCCCTGTCCCTTGCCCCTCACCCTCCAACACTGCCTGCCCCCCACCCATGCCCTCACTCTAAGTGTCTCCTCTGCCCCTTCCCCACACTGTATGACCCTCTTCATTCCGGCATACCTGGTACCTGCAGTCCTGGAGGCCACTCAGTCCCTCCAGCCGACAGACAGCCGACCCACCAACCGGCCAGGGCTGGGCAGCTCCGGGCGGGAGGGGCCAGGGGAGAGGGAGGGGAGCAGGGGCGGGGCTGCGGCCAGTGCTATTTTGAGCTGCTAACGGAGCAGCATCAGAGAGGAGACTCCTAGCTCCGGGTTGCTCCAGGCCAGGCCATGCGGGTGAGTGTCCCTCTGACCCCCCACCCCGGAAACGTCCCGGGCTCCTCATGCCTGTTCCTCATTTACGAAAGGAGGAGCCTTTTTGTTATTTCCCCAGATGTGGCTGAAGGAGGTGGGGCAGGGGGCGCTGCCTTGGGGCTCCTCTCGGGGCTTCTTGGTGGGGAGGGGATCGTCCAGCCCAGGCAGCCTCATAGCACCTCAGAGACAAGGCCCTCCTGGGTCTGACTCATGACTTTGGGAGTTTCGGAGGGGGCACCATTTTCTAAACCTCAGCGTCCTGGGACTGCATCAGCTTGTCCACAGGCTGTGACACGCCTTCCCCACAAACCATTAGTGCTAGAGGCCCTCATTCCTCGGAACGCTATTTTCTTCCAAGGCCTGGAACCCCAGGACCTTCTGGAAGCCTTGTTTCCTGCTTTGTGTTGGCAGCTTCGCCCTCCACCCTTCTTCCTCCTGACAGACGGAGAAAGGCGCTGGAGAGGGGTGGTTCCTGGAGTGGTCCCGCGTTGCCAGAGTGGCCCCCGCACTTCTGCGGAGCGGACACTCGGAAGGGGCACAGATGGCATCTCGGGGATGCCCTGACTGTCTGTAGGTCTCTTTCAAGCAGAGATTACTCCAGGAGAGTAAGTTCCTTAAAAAAGCAAGTGAGGCAGACATAGCTGCCTCCCCATCGTTCCGCTCCCCCAACACCGCCCCTCCTGGCCACCAAGGGTCAGGTTTTCGGTCGTGTCAGCAGTTGGCAGTGTGTGCGCTGGCCCAGCACGGAGGTGTACCCAGAGCCGGAGATGTGCCCATGGGCATTGGTATCTCCCTGTGCCCAAGGACTGCCCCGCCCCAGCCACACAACTGGCAGGCGCGCCGAGGTGTGTGTGGGTAGCTGGGGGTGGGGCCAGAGAGGTGGGTGCTTCCTGCTCTAGCTTCCTCCCCGTGCCACCCCACCCAGGGCCCCCAGGCCACCAGCGCTAGGTCGAAGATTTGGGGCCGTGCGTGATTATGGCGAGGCAGATGACCAAATGCCCGGCCGAGGGGCAGCGAGTGTCCCCGGGGAAGGGAGGCCTCCAGCGGGTCCAGCCGTTGGAGGAGGAAACCCTGGCCCTTCTGCAACTGCAGTGGCAGCAGGAAGCCATTCCAGTGCACCTGCTTCCTCCGGGCTGGCCAGCAGTGACTGCAGGCGCTCGGCTGCTTTCTGTTCCGCCTGGGGTGGGGGAGGGCTCTCCCTGGAGGCTGGACCAGAGGGGCCAGGGTGGCCCTGCCAAGCTCTTCTCCCCCTGCTCCTCTGGCTCGCAGCATGGCCTTCAGGCCACTCCCCAGAGGGGAGCTCCTCTCAAGCAGCTCTGTGCAGAGCTTATTTGGGTCATGGTGGCAGGGCAGGTCATCTCTGGAAACCCCTACTTTCTACCCCGGCTGCTATTCTGGCAGATGATGTCACGGAAGCTCAACAGTGCAGGTGATCCAAGGGAGGTGGGGGCAGGGCTTGCTTCCATCCCTCAAAGTGAGCCTGGGAGGTTCTTGCTGGAGGACGGCCCTCCATTCTGTTCTGATTTGCCACCCATTGAGTTCTGATTTGCCACCTGCTGCCGTGAGGCCTTGGCCGCGTCATTTCTGAGCTTCCTTTTGCTCACTTGTAAAGGAGGGGTCATGCTACCGTCTACTTCAGGGGAATACTGTGGGGATTAAATGAGATAATGCACGCAAAGGATTCAGCACCGTACCTGGCACCTAGTACATGCTCAGTAAAGGTTAACCGCCATGACTCTTGGTACTGTTCTTTCTTGCCCATGCCCCCATCCTCCCCCTCATCCTTAGATAAGTAGGTACTAGGATGGGACTGGGAGGGAGAGGGTCTCCTGGGAGCCACTCTCTGATCCGCAGAGTAGGAAAGGAGACATGGGTCTGACGTGCCTGTGAGGAGCCTGGCAGTGGGGAGGGGTGTGGAAAGATTGTCCTGGGGGCATTTGCGCCCCCATTCCTCCCTGTGAGGGGCACAGAGGATGGTAAGTTAAGGGCTGATGGCCTTTGCGGGTCCATGCAGAGGGCAAAACGCAGCCTGGTCCAGCCCCCTGCGTGTTGGAAGCCTTCCCAGGCTGAGCAGAGATGGGTCCCTCTGCACATTTCTTGGATTTCTCCTCTTTGAGAACAAATGCCTTCAGCTATTATCTCCTGTGCTTTTTCTTTTTTATTGGCTATTTAGCCATCTTTACAATAGAAATAAACAGTAAGTAACAAATACATAACAAAATAAATACCAAATGTCTCCGTTGTGTCTAATTTACAAGATTGTGATGATCACTGTTTGCATACCATTTAGGTTCTAGTTTCTTTGATTGATATTATTTTAGGTGGAGTTTTCCCTATGGTCACATTGGTCATATATTTGTTAGTTTAAGTGGCAACACAACGGCGCATTGTACCAAAGTACCACAGTTGAGCTAATCCTTCCCTAACTCCAGGCATTTGAGTTATCTCCAGCTGGGGGTTGGTGCATAGAGGGCTTCTTTAAAAGTCTCTGCAAGGGTTTGTGGGTTTTTTCTTTCTCTTCCTTTCTTTAAATCAGCTCATCGCTTATACCTTCCTTAAGACAGGATGGCTAGGGCCAGAGGATGATGTATTTTATGGCCATTGTCGCTTGCCAAAGAGCTACTAAGCAGTTTCAGAGTACCCCTGCCCTTCCCTCCCACCCCACGGCATTGAGCGTATGTGATCAATTTATCGTTGCTCAGTTTAGATATTTTACCTCCCTTGTTTCCCCCTCGTCCCTGGGAATCAGGATTAGCAAGTATTATTCTCCATAGTTTACAGTTGAGTGAAGAGACCAGACGGGAATAAGAAGTTTGCAAAGAAACCCCCAACTACAGCACTGCCGTGCAGCCAACATTTATTTGTCAAGCACCCACAATATGATGGGTAAAATAGAGTCCCGCCCGTGAGGAAACCACAGTCCCGGGAACGTTATAGACACAGCTCACATCCTGCTTGTGAATCCCGGGGCTGCCACTCACTAGTTTTGGGGCCCTCTGCGAGGTACTTACCCTCTCTATTTTCTTACCTCGAAAGTGAGTTGTCGAGAGGATTAAATAAGGAGACAGTGGGAAGCGACTGCCCCTGTGCCTGGATCTTAGCAAGTGTTCGGTGAGCCTTGGTCTCGCCTCCCTTCCCTCAGGAGAAGCCAGAAGTGCCAGAGAGACTGGTCGGGGAGGCAGTCAGAGCCTCAGAGGCGCAGGATCCTGGTCGGGGTCTCCCTTTGCAAGTCTAGGAACTCTGGGCACACAGACCACTATTAATACCTCCCTGTCTATCCATGCTTTAGCTTGATCCAGACCTCCTGAACACTGACCCTGACTCAGTCCGTTAACGAGGACGACTCAGCCCCTCGGACCCTGCCCAAGGCAGAGGGAAAGGTGGGCCTCTTGGGTCAGCATGGGCTTTGCACTCAGAGCAACTTGGGCTCAAATCCCAGCACCACCACTTAATAGCTTTGTGGCTTCATCTGGTTCTGAGTCTCCCTCCTCATCAGTAAAATAAGAATAACAATAATTCCTGTGTTATGAGACTGTTGTAAGATTTATATTTAAAAATACATTTGGGCGCCTGGGTGGCTCAATCGGTTAAGTGTCTGACTCTTGGTTTCAGCTCAGGTCACGAGCTCACGGTTCGTGGGTTCAAGCCCCGCATCGGGCTCTATGCTGACAGTATGGGACCTGCTTTGTATTCTCTCTTTCCCGCTCTCTCTGCTTTTCCTGTGTGCTCTCTCCCTCTCTCTCAAAATAAATAAACTTTAAAATATAAACAAACAAACAAATATTAAAATATGTGTTAAAGGGGTCCCCGGGTGGCTCAGTTGGTCGAGCGTCCAACTTTTGGCTCAGGTCATGATCTCATGGTTGGTGGGTTCAAGCCCCAGGTTGGCCTCTCTGCTGGTAGGTGGAGCCTGCTTAGAATCCTCTGTCTTCCTCTCTTTCTGTGGCCCTCCCACACGTGCACTCCCTCTCAAAAATAAATAAACATTTTTTAAAAATGTGTTAAATACTTTACAGGGCCCATCTCATTAGGGTAGGTGTTCCATACTCAGTAATTAAGTGATGTTGTCAGAAATGGCCCAAGTCCCTTGAGGGAGCAGGTCAGGGTTTGCTCCCAGCCCTGGTACTGACCTGAGTCGTGGAGACATTGCCTCCATCTTTGGGGTTGAGTTCCTTACGTGTTCCGTATTGGCTAAAGACAGCTTATTTCAGGTTCTAAGCAAATCTTTAACATCTTTAAAATCCAGTGATAAGGAAGAGAGCAGAAATATTCAGGTGGTTCCTCACAAAAGCCACAGATAGAATCTCCTCTGGGGAGAAACACATCTTTGCACCCAGAGTGATATTCCTAAGGAGGTGCGGGTGCAGGGGAGCAGGCCCGGGTGTGAATGGCCTTGTGTCCTCACAGCCCAGGATGGATGGACTCCTCGCTGCACAGACAGAAAAACTTGAGCAGGAGAGCAAAGAACAAACGAGTTAAGTAATTAAACAAACTTAAAGTCTAGCATATGAACTGGATAGTAAAAGAGACAAGTCAACAAAACAAGTTAATGAAAATAATTAATTGTGGGGCGCCTGGGTGGCCCAGTTGTTCGAGCATCCAACTTTTGGCCCAGGTCATGATCTCATAGTTTGTGGGATCGAGCCTTGCTTCTGGCTCTGTGCTGACAGCGAGGAGCCTGCTTGGGATTCTCCCACTCCCTCTCTCTCTCTGCCCCTCCCCGCTCACATTCTTCCTCTCTCTGTCTCTGTCTCTCACTCAAAATAAAGCAACTTAAAATAAAAATAATAGAGAAGATAAAATAAAAATAATTAACTGAAAATAAAAAATTCTCCAATTTTTCACTGTTAATTCATGATAAGCAGTAATAAGAATGAACCAGTTCTTAAACTCCACTGAATTGAACAGATTCTTTGGACAAAGCTTCTCTCTGGGCTGAGGCAGATTCTGCCTTTTGATTCCCAAGAGGACCAGTCCTAATTTCTCACCCATGGATGCAGTGGCTTTACAATTCTCCAGGTCCTCTTCCTCCACGCAGGTGAGGGCGTGTTGCAGGTAGAAGGCCAAGTTGCTGCAGTCCTGGGGAGGCTTTGTTAATGCTTTCACAGGCCCGTAGCTTCAGTTCACTGAGTTAAGGGCTTGAGCGCCTCTCTTTACCCAGACTCCTAGGGTGCAGACCTGGAAAGGACATTAGCCATTGTCTAGACTGGCCCAGCCCCTAATTCTGTAGAGAGGCCCAGAGAGGTAGAGGTGGCTGATTCAAGGACACACAGCTCCCCAGGGCGGGAAGTTCTGTGTTCTGTACCCCATCTTGCCGGCTCTTTCCCCTGTGCCTTACTCCCCAGTCCTCCTCTGACCTTTTGAGCTTTGTAATCTTTCCCCCTTCGTTTTCTCCCCTCTGTCCCCTGTTGCCCACAGTGTTTGTCCTGGCAGGTCGTGGCCTTTAGGAAGACTCCGGTTTCCTGAGAGACCCGGCCCACCCTGACCGTGTCTTCTCTGACCCAGGGCGCGGGCTACCTTCGGCGCCATGGCCTTTTCATCAAGGTTCGCCTTCTGGGAGCAAAAGGAAAGTTGGGTCTCAAAACCCTTATGCTTTTCCAATGTGCTTGGCATGGTGTGTGCAGGCAGGAGTCGGGCTCGTGGGCAAGGGAGCTTGGGGGCGAGAGACGGACTGGGGCGTGAGTGTGTATTTGGGGGAGAATCACTCTGCTCTCTGGATGGGCTTCTGTGCTGAGTCATGCTCCTTCTCTGAGCTCCACCTCTGGTAAGCTGAGCTGCCTTTTGTCCCACTGATGCCCCTCCAAGTTAACCCTCCACACCCTTCCCATCCGCTTCCCCCTCCCCGCCGCTCTGACTCACCTCTGGGAACATGGGCTGCTGTGGGGGGCCGCTGGGGATGGCTTTGGCTCCGAGGCTTCTGGAACTGGGTCTCCCCGTGTCTGGGGACTGTGGTGGGTAGAAGGAGAGGAGCCAAGAGTTGGGAGCCAGGCCAGTTGGCTGCCTAGGTTCCAGAGGGTGATTCAGGCTGCCGACCTGGGCGTGCCTTTGTGCTGTGCCCAGTCCCCAGCTGGGCAATGACCTATAACAGATAGAGCCCTTGGTTGGGGGGGCAGGGGGTGGCGGTGAGTCAGCCTCAGGCTAAATCTAGAGCTGAGCTCAGAGCTGGGCCTAGTGTCCCAGACCTTTCGGGGGGCGGCCAGTGTTCCACTGAGGCCAGTGCCTCCCCAGTTGGGCGAGATGCTTGGGGTCCTAAGCTCGCATCACTGGAGGGAGGACAGCATTGGAGCCTGTGAAGGACACGGAGTGGACTCAGAATCTGGGCCATCCCTGAGCCCAAGCTAATAGCACTGCGTGCAGTAATGAACTCCTCTGTGTGGTTTGTGGACACTTGCTATTCCTCTAACCTGTGTGTCCAGGAGCTAATGCATGGTGTGATCCTTGGGGGGGGTGGGGGGCGGGAGGGATAGGCATGGGTGGGGGGCAGCAGGTGGAGACCTAGACTCTCCCACTCCTCCTCACTCCCTCTCCACCAGCCCCTCCCTTCTCTTTATCTGCTCCAGTCCTAATTTCTAAAGTAGTAGAGCCCACTCTGATGAGTAATTCCCATTTTCCCTCTGATCATAGCAGTGTGAACTAACTTTGAAGCTTCAGCCCATTGAAAATAGCTCGGTAGGCGAGATGCAGCTTTAAAACTTCAGCGGCCATCATGCTGGTCAGTGCCCTGGGCTCTGCTAATTAGAGCTCCAAAGTAGCCAAGGACCCTGGTTACAAATGAGTCCCCCCAGGGGGATAATTAATATGATTCTGGATGTGTTTCTAGGGATCTTTTCCATTAGGAATCGAGGACCCCTTCCAGTGCTTTTACCGCACTGTGCCCGGAAGGAAGGGCATGTTGAAGACCAGTAGGGCCGCTCACAGACCTGCCTTTTTCCCATAGTCCTAAGTGACTGGGAAAAGAAGAGACACGGAGTCCAGGAGGGAGTGTCTGAGCTTTTGGGGGGATGCTAATGAGGGGCGGGGGGAGGGCTCATTCAGGTGGAGGCCTGGGCCCTCTAGGTCTGTTCTGAGCCCATCTTAGAACTGAAGGACCCTTCAGAGCATCCACATTGTCTGTTCTTTTTCCAGATACATTATGGCGGCTGCCTTTTCTCCAGCTCTGCTCCTGGTGTCTGACTCAGGCCAGCTAGCTCCTGGGCTGAGCACATCCCCCCCTGGCCAGAATGGCCAGAGCTCAGGCATCTCTCCTTCCTCTAAACTCTGCCCCTAACCTTGGGATTCCCTCCCTCAGCTGCACGGTTAGCAATTTTGTGGGTCTGAGGTTGGCAAAATATCTGGCTTCCTGAGTCCCTGCCTCTGCCCCATTTCCCGCGCCCAGCCCAAGCTCAGCTGGGTGGCTGGGAAGGCATTCAGGCTGGGGGCTGGGGGCAGTCACAGGGACCTAGAAGCAAGCTGGCGCCAGCCTGGTAGGGGCCGCCCATTCTACCTACGTTGGCCCAGTAGGGCCCCCACACTGGGGTTATTCCCTCCTTAGTCACTGGGTCAGGAGCCTCTTATTCAGACCACTTCTCATCTGAGCTGGGAATGACTCTTGCAGTTGAGCATGCGTTGAGTTAACTGGACCTTTCTGTCCACCCTGTAAGCAAGGCCATGATGGCATTCTTCAAACAGCCCAAGTGGGCCACGTGACTGGTGATGGGGGACAAGGGTACTTGACCCCATGGAGACTACTCATTCTTGAAGTTGTCACTGGACAGTTTTGACCCCAGCACAGGGAATCCGTTGCTCATGTCCCTCACCCCAGTACTCCCGAAGGTGCACAAACTCTGCCTGCTTGGGAGAGAGGGCCCCTTGGGCGTTTTCCTTCTGTGCTTTTAATGCTGTTTCCCACCCAGACCTGCCAGTGACTTCTTTGTCTGCTCCCTCAGGTTAAAGAGGAGGACAAAACTCTGCCGAAGCCTGGCCCTCCTGGCAAGGAGGAAGGGGCTGTAAGTGTTCCTCTGAGCCCCCCATGTGTGTGCCCGGGTGGGTGTGGCTGCCGGCCCTAGCCTAGTCCGCGAGGCGGTTCCACGGAGCAGGAGCACAACCAGGGCCCCTTCATCTCTGGGGTGGCCAGAGGGAGTGCCACTAAGGCGGCAGAAAGTGCAGCGTGTGTGATGCCAACTTCTGGGGTGTGTGAAGGAGACGGGAACACCGAGGCACTTTGGAGACGTCCCCCGGGCCCCTTGTTTAGTTCCTTATCTTTAGCTCTGGCTTCTAGAACCCTCCGGGGCTGGAGAGGCCTAGGCGAACAAACTCTTAGACAGGGGAGCACCAGAGGAGAGCTCAGCTGCTGGGACTCTTCGTCCTGCTCTGCGTGACACAAGACCAGCACGGGGAGGGATTTCACTGCAGCTGTCCTGTCTCTTCCCAAGCCCCCGTCAGCTGCTTGGGGCGGGTGACCCGGAGGCAGGCTCCAGCTGCCCGGTGGCCCCAGCTTCTCCCCCAGGTCGCTCTGTCTCGAGATAGAGACCCTGAATAAAGCTGGACTCTTCTCAGGCCAGACAGGGGACGCAGTCCCAGAATAGCCAGGTCTAGAGATGTGTAGTCAGGACAGGGCTGCTGTTGGCACAGGGGGCAGGAGTGTGCAGGGTGGGGGTGCTGGGGCAGAGCTGGGTCACAGAGCAGATCTGTACTTCAGTACCCCAGAGGGTACCCGTCCCAGCTCCCCCACTTCCTTGGATGGAGATTTGATTAGCCAGACTCTGTGGCTTCCTCCTGATGTGTAATTAATCCTGCCGGGTTAGCCAGTGATTTCAAAGGGGTGTGTTCGAGATATGTTGGGGAGGGGCCCCGGAGTATGCAGATACTCCAGAAAATTACACGCGAAGTGCTTAGAAGACTTCCTGGCACACAGTAAACCCTGCGTATTAGCAGTTACTGTCATCGTGGTCACCATTACAATGGGGGAGGGGAGGAGCCAGAGGAGTGAGGGGTAGGGAGCAGGAGCCAGCCGGGCGCTAGCCAGCTCCGCAGTGCCCTGGCATGCCACAGAGCACTCTTGGTCCAAGAGGGTGAGGCCCTCCTCTCCCCACCCCTGCATCAGGGCCACCCTACAGCTGCGGCCCGGACTGAGGCTGCCTGGCTTGGCTGCGTTCAGGACGCAGGGCAGCCTCTCCAGGTGGCAGGCGGGGGTCCGCCCTCTCTGAGCGTCTTCCTGCATCCAAGCACAGATGGCAGCCAGCCTTGTAGAGCCCAGGGCCCGGGCACACCCTGGAACCAAGGTCACTGTTTTGGGGAACGGGGACTCAAACATAGCCCCTTAGTGAGTGGCAGGGCATTGCCAGATCAGCAAGGAGCCCCCCGGTTGACGTTGCCCCCCCAGGCTATGTGGCTGGCTTTGCGGGGAAACTCTGCCCTGCGGGTAGCCAGCCTGGCTTTCCTGGTGGCTGTCCCTTGGGACTGCAGACAGTTCCCACCAGTGTTGGGGTAAGGGTGGGCACATTAGGCAAAGTGTGCCAGCACACTCCAGCCGGGCGCCCAGAGGCTGGGGGGCTGGCTGAGCCTGGGCCCCAGCTCTAGGCCGGAGTGGATCTGTGGTCACTTTAGTGCTTAACCCTTTGTGGGCCCCAGTGGTCTCCTCTTTATTTTGTTACTCTGCACACACACTCCGGGAGCTAGGAGGCTTCCAGCACTTGGGAAGTTTGCAGGAGGAAAGCTGTAGAGACTGACAGAAAGCAGGGTGAGGTGGAAGCTTCCCCAGCCAGCGCCCGAGAGTGGGGCGGGGGGGTAGACAGTGGCTGCAAACCAGGGCAGCAGGAGGGAGGAAGCTTGGCATGTCCCGGGGCCAGGAGTTGCTCCCTGCCCTCTATTTCTGCTGGGATTGTTAGGTTCTGGGTCTGACTGCCCAGAAAGCACAGGGTTAGAAGGACCAGGGATCACAAAGGCAGGAAACCCCAGCGGGTGGCCCAGGACTGATGATAGGAATTGGTTGTTTGGCCTCCCGGTGCTCCATGCGTGCTGTTGTTTGGGCCGCGAGGGAGTGGGCTCCCCTGGGTGGGGGCTTGGCTGCTGCCCTGACATTGGCCAGTAATTCTGGGACACTTTATGGGCCTCTTAGCACTGTATGCTGGCATCTCGCAGCTCTGTGCTAAGGCTGGGGGACAGACAGCAGATGACAGCAGTACCTGCTTGTGCTTTGCGGGAGAGAGAAGCCAGACTTTCAGATGCAATTGTCCTGTCTGGAAGACAGAATGAAGGCTTCTTGGTGTAGCCTCTCGGAGCCGTGTGTTGTTCCTGGATGAATGGGAGGTCTGTTCCAGGGCTAGGCGTGAGGTCACACCTCTCACTTGCTCTGCATGGGGTGGCCCGGGACACCAGGGCCCATGCTGATGTCTACCTGTATCTGTGTGACTGCAGCTAGAGGGCAGCTCAAAGGACAGCAGTGATCCGTCTAGGAGTCCTCAGCCTCCCACCAGCCCTGTACCTTCAGAGACTTCCCAGGGAGCCAAGAGCCCGGCACCCACACTCGCCATGAATGGCCTGGGGGCGGCCTCAGCAGAAGTCCCACATGAGGAGGCCCAGGGCCTGTCCCGGAAGAGAGTGGCAAACGCTGTTAGGAAGGTGGTGAGCAAGGTGCTGCCTGGCGAGGAGCCTGGGAGTGCCAAGGAGCCTTCAAGCAGAGGGCTCAGATCCCCTGAGCACCCAGCCCGAGGCAAGAGGGGAGAAAAGGCCCCAGGTCCCAAGCCACCTCCTCCTCCCCCTCCCCCTCCCCCACCTAAGCCCGAAGCAAAGAAGGAGGCAGCCAAGGATGAGCTCTCTGTGGGTCTCCGGAGCCTGATGTCGCGGGGTAGGGGCAAGGACCACAAGCCCCGCGGCAGGCAGTCTCCTGGGAAGGGGGAGAAGCCCTCCAGCCAGGAGCCAGGCTCCCCAGCCAAGCCTGGAGTCCCAGAGAAGCAGTGCTCCCCCACCCCACCGGAAGAGCTGGCGGCCCCGGGCTCCGCTGGCCCGAAGAAGTCAAACTTGACTGGATTGCAGCCGTCTAAGTCCCCGGCCCCTGACTCGCAGCAGGAGGTACCCGAGTGTGTCACTAACCTCCCATATGCCCCTCAGCACCCTCATCTGAAGGCCAGGCACCCTCGCAGCCAGCTTCCCCAGGCTTCCTCCACACACCTGCATGACCGAGAAGCTGGGCCCGGCCTTGTGCCCTTGGTGGGGGTGCATGGCTTTTCCTTAACCGAGGACCAGAGTCTGTGATGGCCTCTGCTCTGGGCCGGGCCCTGCGAACGAGCTTGCTGCTGCTATTCCTTCACCTTCCTGCGTGGGACTGGGGCTGGGTCCCAGGCTGCATGGTGTTGGCCCGAGGCTCCACATTCCCAAGCAAGGATCCGAGCCCTAACAGATCAGTGCTAGGGCAGAAAGAGAATTTCTGAAGTCGGGTGAGCCGTGTTCACATCCCCGCCACTCACCCTCTGGGGGATCTCAGCACGGTCCCATCTCTGACCCTTCATCTGCCAAGCGGGGTTGGGACAGGTCTGATTCCTCCTCTGAAGCCCTTGGGGCCTGAGTACTTTTGCAAGTTTGTAATTTTTGTATTTTAGGACATCATGCGTAATGAGCAGCAACCTATAACCAAACATAAATATTTTCACAGCAAAATCTGTGACCGTTCACGCAGCCAGGGGGATAGAATACAAACAGGTTTTGCTACCAAAATAGTTAAGACAAAAATGTTTTGTTTGGGGTTGGAGGGTGTTTGGAGGGGGCTTTTGGATTTTGGAATTGCAAACATGGGATAATCCCAGCTTCGAAGGGTGGCTGTGACGATCAGGAATGGTACAGTGCTCCTCGGAGCCCAGTCCCAGGCGGGGTGGGTGCTCCATAAATGGCAGCATGGCTAGTGATGCCAATAACAGTAGTTTTAATGCCACCATTGCCATCACTGCCTTCTTCAGGCCCGGCCAGCAGCCCCCTCTGACGGCAGGATTCTTGAGGGAGCCCTATGCCTGGGCGGCAAACGGGCACAATGGGCCCCCTTTGGATCTGCGGACCCGAGTGTCCACAAAGTGCCCTCTAAGTGGGACGGGAGGCTGAGGCAGAGGGGAGGACCTCGGAAGGTGATCCCTATGTGGCTGGTTCTTTGGCCAGGGGACAGTTCTCTTCAAACCTCCCCATTTTGTGGACCCTTCTGAGGCCTCACGAGGTGTAGGAGGGAGGAGCCGAGTGTCACCCCTGCTTCTGTCACCTGTGACAAGCGCCTCTGGCTGGAGGGGAGGGCGCAATGGCGGGTAGAGCACAGCCTAGAGGCCCTCCCTGCCCATCGCCTCCTGGGGCTCCTGAGGTCCTGGAACCTGCCGTGTTCCCCGCTCCATTCTTCCTGGGTTTTGCAGAACTTCCAGAACAGGAGGCTGCAGCCGCCCCAGCCCTGCCGGCCTGCTCTGAAGCAGGGAAATCACGTCCTGGCACACAGGAGTTGGCAGGGGTGTTTTGGCCTCACGGGCAGGCTGTGAGGTGTGCTCTCGGCCCCTGAATAGAACCTATAAGTAGCCACAGAGCGTCATGTGCCTGTCCCCCGGCCTGGCTGCCCGCCCTCCGGCTCCCTGTCCCTCTCACCAGGGTGGAGTTGGGGGCTGAGATGTGCACTGAGCTGAAGTTTAGCCACCTGTCACCTGGGCCTGGGGCAGGGGCCAGAGGGTGTGTGGGAGAACAGGGTCTCCTGGTGCTGAAGGAGTTAGGACTGTGCGAAGAAATAACCCCAGAAATTCTTTTTTTCCCCCCTCTCTCATTGGATACTTTAAAAACTCAAGTTGGGGGCTTCCTGGGTGGTTCAGTTGATTAAGCGTCCGATTCTTGATTTCAGCTCAGGTCATGATCTCCCAGTTTGTGAGTGTGAGCCCCACATTGGGCTCCAAGCTGACAGTGCTGAGCTTGGGATCCTTAAAAAAAGAAAAAAAAAAAGCTCAAGTTGGTGCCTGGCTTGCCTCCCTGACACTATTCCACCTTCCCACTGGGTCCGAGTGGCTTCCTAGGCTAGAAGCTTGGCATGCTGTGCCCCCCACTCCTCCCCAGGCCAGGACTAACGGTGGTTTAACCTCTAGGCAGGAGCTGCCCCTGAGGCCCGGCTGACCCCCGCAGAGGAGGCTCACCAGCGCCTTGAGAGGATCTTCACAACTCCCGTAATGCCACTTCTCGTGTATGGTGCCCAGGCCCTGGCACTACTCCTCTTTCCCGAGGCTGGTGGCCAGACTGTGGGTGCCAGGGGGGACGGGGGGAGCACCTGAATACGGGAACATGGCTCCATGGCAGTCTGGGGGCCCTCACGTGGGCTTCTCACCTGAAGAAATGAGAGAAGGGCTCTGCAGAGGCTCTGAGCACAGCGAGGCCTGGTCCTCCAGGGGATCCAAGGCCCTGTGCCCGGGGGAGGGGGCCCTTCGTGGCTGAGGATGCAGTCCCCAGCCCAGGCCCCATTCTCTTGTCCTGGAGGACATGCATTGGTGCCAGGGCCTGGTGGACAGTGAGGCAGGGAGCTGACTCTCCCCTTTTCTGATGCATTGGCTTTTCAGACCCGGGTGGGGCCTGTTAACACCTTGTTTATTCTTTATAGGCAAGGTCCAAGGCTTGGCTGGGTCCCCTTCCTCTGCAGAAAGGTCTTTAAGTAATTAGACAGGGGGGCACCTGGGTGGCTCAGTCCATTAAGCATCCAACTTTGGCTCAGGTCATGATCTCGTGGTTCGTGAGTTCGAGCTCCATGTTGGGCTCTGTGCTGACCGCTCAGAGCCTGGAGCCTGCTTCGGATTCTGTATCTCCCTCTTTCTGCCCCTCCCCAGCTCGATTCTATCTCTCTTGCTCAGTCAAGCAATCAGTCAATCAAGTAGCCAGATAAAGAGAGGCCAAGTCTGGCCACAGGATCTACCCACAGTCCCTTGGTTCTTGGGCAGGTGACAGATGGAGTGGTGCCTTTGCTTGTGCTGTGCCCATTTGGGAGCAGCGCAGGGGGGCAGTGGGGGTACGAGGAAGGGGTCCCAGACGTGGGGCTGCTAGTGGTCTTGTTCCATGAGACTTGCTCTATGGTCCTGTTCTGCGCAGGGGTGACAGCTCTGAAGTGTTTGGAGGCCAGGGACACCCCTGTTCTGGGGTCTGCTGGCTACAGGGGAGCCAGTGCCCTGGAGAAAAAGCCAGAGCCACCCAAGGGGCCCAGGCCCTGGGTGAGGTGAGAGCATCTTCTCGGAGAAGTCTGCTGATAACAAGTGTCTCTTCACCAAGCTGGGCCCCACCTCCCTGGTCCGGCCTCTCCTTGACTGGACACAGTTTGCCCGCCCAGGCCAGCTTCCCATCCTGGCCCTGAGCTCCTCCAGCCTCCACCCTGTACCTTGGGCAGCCGGAGAGTGCCTGCCCGCTTGGCCCAGAGTGCTTGCTGAAGGGTTCATGCCAGTGATAGACTCATCTTCACCCCTCTTTCTCTCTCTCTCTTCTTTGCTTGCTGCTGGCAGCTGGAGCCTGAGGCCGCCTCTCCCGCCCACAGCCAGGTAGGGTGCTCCTGCCCCCTTCAGGAGCCCTCCGCTTCCTCCAGGGACCACCTTCCACCCCTGGCCTGCACCTGGGCTGGCGTCTGTGCTCGGGCCTCGTGCTGGAGTGTAAGGCCTCTTTCCCCGTCCAGCTCCCACCCTGTATCTGGGGGGGCAATCCTTGGGGGAGGCGGTGCCAGAAGTGTGAGATGGGGCTGCTCTGTGTCAGGCCCTTGGGAGGTGTCTAGCCTGAGTGCCACCACTTGACTTTGCCCTCGCGGCACATGGGTTTTAACCACTGGCGCCCAAGGGCCTGGCAAAAGTTTTAGTTTCCGGGTGTTTCAATTCTGCTTACTCTGGGTAGAGAAAAGCTGAAAGGCTGAGCCCCTCCCACCTCCCACCCACCTTCCCAAACCAGAAGATGTGGCATTCTTTGGCTCCACCTACTGGCCAGTGTGGGAACCTATATTTGAATTAGCCCTAAAGCATTAGTTCTAGGCCAGGACCCTTTGATGTCCCCTTCTTCATCAAGTTCCAAGCATCTGACCCATAGAATGTGTCCAGTCGAGACGAATGTTTCACCTGTATCATGTGATTTGGAAAAAATAAAACATTGATTTTTTTTTTATAAAAGTTACATCAAATATAAAGAACTAGCCTTTTTTTTTTTTTTTTTTTTAATGTCTTCACTTAACAATTTTAAATGTTGCCAACCCCATAGTGGTTCTCCTGTTGAAAGGGTGATCTCCCTGGTCGTGAGTCCCAGAGCCTGGGGGCCACATATAGTCCACCCTTCTCTCTCCAACAGGGAAGGGCAGTCAGCGAGGAAGAGGGAGTTATCTGAAGCCAGAATTCAACCTGGGAGTAGAACCCAGATCTCTTTTTCTTTCAGCCCCAAGAAATGTGACAAAGACAATATTTATTATGTTTCTTAACCTTTCCGATCCCTCACCCAGGGGGGCAGTATCACAGAGCGGAGTCTGTACCTTGGTCTCAGGTCTGGGAGTAGGGGGGCTCTCAGAGCCTGATGGTGGCTCATACCTGCTCCAGGGCCCAATGGTGTGTCTCCCTGTGTTTGACAGAACACTGCTGCCCTTCCATGCCGCCCTCACATGTCTGGCCATGCTATTTTAAGGCCTTAGCCTGTCCTTCTGAGGAGGCATGGAGGGAGAGCGGGAAGGCTGGCGTGTGCATGTGTGCACTGCCCCTTGCCCAGTCGAGCGTCCTCTGGAGGGAAGGCTAGACCAAGACTAGGATTTAGGACCCCGATATCATTTTGCAGTGCGAAGTCTGCAGTAGACACTTCTCTCCTCGGGTCTTGAGGAAGCTCCTTTTCCCAGCCGGAGGCAGAAGCTGGGCATGAGAGGTCACGGCAGCAGTGTGCGTTGGCCCAGAGGGAGGCGTGTGGGCTCAGCACACCAACCCTACAGGCTTCACAGGGAGGTGGGGAAAAGGGTGGCTGAAGGTAGAACCTGGTGGTTTGCCTTCCTACGGTCTGTTCTTCTCAGGGCTCGAGTTCTGAGTGTCCCCATCCTTCCAGACCCTCAAGGCTGGCGTGGTCCCTAAATCCATGTTCTTGTCCTCAGTACCATCACCATCCCCTGGCTTCCCCACCTTCTTCTTCTGACACCTCCAATGTCCCCTGTTCTGTGTCTGCCACCCAACTGTCCCCCTTCCCAGGTGGCTCATCTGGAAGCACTTCCCCTCACGTGTCTCCTCTCTTCTGTCCTGACTCTGTTTTCCAGAGCGAGGTCTGACTATTCATTATCCCCCTCCCTCTGATAGGTGAAGACAGAAGAGCAGATTGCAGCCGAGGAGGCCTGGTATGAGACAGAGAAGGTGTGGCTGGTCCATAAGGATGGCTTCTCTCTGGGTGAGTCTGGGGAGGCCCAGGGTGCAGATGCCTGGGCCTCTCAGGTTTCAGGGCTGGGTGTGCCTTCTGGGTCTGGCGAGGCCTGGGTGGTGAGTGAGGAGAGGCTAGTGATATAGTAGGGAAGAAGCAGGACCACAAAGGGCCAGGAGAGGGTGGCGGAGGCTTCCCGGGCCCGTGGCTGACTGTCTGTCCCCGCTCTGTAGGCAGTCAGCTCAAATCTGAGGAGCTCAGCTTGCCGGAAGGCAAGGTGCGCGTGAAGCTAGACCACGATGGCGCCATCTTGGATGTGGACGAGGATGATGTGGAGAAGGTTTGCAGGCAGAGGGCGCTGGAAGTGGGCTGCGCAGGGCAGGCTTGCCCACTGGCAGCGCAGACAGGTTCTGCTTCTTCAGTGCCTGCCTGCCTGTCCTGTCACACAGGCTAATGCTCCCTCCTGCGACCGTCTAGAAGATTTGGCCTCGCTGGTGTACCTCAATGAGTCCAGCGTCCTGCACACGCTGCGCCAGCGCTATGGGGCTAGTCTGCTGCACACGTACGCCGGCCCCAGCCTGCTCGTCCTCAGCCCCCGGGGGGCCCCCGCCGTGTACTCCGAGAAGGTGTGGCACCCACTAGGCGACCATGCTGCCCCCTGGGGACCCACACACGCACTACCTACGCTGCCTCCCCTGGCTTTGCCCCTTCCCTTTGACATCCCCCGGGCTCTTGTCCACTCTCACCGTTGAACTTGGAGCCATTTCAAGGGCTCTAACAGAGGCCTGGAGTGGGCTAGTAGCTGCATTTCTGTGTGAGGCTTTAGCCTGCGCATCCCTCACACCCCCCTACACTGAAAGGCCCAGAAAGATACGGACCTTGGGGGTGAGGGCCGTCCAAGTGGGACCCGCTAAGAGCCTACCCCTTCCCTCCCTCCCACCCAAGGTGATGCACATGTTCAAAGGGTGTCGGCGGGAGGACATGGCGCCCCACATCTATGCCGTGGCCCAGACTGCGTACAGGGCAATGCTGATGAGCCGCCAGGACCAGTCTATCCTCCTCCTGGGCGGCAGCGGCAGTGGGAAGACCACCAGCTGCCAGCATCTGGTGCAGTACCTGGCCGCCGTCGCAGGCATCAGCGGGAACAAGGTGTTTTCTGGTGAGACGGGCCACCTGGAAACACCGAGGGAGGTGGGGATGGAAGCGCCTCATGGTGTCAGCTTTTTTCTCCCTGGCTTCTCTGTGCCCTCAAAACCCCTGTCCCCGGGCAGCCCGGCCTGAGTAATTCTGAGCCTTTGGGCGCTGGGGGAACAGGCCTGGGCTGGGCCTCTGGAGCTTTCCTGACGGCCGCTGGGCCTGTGTTCTACAGTGGAGAAGTGGCAGGCTCTATCCAGCCTCCTGGAGGCCTTCGGGAACAGCCCCACCGTCATGAACGGCAATGCCACTCGCTTCTCCCAGATCCTCTCCCTGGACTTTGACCAAGCTGGCCAGGTGGCCTCAGCCTCAATCCAGGTGAGGGGACACTCAGGGCCGTTAAGAAACTGGCTGCCTGGTTTCAGCCTCTCTCCTGCGCCTCATTTTCCTGGGATTCTACCTCGACAGAATGGACCCTGGCTCCGGCCGGGATGCTTTGCTCCGCCCTGAGCTTTCACCATTCTGCGCCCCATGTCTTCTGCCCCCCATGCCTCTTGCCCCGGGTGGGCCATGGCTCCGCTTCCTGCCCAACCCTGGAGTTGGCTGTACCCTACTTCTGGGGCCCTAGCCCTGCGTTCAGGGGCTTCTCTCAGGCTAATTCACCCTAAATTAAGACTTGCTCGTCAGTAAAGTAAGTTCCAGCCGAAGCGGACCCCCTCCCGTGCTAAATGAAAGATCTCTCCACAAAGTGCCCGGCTTCCTGAGAAGACTGTGCCTGGGGCTGGGCAAGGTATCAGGGCCCCTCCACGAGCTGGGCCTGTCTCCTTCCCCCTTTCCCTCGTTTCTGCCCCACGTTTGACCCTGAGGTGATCTGGCCTCTGGTTGAGAGGAGGCTGCACCTGCTTGCTCCCATGGGCCTTGCTCTTTCCGGTGTGGGGTGGGAAAAGCTTGGCCTCGCACCGCCCCCCTCACCCATACCCTCCATGCTGTGCCATAGACGATGCTTCTGGAGAAGCTGCGTGTGGCCCGACGCCCAGCCGGTGAGGCCACATTCAATGTCTTCTACTACCTGCTGGCCTGTGGGGATGGCACCCTCAGGTGAGATGGGACAAAGGCAATCTGGATTCTAGCTCCCTGATGGCTCCTGGACCTTGTCTCTTGATTGCATTCCATACCGTTGATGCCCCCGTGTTCCCCGGGTCGAGCTGCGACCTCTGCCGCCCCAGGTCTGCAGAGGAAAGCACTCCAGGCTGCAGGTGGTCGGGGCCTTACCTGTAGTCACACAGCTAGCATGGGGCTGAGCCGTTATTTGAGTTCATACTGGAGCCCAAAGCCTGGGCCTTTTCCTGCGCCCTCCAAGCTGGCCCTCCCTGCCGCCCCACGTTGGCTCCTCTAACCAGGCTCTTCCCTTTAGACCTTCAGACTTGCTGTCTTTGTTCTTTGACAAAAAGGATACATGATCAGGCTGAGCAAGCAACCCCAGGACATTATCCTCTGTAACTCTTCTTGTGCCTGAGAGCCTGGTGTCTGTCCTGGCCGGACTCGCGCTTCAGGCGGGTTCCTTGCTCTCTTTCAGGGGTCCGTCTGGACAACTCACCAGAGCATCTCTGATGGCCTGTCCTAGGGAGGCCAGTGCTCTGACCGGGCATCCAGGCCAATTACTGACCGGGCTGGCCTGACAGTAGGATAGGGCGTGACGGGCAGACCGGACTGGGAGTCTGGAGGTTGGATCTGTCTGTCTCCACCCTGGGAGGGAGATGGCCTTGGCATGGGGACCAAGCCCTGTGCTGATGCCTCATTTGCACCCCTAGGACAGAGCTCCACTTGAACCACTTGGCAGAGAACAATGTGTTTGGGATTGTGCCACTGGCCAAGGTGAGGGGCCTACGGGGACGGGGTTGGCAGTTCCGGGCCTCGGGAGTAGGGGAAGCCTCGAGTGGCCTGGAGGACCCCATGGGAGTAGCAGGAGCCTGGCCGCAGCCGGGCGGCTCTCCCCAGCCTTGCCCTCCCTGGGGGGTCCAGAAGCGTGGGGTGTGGCGGGAGGGACGGCCCCTCCGAGGTGCCCTGCCAGTGTGCCCGTCTGTCCCTGCAGCCTGAGGAGAAGCAGAAGGCGGCTCAGCAGTTCAGTAAGCTGCAGACCGCCATGAAGGTGCTGGGCATCTCTCCAGATGAGCAGAAAGCCTGCTGGCTCATCCTGGCTGCCATCTACCACCTGGGGGCTGCAGGCGCCACCAAAGGTAACCCGCAGTGGGTCCCGACAGCCTGGCTCGTTGCCCGGGAGAGCTTGCGGAGGGCCCGCCACTCGCGGCTTGTCCTCACCCGGCACAGACGTGTCTGCTATCACCCTCTGTTGCACGTGCCTCTTCCCAGTCTCCCATGTCAGAGCAGGAGGCTCTGATGCCCAGAGAAGGATCTCTGCCCCTGGACTTGGATGGCAGTAATGCAGAGCAGTGTGAAGGGTGGGGGGAGAGGGGGGCGGGATCCGGAGGCCAAGGGGACCGAGAAGGGCCCTAACTCCGAGCAGTCCCCTTGGAATAACTCTTCTTCTTGTTCCCTTCCTGACAGAGGCCCCCGAGGAGCAAGAGGGTAACTGACCTTGGCCCCTCCCTGGGGTGTAGGGGCCACCGTGTCCCGTCTTGGTGCTTGCCCTGGGCTCTCTCTGGTGGCAGGGCTTGTTCTGTCACAATGGAGGGGACTGGCCTGGGAGAACCCCCAGGTTGAAGGGGAGAAGGTGCCTGCTGGCTGTGAAGCTTCTCAGGGTCCCAGGCATAGCTGCTTCTACTTGTTTTGCCTCAAGACCCTGGGACCTCTCAGGCTGCCCTCCATTGGGCTTAGATATGGTAGGGTGGGCTCGCTTCTTGGAGCTTTCCCAGGCCAGTTTTCCCTGAGTCTTTCCTTTTCTTCACTGATTTGGTGGAAGGCGTCTCTTCCTCTTGCATGTCCAGGTGGGGGCCACTAGGGGGCAGCAGGCACCATGGAAATGAGTCGGCTGTGGCTTCCGCACTTGAATTTGGGAGCTTGGGAATGGCTAGAGCTTGGTCTGGCTTGGAAGCGCTCCACTGCCTCCTTCTGAGCTTACCTTGATGGCTGGACACTCTGAGCACCTCTTCGCCCCTTTCTCCCCTTTCTCAGAGGGATGCTGCCTCGGAACAGCGGCTCGGGCTTTGGCTTCATGTTCCTCTGGGATGTGACGAGCCCCAGGCTGTGGAGCAAGAGAGCACAGGAGGGTGGCTGGGTGGGTGCATGGAGGACCAGGTGTTTAGGCGTTAGGTTCCTTATGATCCCAGCAGGTGGCATCCCTGCCAAAAAGGAAGCAGGCTCTTAGTTAAAGAAGTTGTCTCCAGACTGCGTAGGTGGGCAGGCGGGTAGGCCTGTGGCTGTGTCTGGTGGAAGTTCTTTCTTGCTGAGGTGGTGACAAGCCCAGGTGTCCTATAACCCTGTGCTTGGCACCGACTGCAAGCCGAAGGCCCCAGGTGTGTCAGCACACGGACCTTGCTGAGCAGGGTCTGTTACCTCCTCAGAGCTCCCAGTATTTCCCAGGGGTGTGTGTGTGTGTGTGTGTGTGTGTGTGTGTGTGTGTGTGTGTGTAGTGTCTGTATGTGTCTCTGACAGCGTGGTTACATCCACGAACACGCTCCTTTGAGATGGTGTGCGTGCACATGTGTGTATTTTTGTGTTTCTGAGGCTGAATGCAGTTGTGTTTTCTCGCCTGCTCATCCTCACAACCCCCTGCCCCCCACGGTCCCTTCCCAGGGGCCTGGCGGGCTCAGTTGATGACTGCTAACACGCTGTTTTTCTTTGCATGCTGCATGCTGGTCCTTTCCCTTACAGAAGCTGCTGAAGGTAAAACCTCGTTTCTTGTTAGCTTTCCCTAATTGCTGTTATTAGACACATGTAGGCTGAGGCGCGTCCGTCTGCGTGGGCTGTTCCCTTTCCTTGGCAGCTCTTTCCACTTCCCCACTGGTAGGCACGGGTGGGTGTCTATGGTCTCCCCCGGCAGACCCCTGGAGGTAAGGGCAAGGCACTGGTACTCCCCCATGATGTGTCCCCCACAGGCACAAGTAGTTCTTGTGCTCATTATAGGTGGGCTGGCTCATCCTCAGACTGCCGCACCGCAAGTTCGTACCCCTAAGGCCAAGCCCTCTAAAAGCGATGGTCAAAGCTTCATGGCGCCCTCTGGCGGCAGCAGCATGGAGTTACCTCTTTTAGGACCCGCTCCTTCTCCTTACGGGCAAGGGACACAGGAAGTGCTTGCAGGCAGCTGCTGGCCGTCCCTGTTTTGCCTAAAGCCCTTCTGGTGTCATCAGGGCTGGTTTTTCCTCCAGAAGATGTTCACTCCCCAGTTCTTAGCTATGTGAGCCAAAGGGCACGGTGGTCGTCAAGTGGACTAAGGAGAAAGACCCGAGATGGCCAGATCCTTTTTTCTACCCCACAGCTGGGCGCAAGCAGTTTGCCCGCCACGAGTGGGCCCAGAAGGCCGCGTACCTGTTGGGCTGCAGCCTGGAAGAGCTCTCCTCAGCCATCTTCAAGCACCAGCTCAAGGGTGGCACCCTGCAGCGTTCCACCTCCTTCCGCCAGGGCCCTGAGGAGAGCAGCCTGGGAGATGGCACAGGTACCCTGAGCCCCCTGGCTGGTGGATATGATTGGGAGGCCTCATGCAGGGCTCACTGCTCTCGTCTCTGGCGTGGGGAGGCTGCTGGGGTGAATAGAGGCTTCGGTCAGAGGGAGAGGCCCAGCCCCGAGGCCCCATGCTGACTTGACCCTGTGCGTACCCCGTGGGGATGCCCAGGGGGCGGGAGGTAGAGCTGATGCCCTTGCCCCGCAGGCCCCAAACTGAGTGCACTGGAGTGCTTAGAGGGCATGGCGTCTGGCCTCTACAGTGAGCTCTTCACCCTTCTCGTCTCCCTGGTGAACAGGTGAGTGCCAGGCAGGGCCCATGAGCTGACCAGCTTCCTGCAGAGCCGTTCTCCGCCACCAGGGGGCTCATTGTCCTCGCTGGCAAGGAGAGGCCCATCCTCCCCACTGGGGTCCTGGGCACCTGGGTAGGGTTGGAGATCTGGCTTGGGGCAGAACAGGGCTGCCTGGGCGCCCCAGGCAGACCAGCGGGGCGTGCTCGGTGGCACTGCCCCAGCCAGCTCTGACCCAGGCTCTCCCTGTGAAGGGCTCTCAAGTCCAGCCAGCACTCACTCTGCTCCATGATGATTGTGGACACTCCAGGCTTCCAGAACCCTGAGCAGGGTGGGTCAGCCCGTGGAGCCTCCTTTGAGGAGCTGTGCCACAACTACGCCCAGGATCGGCTGCAGAGACTCTTCCACGAGCGCACCTTTGTGCAGGAGTTAGAAAGATACAAGGAGGTAGCACTTGACCTTGCCTCTGCCTGTCCCCACCCCGGCCCCCAGCCTCACCTCCCTGGCACCCACAGGGAGGGCATCCGTGGAGAGAGAAGGCACCACCTTCCCCACTGGTGGCTCCCTTCCTCGCTTTTGCTCTGTCATTTCTGTCTCTCTGTGCTCTCTGGAGTGACAAACTTGTCCTGTCCCAGACTGCATTCTTACTTTGTGGCGAGTTTGCTCTCCAAGAAGCTGCACATGCATCCGGGGTCCCTGAGACCCCCCCCCCCACCTTGCCCACCCTCAAGGCACCCACTCGGCCCATGAATTCCTGCCTCCGCGTGTGTCAGGTCTGACCTTCCCTGTCTCTCTGTCCCCCAGTCTGTTAAGATGGTGATCATTTAGGGCCCCCTTCACGAAAGGGTGCCCCGCATGGGACATGATCTAGACATCCCACCTCGTGTGGAGGTGAGATGAATGAACTGGGGAGCATATTTATCTTGGATGAGAGAAGATTCAGAAGGCAAACGGCAGCTGCCTTCAAGTGTTTCAGGGATGATTGTGTGAAATCGAGAGTAGGCGTATTCTGCGTAGTCTAATCAACTGGTGCCAATAACAGGAATATGCGACTTTAGCTCAGCATTGAAGGTTAAGAGAATTTTAGCTGTTCCCGACTGCCATGTGGTGCCTTGGGAGGTGGTAGCTCTCATCAGCCGGGCTGCTAGAGGGGAGCTCGGGAGAGGGATGGAAAGTTAGACTTGCCGACCCCAGTGCCCCCTCCTGGCCGGCACGCAGCGCTGCACCCCTCCCACGGCCTGTGCTCACAACCCCTCTCCCTTCCTTCCTAGGAGAACATTGAGCTGGCATTTGACGACCTGGAGCCAGCCACGGATGATTCTGTGGCAGCTGTGGACCAAGCCTCCCGTCAGTCCCTGGTAGGAACCCCAGCCAGGGCCTGGGCTGGCCTTTTCTCCCCTTGTCTGTTCCTCAGCCTCTGTCGAGCCCTCGCTCTTGTAACCAACCTGCTGCTGCTCAGCTGGTCTGGCCGGGAAGCGGCACTTCCTTCTGCCCTGGGGCAGTGACAGCCCTTTTTAGCCCCAGGCGTCCGAGCCAGCTGGGAAGGTACGACCCCCTCACCTACCACCTCAGGCTCAGGCCCTGTCCTGTGACTGGCTGAGCCAGGCGCCCTGGTATCTCCTCCTCGGTGGTGAGGGCTTGGCTGGACCCAGAGGACATCGTCACCACCCCCCCCCCCCACTGTCCCCAAGAGCCTGGGGCAGCCAAGCAGAACGGGTGAGGAGTCCGTGCAGACAGGATGTCTGTGCCTCGCTGTACATGTGAGCCCTCACCCCTCAACCTCAGGGACGGGCTTGGTCACCCTTTGGACTAGTATCTTGGGCACTTTGCTGCCTGGGGGACCGGCTGGCCTGATGAACACTTGGCATTTGCTGATTGTCTTAGTTCGAGAAGTTTCATAAGGCACTTGACTAGAGAACTGGCATTTTTGCTAGGCTGCTGCTCCCCTCCTAGGCTTTGAGCCCTGCCTCCCTCTCCCTCTTCCTCCTCGGAAGGCCCTGCTGTGCTAGCAAGGAGCTGGGGCCCCAGGGAGAGTGAGTGCCTCCCACCCCCCGGGGCAAGTACTTAAAGTCCCCTAGTTCCGTGCCTCCCGCGGGAAAGCTGGCTTTTCTTTTCCTGGCACCTGGGTTCCGGTGCTGGCCTCCGTGAGAGCCTTTGCCACTCCCAGGAGATGTGGGCAAGTCAGTCCTCGAGGCTTAGCAGTGGCAGCGTTCAGACTGTGTTTGGATGGGACTTAGGATTCTTTCCCACCTTTGCTCTCCCTGTCTGATGGGCCGCAGCGCCTCTGGGCAGCGCCTCTGGGCACAGGGGCCCCTCGGTGCCGAGCCTGCTGCACTCTGTCCTTCGTGGCCCAGCCCTGCCATGGTCCTCCAGCCACGCTGGGACCTCAGCTGCCTGTCTGTCGGTCCTTGGCCACATTCTGCTTCCTCTTGGGAATCACACGCACTTCCTTGGGCTGCCGGGGGGGGGGGGGGGGGGGGGGGGGGGGGGGGGGCGGGGATGCGGGCAGCTGGGTTCAAAGAAAGGGAAAATGGTGCTTTCCGTATTTCTCTTGTCCCCCAGTCCCTAAAGACCTGGCAAGCATGGGGTGTGGGGGCGGTTCCGTCTTCTTGCTCAGGGAAGACTTGGAAATGTCATGGAAAAGACACCATCAGACCAGGTGTGTGGCCTGCGTAGGGTGTTAGGAACCAGAATTCAGTATTTCCACCTTCTCTTGAAAAGCTGGAGGGTTTGCCCGCACTAGGCCAGTGTTCCTCCTGGCCACAAGTTGGCTGCAGCTGATTGGTGGCTGTTTCCCTCAGACGGGGACCCCTGCTAGGCGGTTACCCCAACTCCACCCAATTTTGTGTGTTGTATCTATTGAGTCCCTTTCTTACGATCTGGGCACTTGAGTTTATGACCCTGTAGGAATCCCCCCCTGCCAGCGCGCCCGGGGTAACCCCACCACCGTCACCGAGTGACAGCTTCCTTTGGGCCATGCCCTCTGCCAGGGGACATTCCGGACTTCATCTTGTTTAGTCTGCCCTGGAGGTGATGCCCAGGAAGCGAGCGCCACACCGGCTCACTTCCAGGAGGGTGGGGATGGTTAATAAGAAGCCTTCAGTAAATAAACATTAAAAAAATAATAATTATAAAAGGGGGCGCCTGGGGGGCTCAGTCAGTTAAGTATCCGGGACTTCAGTTCCAGTCATGATCTCACAGCTCGTGAGTTTGAGACCCACATCAGACAGACTCTGTGCTGACAGCTTGGAGCCCAGAGCCTGTTTCAGGTCCATGTCTCCCCCTCTTTCTGCCCCTTCCCCGCTTGTGCTCTGTCTCTCTCTCTCAAAAATAAGTAAACATTAAAAAAAAACTTTTAGGGGTGCCTGGGTGGCTCAGTCGGTTAAGCGTCCAACTTCGGCTCAGGTCATGATCTCACGGTTCGTGGGTTTGAGCCCCGCGTCGGGCTCTGTGCTGACAGCTAGCTCAGAGCCTGGAGCCTGCTTCGGATTCTGTCTCCCTCTCTCTCTGACCCTCCCCTGCTCACCCTGTCTCTCTCTCTCAGAAATAAATAAAACATTTAAAACAAAATTTTTTAAAAACTTTTTAGGGGCGCCTGGGTGGCTCAGTCGGTTAAACATCCGACTTCAGCTCAGGTCATGATCTCACGGTCTGTGAGTTCAAGTCCCACGTCGGGCTCTGGGCTGACAGCTCAGAGCCTGGAACCTGCTTCTGATTCTGTGTCTCCCTCTCTCTCTGCCCCTCCCCCACTCACACTCGGTTTTTCTCTCTCTCAAAATAATAAATAAACATTTAAAAAATTTGTTTTAAAAAGAAGCTTTCAGACTTTGGTGACTTTGGACGCAACCCCACGGAACTGTGTTTTGCTGCAGGCTTCCCTCTCTAACCTCCGGCTCCCTCTTCCTCCTTGCTGCACAGCTGCTCCACAAGGGGTCAGCCATGAGTGGCAGGAGCTGCGATGTGTGTGCGTGTGTGTAGTGTGTTTATAGCGTGCGGTCGGGCCAGGGGCTCTGTGTGACGCGGGTGTCTCTTCACTTCTCCGTAGGTCCGCTCACTGGCACGCACCGACGAGGCGAGGGGCCTGCTGTGGCTGCTGGAAGAGGAAGCACTGGTGCCAGGGGCCACTGAGGACACCCTCCTGGCGCGCCTTTTCTCCTACTATGGCCCCCAGGAAGGGGACAAGAAAGGTAGGTGGTGCCCCTAGAGGGAGGGCTCTCCCTTGGGAGGACCCACTATTCTATGGGTCTAGGTGGTACTGTCCAGAAGGGCCCGCCGAGTCCCTGGGCTTTTGTGGGCCTGGCCCTGATCATCTGAACCTCCCTTCTCCCGTCCACAGGCCAAAGCCCTCTCCTGCGCAGCAGCAAACCACACCATTTTCTCCTGGGCCACAGTCATGGCACCAACTGGGTCGAGTACAATGTAGCAGGCTGGCTGAGCTACACCAAACAGAACCCGGCCACCCAGAACGCCCCCCGGCTCCTGCAGGACTCCCAGAAGTAAGAACGCCGCTCACCCCGCCACGTCCCATCCCCAGGGCTGGTTTGGGGCCCCTCGGTCTCAAAGGCAGGTCGCCTCACCGGCAGGGTTGATAGACTCTACTTCCTAAGAGGTGATGGCCAAGGCCAATTGGTCTTGAAGGCCTGGGGGTGGCCTCCTGGAGTAGAGGAGGGATCGACATGGTTGGAGGGACCTATAGTTTGAAATTTGGATAGCGCCTCCACATTCTTCATAGAAGGCAGGAGTAGGAAAAAACAAACACACACACGCACACACACACACAGACCTTTAAAATGGAGCACCTGGCTTAGTCAGAAAAGCATGTACCTCTTGATCTCAGGGTTGTGAGTTCAAGCCCCACGTTGGGTGTAGTGATTATTTAAAACAAACTGAGAGTAAAAAACCTTTCAAAGAAGGCAGGAATAGGGGCACCTGGGTGGCTCAGTCAGTTAGGCGTCCGACTTCAGCTCAGGTCATGAGCTCATGGTTTGTGGGTTCAAGCCCCACGTCAGGCTCTGTGCCTGGAGCCTGCTTCGGATTCCGTGTCTCCATCTCTTTCTGCCCCTCCCCTCCTCAAAAATAAATAAAACATATTAAAAAATTTTTAATAAAAAAAAAGAAGAAGGCAGGAATAGCCTTAGAAACCCCTGTCATTTAAGGCCTGTCTTCCATCCGTTCATTTAGCAGATAATTATTGGGCATCTGCTCCATGACAGATTCTTCCGGGAGCCTGGCGGGTAGCAATAAATAACACAAAACTCCCTGCCCAGTTGGGGGGCAGGGTGGGGCTCAGATAACAACCCGTAAATGTCACATGCAGATTCTATGGTACGGCGAGGGTGCCGGGCTCTAATCTTTCCTGCCACACTGGACCTCTGCCCTCCCTGGCGATGGACGAGAACAGATCACTTCACTCTGCTCAATGCCTGCCCACTCCTGGGTTCTGTCCCCCTCCCCCCAGGCAGCTGTCTCTTCTTCCTCTTCAGAGATTTCTCTATGATTTCTCTCGAGGGTGCGGGTCATGCAGCCTTAGGCCAGATAACCCAGGCCCCTGGTCACAGTGATATGGGGGTTTTAGGGGTGTCCTAGGAACTGGGAGAAGGAACGGCCTTGCCTACGTGCTCAGTGTGACTTCTTTCCCCCCTTCGCCCTTCCACCCCTGGCAGGAAAATCATCAGCAATCTGTTTCTGGGCCGCGCGGGCAGCGCCACAGTGCTGTCGGGCTCCATCGCAGGCTTGGAGGGCGGCTCGCAGCTGGCGCTGCGCCGGGCCACCAGCATGCGGAAGACCTTCACCACGGGCATGGCGGCTGTCAAGAAGAAGTCTCTGTGTATCCAGATTAAGCTGCAGGTGGTGAGTGTGCCCACCCCGGCTCCGAGGCCCCCTCGGGGCTTCTCTGGCCATGCTGGGCACGCTCAGCTTACCTGGTGCCCACTCAGCGTCCCACTCTGACTTGACTGTGCCCTTTGCTAGTCCTCTTTTCGGTACGGCTGCCCAAGTGGCCACTCAGGCCTAGTGAGGGCCGAGCCGCCCAGGCTTGGCACGTCTTGGCCCTTGGTGGGACACCTGCCATCCCATGGGGAGCGGGGATGCTGATGCCAGTCCCGGCTGTCCTGGGCACGGGCCGGGCCATCAGAACCCTCTGAGGCCTGTCCCTTTCCCTTCGGCAGGACGCCCTCATAGACACCATCAAGAAGTCAAAGCTACATTTCGTGCACTGCTTCCTGCCGGTGGCAGAGGGCTGGGCCGGGGAGCCCCGCTCCGCCTCCTCCCGCCGCGTCAGCAGCAGCAGCGAGCTGGACCTGCCCTCGGGGGACCACTGCGAGGCTGGGCTCCTGCAGCTGGACGTGCCCCTGCTCCGTGCCCAGCTCCGCGGCTCCCGCCTGCTCGACGCCATGCGCATGTACCGCCAAGGTGGGGCCTCCTTCCCTCTCGGCTCCTGCTTCTCTTTTCTAGAACCGGCTCCTGCCCCCCCTCACCCCCCACATGGGACCCAAGGGGCTAGAGGGGTGTTGCTTCCCCCTCCCGGCCCTAGATCTCTTCTCTGCTCTGGTGCCTGCTCGGTGGGGGTCTCTCCAGCCCAGTCTGTTCCTTTCTCTTCTCCTTCCACCTGGCTGACTGACCCCCTTCTTCCTCCTCTCGCTTCTATATTCCAGTCCTCCTCACCCCCTCCCCTCCTGCCCCACATGCCCTGTTAATAGCTCCCTCTTCCCTCCTGCGCTGCCCACAGCAGAGCCGTAAGCCATTGTAAGCCGTCTGCTCAGTGGTGCTAACGACCTCCACCTCCGAGAGCAGGCCGGTGGCCGGGCCGCACCCCCGATGAGAAATGAGGTGCCAAATTTTTCTGAAGTACCTAAAATTCCCAAGAAAGGTCAGACAGACCCCTTTTATGGACCCATCTGGAGGAGGGGATGGAAAGGGCGAGAGTAATAGCACAGTTGACCTTGACCCAACTGGGTTTGAACTGCGCGGGTCCACTTATACGCGGACTTTTTGTAGTATGGTACTATGCCTGTCTTTTCGCTCCCTTGTGACTTCCCTAACGACATTTGCTTTCTTCTAGCTTTCTTTATTGTAAGAGTACAGTATATGCTACACATAGCACACGACAATAGCACACGACAATGTGCTAATGGACTGTTTCTGTTATTGGTAAGGCTTCCAGTCAATAGTAGGTTATTAGTAGCTAAGTCCTGGGGGAGAGAGTTAAAAGTCATACTTGGATTTTTGACTGTACAGGGGGTCAGCGCCCTGAACTCTCACGTTATTCGAGGACCAACTGTAGTTCACATCTTTAGAGTATTTACGGTACACCAAGCACTATTCTAAACTCGTCGTAGACATTAACTCACTAATTCTCACAATCTCATGAAATGTAGGTCCTCTTACCATCCCCAGATGAGGAGATAGAGGCTCAGAGAGCTTAAGGAGCTTGCCCAGGGTCACACAGCTCATGAGTGGTACAGCTGACCAGCTCCCAAGTCCATGCCTCTCGAGTAGGGCCTGAGAATTAAGGGTTGCCAGATTTTTGCCCTTTTTCCTTCTGATCAAAGAACTGGCAGGGTCCCACGCGCCCATAGCCAGGTCCCCTTGAGGCATCCCCACGGACATCATCACTTTTCCTTAGCAGCCAAAGCCACAGAACAGGCTCCCTGCCCTGCTCTAAATAAATCATCGATCTGTCCCCACGTCTTGATATGGAGTTGGTGTTTATTATTTCAAAACCAGATTGTTACCGCTCTGAACCAAAATCAATGTGCTTTACTCAAACAAGCAGATCGATGAGGCCAGCAGCGGCAGGCCCCCTTCCCCTTGCCCAGCCCCCAGCCACCATCGATAGCGCTGATGATTAATTAAGATGCCAGGCGTCCGGACCTGCTATCCTGGCCCATCAATTTAATTGCAATTCAGATACAATCAATAGCTCACTTTGTCTTGGCCCCTCAGCGGCCCCCGCCTCCTGTTTCAATTATCGGGCACATGCATCAGCCTCATCTCCCAGTTGGAGGGTTTCCCAGAGCTAGCTAGGCCGGTGTAGTGGAGCGAGCCCCCGGCTAGCTGTCAAGAGCCCGGGTTTGGAGTCCAGTTCTGCCTCTAGCTGCAGCCTCGGTGACCTTGAGCAAGCCAGTTGGTCCACCTCCTCGGCCTCAGTTTCCATGCCTGGAAGATGAGTTGTATCTGGTCTAAGATCCCTTTTCAGTTTGAATTCTGCGAATCTGTAGGAGTGGCTCTCTTGGTCCTCTGCCATGAGCTCTGGTGCCCTTGAGTGGCTCAGGGTAACGTCTTCCTGGCCACCGTCCAGACCTGGTCCAGGCCAGAAGCCACCTGACCCTTGCTCTCACCTCAAGCCTAGGGAGATCTCTGCTCGAAGTAACACTCTTCAGGGAAAGAGAATCTATGAGTCTTTTGGTCACTCGGCCTAGGGCTCAAGGTCAGGATGGGAGCAGGAAGGGTGCCCTTTCTGTATCCTGCTTCAGGGGACTGAGGAAAGGAAGGAAGCATTTTATTGAACACCCACCACGGGAGGCATGTTGTGCTTTCTACATATTTCCTCATTCAAGCCCCGTGACTACCATGCAAGATTAGTGGTAGGTCCACCATTTAAAGATGAGGAAACTGAGAGTCAGAGATACTGCATGACTCACTCAAGGTCACATGACGCTAAGAGCCAGGGTCGGGATTCCAACCCCAAGCCTGTGCGCTTTTCCCCTCAGCGTCTCTCTGCCGCCCTATTTTCTGTTTCCTTACCAGGCCCCGAAGACCGTGTTCTCTCTGGGCTCTACCAGAGTCATAGCCTGGGAGCCTAGAAAGCATCTTCGGGGTCATCCCAGCTTTCCTCTCCATACCATCCCTTCCAGGTGGTCAGCCATCCCGTTCGCCCACCTCTTGCTTCCTTCTAAGGGAGCCTGCTCCCTTTGTAACCTTGAAATCCCGCCCGAGGGCAGCCTCCTGTCCCTCACACCTGCCTCTTCCCTCTCCACGCCTCTTCCCTCTCCACGCCTCTTCCCTCTCCACCCTCCTCCCCAGGCCTACGCTGCCCAGGCACTCCTCCCCTTCAGCTTCTTCACCTTCCAGTGACGTCCCTGCGTGCTGCCCGGCACCCGTGGCCATCAGGCGTGCCGGGAGCAGGCGAGGTGCTGACAGACCCGGCTCTGGGCCGCCCTCTCTTTAGGTTACCCTGACCACATGGTATTTTCCGAGTTCCGCCGCCGCTTTGACGTCCTGGCACCACACCTGTCCAAGAAACACGGGCGCAACTACATCGTGGTGGATGAAAGGCGGGTAGGTCTGGGCCCCAGAGCCCTACTCAGACCCCACTCTGAGCAGCTCCCTTTCCTGCCCTAGAGAGAGCCAGGCTGGCCTTGCTCAGGCTCCTGGTTTGGGCCGACCGAGCCTGGGACAGGGGCACCTGGCCGCCAAGCTGTGGCCATGGGGAGAGGGCAGCCTGGGGCATGGGCTGGAGGAATCAGAGAAGAGCACCCTCTCTGGAGGCCAGAGTGGGGGGTGTCTGCTCTCTGGTGAGCCGGTCGCCTAGAGCCTCCCCGGTGGCAGATTAGAACTGATGTTTTGGGTGTACCATCGGGAGCGCCTGGGCCCTTCAGCCTCAACTTGCACGTCAGGGACTGGTTCCGGCAGCAGGGAGCTGTCCAGGGGTGGGGCAAGCATCCCTCTCCGGGGGAAGATTGGCATGGTAAGGCCTCCTGGGCCACGGTAAGCCAGAGGCTCCTGAGCCCCTTGTCAGCACGGGGTGGTGACCTCATGGCTGCAGAAAGGGATCCCTCTCTGCCATTCTGGGCTGTCACCTAGGCTGTGACCCCCAGAGGCAGCCCTGCAGAGAGCCAGAGGGCTCCTTGAGCAGACGACCCCTCGTTCACTGTGCTCTGGCCTCAGGCTCCCAGCCTGACTCTGAAGGCATCTCAGACCTTAGCTTCCCCAAGAGGGAGAATGGGGCAGACTGGGCCAGAAAGCACCCCTCCCCTTGCCCCCTGAGTCACAGACCCATGTTCACAGAGGCCTCTAAAACTTCATCAGGATCTGCCATGTCCTGGGGGAACTTGCTGTGGATGGAGATGACCCAGCCCCCTTCTCTCTGACCCCTGACCTTTTTACTCCAACCTCCCCCTCATGGCTGCAGCCAGCCCCTTGTCACGCCTGGAAATGCTTCACTTCAGCAATCTTAAATCCGAACGTGGCCCTCTCTGACCACAGCCCCCTACCTGTGCACCTCACTTCTGTCCTCCTCCCACCTGCTCTTTGACCCTGTTGAGACCTGTCGTTTCTGGGCCCCACTCTGTTCCCTTCTAACTTTCCTGCCTTCTCCGCTCAGCCTCAGTGCCGCGGTCCAGCAGCTCTCCTGAGCCTCCCACGGCACCCGCCACCACCACCCGCCCCCCGACACTGAAGGGCCAGCCTTCAGGCATCTGTGCTCCTCCGTTTGGGGCTCCCAAGGGCTGTGGGAGAAAATTATACAACTGGGTTGAACTTGAAGTCCTACAGCCTCATGGCCTCCAGCCTCAATGGGGCCCTTGACACGGCCCAGCGAGTTTTTCATATGCCCCCTCCTTCCCTGGCCCCGATTCCACGCTCCTTCCCCGCTGCTCCATTCTCCGTCTTTCTCCTCACAACCCCCCGCCCCACGCCTTCCCACGCCATCTGCCCAGCAATTGACCTTGCCTCTAAACGCTAAGAGAACTGAGGTTCCAACTTCCACCTCTGCCTTCTGTACACCTCTCTTCAGGTGCCTTCTTCCTCGGCCCTCCTGTCTGGGTGGAGAGGTGGCCCTCCCCTCTCCCAGTCCCTTCCTCCTGAGCTTTGGAATCCATTCCCAGCGGCTCCCCGGAGGCCTGCTCCATTGGAAGTAACTGCTCTCTCTCTCCCATTCCCTCAGCCTCACCTCTGCTGGCTCTTCTCTCTCAGAGGAACTTGCTGTAGATACTGTGCCCGGAAAAGAGTCTTCCATCAACCCTCTCTCACACCAGACTCTTGTCGTCTGTCACTGGCCTGCCCCTGTCCCGCCACCATCCACCCTTCCACCTTCAGCCACCGGGGTCCCGGCCCTGACACCCCGAGACTGGTCTCCTGTGACCCCATGGCCTCCATGTTGCCAGCGCTAACGGGCACCTCGCTGTGCTTCGTGGCACACGGGTCTCTTGTGACATCTCTGTTCTGTTGGAAACATTCTCTCCTCTGCATCTTTGTTGCCACTCCTGGCTTCGCTTCAGTCTTTCTATTCTTTCTCTCTTTGTCCCCCCTGAGCTTCCCTTCTTCTACCTGCCCCTGCAGTAGAGGTCTCTCTCTTCCTTTAAGACTCCCTCATTGGACGTCTGTGCTTTCTGTCCTACAGCCTCTTCCTGGGCAACCTCATTCACACCCATCACTTCAATTACCGCCTATGTATTGACGACTCTCAAATCAATACCTGTAGCCCAGGCCTCTCTCCTGAACTTCAGACATGCATTTTCTATCTAGCTGCTCTCTGGACTTCTCTACCTGCAAGCTTTATGACACCTCAAACTCAGCGTGTTCAGACCGAACTGATCCCAGCCCCTCGCACACCTACTCTTGCTCTTCCGTTTCCCACCTTGGAGAATGGCGCCATTAACTGTTTAGCTACAGAAGTCAGAAACCTCCATCGTCTACTCCACCCCCTCCCGTGTGGCAAGGCTCTGTCTTCTTCACAGCCCCTGCATTTCCACCTCTTTCTTCGCTGGGAGTCAGGCTCTAGCCTCCTCCCCTGTGAATTACTACAGAAGCTGCCTAAGGAATCTCTGTCCATTCTCCCACCATGCGCCAGCAGGATGGCTGTAAAATGCAAATCTGATCACGTCCCTCCTTGAGAGAACCTTCCAGTGGCTCTCAAAGCAGACAGGCGCCTCACCCTTTGGCTACTGCCCACCTCTCTGGTTGCACCTTAGCTGCCCTACCCCCTCCACTCCTGATATACTGAACTACCTGGTTTCCTCAGCACATTCTATAGTCTTGGCCCCCATGCCTTTGCTCATGCCCATCCCTCTACCTGAATGCCCTCTCCCCTATCTAAAGAGTCCGCACAAGCAACACCTCCTCCAGGATGCCTTCCGTGGTTCCCTCATCGGACTTAGGTGCCTCTCCTCAGTGTACTTAACTAATTCACTGGTGTCATTCCCCAGCAAGAAAACTTGTCCCTCTCGTCGTCATCTTTACGTCCCCAGAATCTGACACAGTGCCTGACAGTGCAGACGCCCATGGAGGGTGCTTGTGGAATAAGTAACGGACTGGCTCAGTGGAGGATGGGGAAGGGTCCTGCGTGGAGACAGGGGTGGCCCCCGGCCTCCCTGACAGGGGTCTCTCTCTACAGGCGGTGGAGGAGCTGCTGGAGTCCTTGGACCTGGAGAAGAGCAGCTGCTGCATGGGCCTGAGCCGGGTGAGTTGTCCGTACGGGAAGCCAGCCGGGCCCTCATGCTCCAGCTGCCCTGTCCAGACAACTGGCCCTCCCCTTCCGCAGCAAACTTGACTTTCCCTCCCTCTGAATAACTGGCTTGTTCGGTGCTGTGAACGCCCCTGTGATGTCAGGAGGGAGTAGATTGGAAGGTGACCCTGAACTTGGCCTGAGTCCTGCTGTGGGGAGTCGGGGAGACAGAGGGGAGGAAAGCAGGACAAAGGAAGGCAGGAGGGCTCCAGGGGCCCCCTTTGGTGAGTCCTCTGGGGCCACCCGGGCCCCAGAAGAGCAAGCACTTTCTCACAGTGAGGCTGTGCCGGCACCACCTGCCCACAAGCCCGGTTCCTCATCTGAATGGAACGTGGCGTATAAACAGGCAGGCACGCCCGGCCCCGGGTACCCATCCGCGGCCCCGGGTACCCATCCGCCGCATCGCGCTCCACACCCCAGGGTCGGACGGGCGAGCGTCCCTCCCGCAGGCAGCGCCCCGTGCGCCCCTCTCTCCTGAGACTTGGCGGCTTGACAGGCGGTGTCCATGTACGTGCCCCGAGGGCTATGGTGAGAGGGAAAGCATTTGGGAGCCACGGAGAGGGTTCTGAACCTTCCACCCGTCAGCAGGGAGGGCAGGAGCTCCGGGTCCCAGGGTTTCATGGGGAGCGTGAGGTGGAAGACGTGCCTGCAGAAAAGGCTTGGGGTTGCTTGTCCGCCCTGTTGTCTCTGCTCTGTGTTCCAAGTCACAGTCCTGCCCTTCCCTTCCCCGTCCCCTGGCGGCAACTGTCTCTGCTGGTTTTCCCTTTTCCTTTGGGCCCTGGCGGTCCCTGCGGGTCTCTATTGCTTGGTTTCTGGCTCATCATTTTCTGTGTCTTTCCTTGTTCTCTGGGTCTTCTGTGGTCCCACTCTTCCTGCGTCATTTCTCTGGTTAGGTCTCCCTGTGTCTGACTCAAGCCCTCTCCGTCCCCAACTATCTGTGAGCTCAGAGGCTAGCAGCTGAGTTTCCTCCCTGGAAAGCCTGTAGTGCAAGGTTTCCCTTCAGCATCTTGCTCTCGTGGGCAGGCTCCCGGCCCCTCTGGCAGGCTGCGCTGCTGCTGGCTGGCATTGGGCCGCCACCTCCTCCAAGGCACGTCTCGGGCAGGACAGGGCCTGTACAGGCCAGTCCTCTTCCCGGCTACCCTCTCAGACCCTCTGCTGCATCCCAGGTGCCCGGCCGAGGCGGGGGCCCACTCCACGGCACCCTCCTGCTCAGAGAGGAGCTGGGGGCGAGGCTGGGTGTTTGCTCACATCTAATCTGGAAGAGAAATTCCAGGGCCTCTAGGCTATGGTTGGACTGGCTGGTGAGCAAAGATCCCGCACGTTTGTCGCCTTGTTTCAGAGGAGGAGGTCTCGATCTGAGCCCACAGGACCCTGAGGGTTCAGGCAGGGATCTGAGAGTCTCTTGATAGTTGCAAAATTTCTATGGATGGGTGTGTGTAGAGGGGACAGGACCCTGAGCTTTCCATCTAATACTCAAAAGGACTCTTTTTTTTTTTTTCCAATTTTTTTTAATGTTTTATTTATTTCTGAGAGAGAGAGAGAGAGGAAGCATGAATAGGGGAGGATCAGAGAGAGAGGGAGATACAGAATCCAAAGCAGGCTCCAGGCTCTGAGCTGTGAGCACGGATCCCAACACGGGGCTCGAACCCACAAACTGTGAGATCATGACCTGAGCCAAAGTCGGACGCTTAACTGACTGAGCCACCCAGGCGCCCCTCAAAAGGACTCTTAACCCTACTAATGTACAGCCACTCAGGAGAGGTCTGAGGTTGCCTGCCCCAGTGCCTAGATCAGCCTTTCTCTTCTCGTTGTGACACTCTGCAAACGGGGGCCACTTTCCATCCTGTACCCACCACCTCCCTGCTTCTGCCCTGGTCAGATGTGTGCGCTGACCACTAGCACCTACGCCCACCTCTGGGGGGGCTTGGATATTCCCCACCCCCTGGTGGGGTCTCAGGCTCACACACGGTGGGAAATGAAGGCTCAGGTAGGGCTTCAGGCCCATGGGAGACCCCAGGCACTCAGCCCCAGAGTGGGATTTGGGGAAGCATTGCAGAGGACTGAGCTGACTTTCTCCCAGGCCAGCCCCAGGGGACTGAGTTTCTGTGGAGTCGCCAGAGGCAAAGCTTTCTCAGCAGAAAGTGTAGGCCCTCTCCCCACTTCTTCGCTGAAAGGGAGGCCTGGGGATCCCGTACATATTGGTTCTGAGTGTGTCCTGTGAAGTTCACATCTTCTCTTGGCCCCCCAAGAGGGAATTTTCTGTGTTCTGGGCAAGGTGGAGGTGGGCATATACCCAGATGTCCCTTTGCCCTCTGTGAGGATCCTAGAGTCTTCTCACCTGTGTATTTCCCCCTCTTCTCCTCTTAGCAGGGAGAATGTTCCCCAGCCCCAGCTCAGAGCACCAAACAGTGACAGGAAATGCTGGATGTGGGGGCGCCCAGCTGGTTCCTCACACGTCTGCCCTCCAGCCCCCAAAACCTGTATGACAGGTCTCTTGATGGGGCCAACCCCCGCCCACTCCACTGGCTTTTTCATGAGACGAAACCTGGGGGTGTGTGTGTGTGTGTGTGTGTGTGTGTGTGTGTAGGTGGGATGTTGGCACATGAAAGAGGAGACTGTCTACAATGAAACTGAGCGTGGAGGGTGCAGGGAGGGCGCCCCCTGCCCCTTGCCCCACCCTTTCTCTGTGCATGGCTTCTGGACCTTTCTCTTCCCACACACATTCCCCACCATCCACTTCACCTGATCCCAGGCAGCTGGAGCTTGCGGTGGGCCCTCCGCTGGGCTGTGGGTCCAGGGGCCATGGACAGTGTCGCTGGCAGTCTGGGGGGAAGAAGTCACCATGGATGTCACTGAGGGGTGTCCTGTCCCCATTTGGCAGTGGCTGCTTCATTTCCTTCTTGTCCCAGATCTCTTCCCTTTGACTTCCCTCTCCTTTTATCTCTCTTTGAAGTTAGATTTCTCACCCTATTCCTCTCCTTCCAAAACCCCGCCCCAGCCTGGCCCTCCTCCCTCCAGCCTTCCCGGGGCCTCTCCTTGCTCCTTCCCTCCTGTCTCGTTCCTTTGGACTTTCAGGTTCTTCCCTGGCCAAGGGCCACCTCCCAGGCCTGCCGGGTTCCTGCGCCAGCTGCCTGCTCCCGCGCAGGGCTGCCTGGAGCCCGTCTCCCGCCTTCATCTGGCCCGCTTCCCTGCAGGTGTTCTTCAGGGCTGGCACGTTGGCTCGGCTGGAGGAACAGCGGGACGAGCAAACCAGCAGGAACCTAACCCTGTTCCAGGCGGCCTGCAGGGGCTACCTGGCCCGCCAGCACTTCAAGAAGAAAAAGGTGCTGCTCTGGGGACATCTCCGTCCCACTCCCCGGCCTAGGTGGCAGAGCTGAGTTCCTGGGGTGGGGGCGGAAGTTCAAGGGGGCATGCTGGGGCAGGAGGCTGGTCTTGCAAGCACTGTGAGTTACTGTGAGCTGGGGGAGAAGAGGCAGGAACCTCCCAGGGCCACCATGCCCTGGGCCGGGGCGAGGAAGGGGCAGCTCCCTGGGGGCAGCGAGCAGGCTGGTACTCCCAGCGCTGGGGCCGGGGCCGTGCTGCCTGGTCCCCGGGGCGGGGGTGGGGGGCAGGGCCTGGGCAGAGGTGGGCTCTGGATCATAGGCTGCTCCATGAAGATTAAGGAGCTGTGTCAGCGACTCCTTTTCTTATTAGCAAGTCCATAAAACAGCCAGCACCGCCGCCTCTTGTGTTTCAGCAAGATTAGGTTTTATAGCACATCTAGGCCAGGGTGCTGGAAATAATCAGGCAGCAAATAAAGCAGATGAAATTATTCCTAATGACGCCAGAGCGGTTAGTGCCCAGTGTGGTGCTCCCAGGGCCAGGCCCTCTGCTGCCTGCTCTCTGAGGGATGGGGAGATGCTGGGAGCCAGGGGTGGTGGAGGCAGTGTTTGAACCAGGTGGCAAGAGGGAGCAGCCTGGCCGCCGCGCTGGTGGCGGTGGCAGTGGTGAGGATCCTGGCTCCGCCAGGGACTGAGATCCCTGCTGTGTGCCACCTTCACCCCAACTCAGATCCAGGACCTGGCCATCCGCTGTGTGCAGAAGAACATCAAGAAAAACAAAGGGGTGAAGGACTGGCCCTGGTGGAAACTCTTTACTACCGTGAGGCCCCTCATCGAGGTACAGCTGTCCGAGGAGCAGATCCGGAACAAAGACGTACGTAACAGCCCCGGAAGGGCCAAGCCAGTGGGAAAGGACAAGTTCGTCCATGTGGGCAAAAGCCTTGCCAGCTTGTCTCGGGCTCCCAAGTGTTCTTTATTTGGTCCAGAGAGCCGATGTCCTTGAACTACACCCATCAAACAGAAGGTGTCCCTCTGGGGTGTTGGCTAAGCTGCCGGGTAGCCTCTTGGTATAGAATCTCAGGCATCCTTAGCATCTGGGGAGGGGCATAGGGATAGGAACCCCTGGGAGGCAGTGGCTTCCTAGTCCCTGTGTCCTGGTCCAGCTTCCCCAGCTGCCTTCACCCCAGGGGTGCGGATTCCAGGCCTCAGCCCTCCCGCAGCACCTCTGGCTCTCTTTGCCCTCTTTACTGCATCCTAGGAGGAGATCCAGCAGCTGCGGAACAAGCTTGAGAAGGTGGAGAAGGAGCGGAACGAGCTTCGGCTCAACAGCGACCGGCTGGAAACCCGGGTGAGTGACTCCCAACACCAGGCCGCCTGGCCCACCTGTGCCGGGGCACCAGGCCCAGGTGGGGCGGGGGGTGCTGGGGGGGGTGGGGGATTCCCCTCCCCCAGGGGTTCCAGCTGAGCGAGGCAGGCATTTCAACTGGCGGCGATGCCCTCCCCCCAACCCCAGATCTCAGAGCTGACATCGGAGCTGACTGATGAACGAAACACAGGAGAGTCCGCCTCCCAGCTGCTGGACGCGGAGACCGCAGAGAGGCTCCGAGCCGAGAAGGAGATGAAGGAGCTGCAGGTGAGGGCAGGGCCGGGGTGAAGACAGCCGTGCCAGTGACCACCACGCTCTGGTGTCCATCCGCTCCCCCCCCCCGGGGACAGGTGGCCCGACACCCCTGTCTGCCCTGGGTAAGCACATGACCGTGGTCTGCGTGGCTGAGGGCCGTGGCTGGTACCGAATGAGGGAACAGGACGGCAGCCTCATCAGCCTCCCTTCTACAGACCCAGTATGATGCGCTGAAGAAGCAAATGGAAGTGATGGAAATGGAGGTGATGGAGGCCCGTCTCATCCGGGCAGCCGAGATCAACGGGGAGGTGGATGATGATGACGCAGGTGGGTGTGAGGCCAGAGGAGCTCAGCAGCGGCCTGAGGGGCAAGCTTGATACCCACCCCTGGGCAGCCCCCGGCCCTGGCCCGGGCCTATCTCCTGTCTGTCTGTCCGTTAGGGCGGGTGCAAGGCTCCAGTGAAAGAAATAGACGAGAAGGTAGAGGTGCCAGTGAACCAGGGGATTATCGTGCAGAGCTGTACAGCCGTGATCGTGACAGCGTCTGAGGGTCATGGTCAGGGTCCCTCGGGAGAGGGCAGTTCCCATAGCCCCACACCCTCTGGTCTTTTCCTGGCTTATGAGGAAGCTGTCGTTCCGGAGATCTCTCTGAGTCCCTCTGGCTGACTCCACCTGTCTGGTCCCTTCTGCCCCTTCTCAGGGACTCTCAGCAGCTCAGTCCTCCCTTGTCTGTCCCCCGCCCCCAACCCCACAGGTGGTGAGTGGCGCCTAAAGTACGAGCGAGCCATGCGGGAAGTGGACTTCACCAAGAAGCGGCTCCAGCAGGAGTTTGAGGACAAGCTGGAGGTGGAGCAGCAGAACAAGAGGCAGCTGGAGAGGCGGGTGAGGCCGGTGGAGGGAGCGCAGGCCTGCGCCTGGGAGGGGCTTGGGGCTTCTTGGAGCCAGACGAGCCCCCAGGGGCCACCCGTCGGACTCTGGGGCTGGGGACACCCAAGGGCAAACAGTTGAGTGTCTTCGGTTCCTTGGACGTCCCCAACTTCATCCCTGGGTCCCTCCCTCCCTCAGCCCCCTCACCCTCCTCCCCTTCTCCGCCCGTACTTCCGGGTGTCTGGCTGGCCACTGACCCCGCGCCCCACCCCGGCCCTAGCTCGGAGACCTGCAGGCAGACAGTGACGAGAGCCAGCGGGCTCTGCAGCAGCTCAAGAAGAAGTGCCAGCGGCTGACAGCTGAGCTGCAGGACACCAAGCTGCACCTGGAGGGCCAGCAGGTCCGCAACCACGAGCTGGAGAAGAAGCAGAGGAGGTGGGTGCCTCCCCGGCCCTGGACACAGAGCCGCCCCAACAGGGCTCCCCGCCTCCGCCTCCAGGGAGGAGAGAAGGAAAGCGGGCCTGAATCGGGCCAGGGGCCTTGCTTGCATGGTCCCTGGTCGGAACGTCAACAGGTCTCAGCCCTGACCTCTGAGGAGCGCTCAGGCCGCATCCAGGCGAGAGGCCCGCCCGGGCTTTCGCTGTGTGTGTGCCCATCACCCTGCCTGGACTCGGCAGGACAAGCTTCCCTGGCCCCCTGCAGAGAGCACCCGAGGCCCTATCCCCGGCCCCCACCCCGCTCCCCATCCCTTGCTCGCCTCAGCCACACAGACACACTCTCCTGGCTAATGTTGTTAAACCCCCGTGCCACTTCCATCTCATTATGGTAATGACACAGAGGAGGGGGGCAGCCCTCACAGAATAAAATCCAATCTAAATTAATTTCCCTGGCTGGGGATGGGAATGGGACGCCTTTATTAGCAACACCGGGAACCACACACCCTGGGAGCAGCAGGGTGCCCCGGGGAGCGGGAACAGCAGCGCCTAGTTCCCCTCTGCAGGGAGGGCCTCTCCACAGAGGCCCCGGGTGCCTTCGTGAGGGGACAGCAGCACACCCACGACGCCGGGGGTGAGCAGGGCAGAGGCGAGTCCTTCCAGTGACCCCGGGTCACCCTCGGCCTCCTGGGCGCTCTACCGTCCTCCCAGCTGGCGCTGCTTGCGGAGAGTGAGAGAGGAGAGCTGGCAGATCTTATCCCTCCCTCCCAGCGCCGCGCCTCTCCGCTTCTCTAGTTCTCCTCTTTACCCCGCCCTCCCTTTCCCATAGAGGCGGGCACCCTTAGCGGGACCCCTCTCCCGAGCACCCCGAGCACCCCGAGTGCCAGCCCGGCCTACTTACCTCTCTTGCTGCACTCCCTGCTGGGGAGTTTCATTTCATTTCAGCGGCCCTGAGTTTCCTTACCTTTTTTTTTTCTGATGTGGGGTTGGGTTGGGGGGAGCCATTCCATTTTCAACAGGAGCCTTATTAGCTATTCAGGGAAGGTGTTAAGAGGAATTTCAGCAATTTGCTCCTTGTTTAGAGTCACTGGGCGGGAATAGGAAGCTAGGAGGTAGAGGAGCAGAGAAAGAGGCCTGTGCACCCATCGAGGCACACTGCCGGCTGGGCACAGTGGGACTGCTGGCTTCCAGCCCGGGGCGGGGTGTCCCGGTGGGGACACGGGTTCTGCTGCAGCACATGGCCTGGCCAGAGGCTGGCACCCACGGGTGGGGGCTGGAGCCAGTTGCTAGAGTTGCCGAGCTGAACTGTGGAAAGCGAGTGAGATGAGGCAGGACGTCCATTTCTGCCCATTCCAGTGCCCGCCTGGCCCCCCTCATTCTTTGATCTATTGAAAAGGAAAAGGTCAAGACCACCACTAAGCAGAGTCTGTCCACCTCTTCCCCGGAAACAGTCTGTGGGTCCTTCCTAGGCCCCCCTAAAACAAGGGCCCCTTAGACCGGCTCAGCAAAATGCCCCCATCCCAGACCAGGCTGCTCATTAGGGCGAGGTGGCCTGACCTGTATCCTGGATGTTGCTTCACCCCTGTCCCAACCCCTGCTTTCGGGCTGTGCGAGTCCACCTCCGCTTGCACCCTGTCCCATCGTGGTCCTGCTTCCTGGTGGCCTCTGGCGGGTGCTGGAGATCTAGATGCTTCCCTGCTCAGGTGGAGACACCTTGGCCATGCACGCTCCCTCACAGGTTTGACAGCGAGCTGTCGCAGGCGCACGAGGAGACCCAGAGGGAGAAGCTGCAGCGGGAGAAGCTGCAGCGAGAGAAGGATGCGCTCCTCGCCGAAGCTTTCAGCCTGAAGCAGCAACTGGAGGTGCGTGGGCCACCCGCCATCCACGCCCGACCCCCACGTCACAGGCGCCGGCCGTCCTGGGCCAGCGTCACCTTCTCTTTTGCTCCAGGAAAAAGACATGGACATTGCGGGATTTACCCAGAAGGTCGTCTCCCTGGAGGCTGAGCTCCAGGACATTTCTTCCCAAGAGTCTAAGGATGAGGCCTCTCTGGCCAAGGTCAAGAAACAGCTCCGGGACCTGGAGGCCAAGGTCAAGGATCAGGAAGAGGAGCTGGATGAGCAGGCGGGGACCATCCAGATGTTGGAGCAGGTGCTGCAGGGTTTGGCCGAGGGAGGCGCCGGCATCCCCCCAGCTAACCCAGAGAGGGCTGCCCATCACAGGGGTCAGGGTGCTGCTGGGAAAGGAACCTGGTCCCTACTCCCAACCGCCCCCAGGCCAAGCTACGCCTAGAGATGGAGATGGAGCGGATGAGACAGACCCATTCCAAGGAGGTGGAAAGTCGGGATGAGGAGGTGGAGGAGGCCCGGCAGTCATGTCAGAAGAAGGTAAGGTAACGGGCACGTAACCTGTCTGCTACAAGCCCTGGTTCCCCCACCACTTCCTTAAAGGAAGGGGTTTTTGGGGCATCGGAATAGCTCAGTCAGTTGAGCATCCAACTCTTGGTTTTGGCTCAGGTCACGGTCTCACGGTTCATGGGATCGAGCTCCAAATTGGGCTTTCCACCAACAGTGCAGAGCCTGATTGCGATTCTCTGTCTCTCTGTCTCTGCTCCTCCACCACTCACTTGCATGTGTGCTCTCTGGCTTACTCTCGCTCTCTCTCTCTCTCAATAAATAAATAAATAAACATTTTAAAAAATGTAAGGGGTTTTCTGTTTTTATACCTTAGCCACTTAGTCATCCATTGCCATTCTGGACCCGAACCTCTGCTGCAGACCATGACATTGGCTGGGATGTGTGCCCTCAGGGTCGATAGATGGTCCTCAGTCCTTTGAGGAACAAATGTTCCCCGCTTTCTGTGCCAAGCAACAGCCCACTCTGTACCCCTCTGTGCAGTCAGCTAGCCTGGCCCAGCAGGGCCTGCCCACTCCGGAACGAGGCCTCCCGCTCTGCGTGGGGCTGCTGTGCATGGCCCTCCATCCCTCCTCTCCCTCCCAGGCTGCTCTGAAACTCTACGAACTTTGAATTCGGGGTCTGACCCCTTGGGGTCATCCGTGCTCAGCCCACCCCACAGTTTTCCTAAGGGTGGGGGGGATGCAGAGGGGAAGGGGACTGGCTGGCAGCAGACACTGAAGAGCCCGACGGGCCTCTGTCCCCGGCCCTGCAGTTGAAACAAATGGAAGCGCAGCTTGAGGAGGAGTATGAGGACAAGCAGAAGGTGCTTCGAGAGAAGCGGGAGCTGGAGAGCAAGCTTGCCACACTCAGTGACCAGGTAAGTGCGGCCTGCTGGCGGCCCGGCCAACGGCCTGCCCCGTCCTGCCTTAGAGAGGCCATCTCAGGGATACAAAACCGGGAGTGGGGAGGGGGACCGGGCTCTGTGAAGCCCACCGTCATCGCGTGTAGAACTGGGGTCGTCACCATACACTGCACCCCCAGGCTCTTCTCACCGGCTGGCACGGCCCTGGCACTTCCTCCGTTGTTGCTTGTTAAGGGGACTCCGAGAATGAGGGCAGGAGTGCACCAGGGGCTTGGGGAAGGCAGGAAGAGGCTCTGAGGTGGAGCCCAGAGCCCCGGCTTCCGGTGTCCACCCAGGTGAACCAGCGGGACCTGGAGTCAGAGAAGCGGCTCCGGAAAGACCTGAAGCGCACCAAGGCCCTGCTGGCGGATGCCCAGATCATGCTGGACCACCTGAAGAACAACGCACCCAGCAAGAGGGAGATTGCCCAGCTGAAGAACCAGGTACCTTTACAGAGAGGAAGTTCGCAGCTCCAAGGGGCGAGTTCTTTCTCCCGCTGCTGCTCCTCTCAGGGATTCTTGAGTCCTTGAGAAGGAAGGTAACAGGGAATGGGGAGAAGCCACTGGTAGCGGCCAGGCTCCTAGGATCTGTGTATGCCATACAGCGTGACCACCAAGCCCCAGGATGGTGAGGACGGCCCCGCACCCCCCCCCACCCCCGCCACAGGAGATGGCTGTGCGTGCACCACGGCACGCCACAGCCCTGGGGTCCGAAGCAAACAGAGCGCCTGGGCTCCTTCTCCCTCATGGGCACCCTGTACAGCCCTCCTGCTCCCAGGGAGTGGCTGACGTCTCTCCCTGGGGCTGGGGCGGCTCTGTGTCCAGCTGGAGGAGTCTGAGTTCACCTGTGCGGCGGCCGTGAAAGCGCGGAAAGCAATGGAGGTGGAGATCGAAGACCTGCACCTGCAGATTGATGACATCGCCAAAGCCAAGACCGCGGTGAGGAACTGGCGTGTGCAGGCCAGGCTGGGGTGGGGGGACCGAAGGAGAAGGGAGCTGTAACTGTGGCTCCCTTCCCGCCCCCAGACAGGGGCCCTGCCCCAGCCCACTCCCTTCACGCCAGGGCCTTCTGCAGGGAGAGGGGGCCTCCCCTCCTTCGCCTCTCGGCACTCAGAGCAGAGGCCCGGGAGGGGGACGAGGGGGAAGAGGGAGCCAGCAAGGGCCCATCTCCTTGTTTAACCACCTGCCTGTGGGAGCTTGGCCGCAGGCCCCGACACCATAAATAAAGGCAGCTAATGTGGCTGAGGGATGTAAACAGGTACCTCGAGATTAGCGGAAGCACCGATAAGAGGATGGGATGGCTCCGTTTCCCTCCCCTTCCCCTGGCCAGCCCACTGACAAGCCCAAGCGGCAGCTAATTAGAGCTCTTATTTAATGCTTCCTTTTTAATTCCCTACCTCTCCCACGGCCCATCCATCGGCCGGGAATTCATTACCGGGATGCGGCCACCGGTACCTCCTTGGGCAGGGAATGGGGCGGCGGGGAGGCTGGGCTGGGCTCTGGGTTCCGCGGCCCCCCAGCTGGTCACCCATGTGCCGTGAGATGCCAATCTCTCGGGCCTGATTTATCCCTGTGACATTTGTGCTCCTCAGCAGTTTTCAGGTGAGTAATTCAAATTCTTTAATTGTGTTAAAAAAGGCTGTTATAAAATTACCATTTTATTTAAATCCGAGTTAATAAATTTCTTGGCGGAGGCTTCCCCAGCTCCCCACAGCCCGGTAACAAGATGGATGGGGCAGAGAAGGAGCCAACGCAGTCATTTTGGTTTGGAATTACAGGCTAATAGATTCATTCATTTCCTGAAGCTGCTGTTGGCTGTCTGCTCCCCTCCCACCCCCAGGAGTGGACCGGCTGTAGGGGCTGGATAGCCTGGGAGCAGGCCATCCCAGGGGATATGAGAATCCAAGGCAGGAGAGCCTCACAGACTCCAGGGGTCCTTGCGTGAGGCCTGAAGGGGGCAGAGTACATTCAGGTTAGGGCCTGGATTGCTGGTGCCAGGATGATGGGTCATTTGTTCTGGGCAGACCTTTTCTGCCTTCTCATTAGCCTTCAAAGAGCTGCCAGAAAGCAGCTGTCATTTAGCCCAGGGTCTGTCTAAGCTGCAAAGACAGCCTTTCACTCAGCTCCCCGAGCACCACGGGTCCGGACCCTGCTCTGGGGCACGGACCGGGCCCGTCATCACCCCCCTTCCTGTTGGAGGCGGCGTGGGGGAGTTCAGATTTGCCACCTGGTGCCATCAGGCACTCAAGGCCTGATGCCCTCTGATCGGTCTTGCCTCCGTCCAGCTGGAGGAGCAGCTGAGCCGCCTTCAACGTGAGAAGAATGAGATCCAGAGCCGGCTGGAAGAGGACCAGGAGGACATGAATGAGCTGATGAAGAAGCACAAGGCAGCCGTGGCTCAGGTGCCGCACCACACCCCGCACGACCGACGCTGGCCCTCTGGTCCTCTTCATAGCCACCCTCCCTCCCCCCACCGCACGCCACCCCCTTTGGGACTGCAGGGCTGCACCCGGTGTGCGGAGCTAGGGGCTGGGGCTTGGTTCACGGGGATCCTGCTTCACGGGGATACTCCTTTCCCAGGCCTCGCGGGACTTGGCGCAGATGAATGATCTCCAGGCTCAGCTAGAAGAAGCCAACAAGGAGAAGCAGGAGCTTCAGGAGAAGGTGGGCACCAGGAGCAGGTGGGGGCTTTCTCCCTTGGTAGAAAGAGGGTGCAGGGTCCCTGTATGTGGGGGCAAAGCCCCGAGCTCTCTGGATAGCAAGCTCTCCTCTAGGTCATTAGTAATCCAGAAAGCAGCATCGACGCGTGCAAAGGGCTAGGCTTGGAGCCATATCGCCATAGTAGACATTTTGGCTTCTACTGCCTCATTTCACATTTCTATTCCCTCTCTGGTCCTTGGCTTTCTCCTTTCTCTCCAAAGGGCAAAAGCTGTGCCAGCGGTGGGCCAGGTGGGGGATGCCTCTGGCTCGGGCCCCATCCTCCCACCTCCCCAGTGCATCCCTCCCTCCCTTCTTCCCTCCCTCCCCCTGCCCTCTGGTCACCATGGTGATCTTGCCCAGCCTCTGCCCCTCCCTCCTGGGCTCAGCTCTTCTCCTCCTGCCCCCACCCCCAGCTACAAGCCCTCCAGAGCCAAGTGGAGTTCCTGGAGCAGTCCATGGTGGACAAGTCCCTGGTGAGCAGGCAGGAAGCTAAGATCCGGGAGCTGGAGACCCGCCTGGAGTTCGAAAGGACCCAAGTGAAGCGGCTGGAGGTGGGTGCGCGCTGGGCCCGGGTCCGCAGCCAGAGCAGGGCCGAGCTGCCCCCGTGGCGGGAGCCACGCATGCTCAGCAGGCCGGGCAGGCCGCCGACGCTCCTCAGGGGCCCCTGCCAAGCTGCCAGGCCAGCTGACGGGGCGGGGGCCTTCCCCCCCCCCCGCCCGCCCCGCCTGCTCTCTGGGCACCGTGGAGCCAGCCTGCTTTACATTCTGCTTCCGTGCTTGCTTTCTGCCAAGGGACCAGAGCAGCTTAGCTTTTTGTCTTCATATTTTCCTCCACCATGAGCTCCCCCCGCCGCCGCCGGTCCCCTCACTCGCTCTCCGGCAGGGTCATAAATATGCAGCGGACGGCGCCACTTCTGTGAGGGCTGAAGTCTGTTCTCTCATCTCACCGCGTTCGCTCTTGCTCTCTCTCTCTCTCTCTCCCCCTTCCCTTTTTTTATTGCCTTTTTTCTTCACTTCTTCCCACCCTTCCGGTCTCTGCTCTCTCTCCTCTCTCTGCTTCTCTCCATGTCTGCCCCCTTCCTTTGCTTGTCTCCTCCTCCCCATCCCATGCCTCCTGTCCCTCTGCTCCTCGTCCCTGCCTTCAGCCCCCGTCGTGTTCCTGTTCGCCCCTCTCCTGCCCTGCCTTGTGACTCCCCCCCCCCCCCCCCCCCCCAATAGCCTCCACACTCCGCATCCAGGCCTCTCTGCTCCGGGCTCCAGAAGCCAGCGTGCCCAGCCCCACCCTCCCCAGTAGGGCAGGTAGGAAGAATCAGGCAGACTTGTCTCCGGGTGAACACTCCTCTTGCCCTATTTTTAAGTTCTCCTCCTCCCGCTCCAGCTTGTAGACGTGTTGAAGCACCCGCCGTTCTCCGTGAGAACTGTGTTCATGGGTGTGTGTGCAGCGGAGCGTCCCTGCCGCCTCAGTCGGTGAAGCGGGCACCGGGGGAGGGCTGGAAACGGGTGACTCCGGAGCTGGCAGTGAGCACTGAGAGGGCGTTAGTACCCTTGACCCGGGAAGGGAATATGGCCGAAGCTCCCAAGACAAAGTCACGGTCCTCAGGAGAGCTAGGGAGAGTTAGGGGAGACTCAGGAATGTCCCTCTTCCACACACCCCAACCTCAGGACAGTTGGTAATATTTTGACCCCCATTTTGCATACAGGAAGGGCTAAGTAGGTTGCCTAAGGCCACAAAGCTATCAAGGAGCAGAAGAAGCCATCCAGTGGCTCTGGGGCAGATCTGTGTACTTGTCTCCTCAGCCCCTTTCCTCAGCTCTCTCTCTGTTTCCCTTCTGCTCAGAAAGGCAGTCTTGTAGTTTAGACACACAGAATGTTAAACACAAAAGGCCTTTAGGAATCACATAGTCTAGGGGCGCCTGGGTGGCTCAGTCAGTTAAGCGTCCGACTTTGGCTCGGGTCATGATCTCACAGTTCATGGGTTCGAGCCCTGCGTCAGGCTCTGTGCTGACAGCTCAGAGCCTGGAGTCAGCTTCCGGTTTTGTGTCTCCCTCTCTTCTGCCCCTCCCCTGCTCGCTCTCACGCTGTCTCTCTCTCTCTCTCCCTCTCTCAAAAACAAATAAACACTTTGAAAAAATTAGAAGTCATATAGTCTAGTGCTGTTATTGTAGAGACACAGAGGCTGGGGGCCCAGAGGTGGAGGCCCCACGGCCAGTCAGCAGTAGAACCAGAAGGAGGAGAAGGTTCTTCCCTCATACTCTGCGGCAACTTCCAGGCCATTCCTTGCGCAACATCCTATGGCCCGGGAGGGAACGGTGTATTCAAGTTTCTGGAGGAAGAGATTCATCAGGCTTAGAGGGATGGCTTTGTGCTTAGAATCTGATGACTCTTTAGTCTCCTAATCCAGGAACTCTCGATAAACCATTTACCTCCAAGCACAGGATCTAGTTTTTGGAGCTGCTGGGTTCAGAGTCTCTGAGGGGAAGCCCTGCTGACTGCGGAGGCCCCACACATGGTCAGTGTGGACAGGCCCAGGCTGTAGCCGGAGGGCTCCTCTGACATTGGTCATGATGATGATGATGATGATGATAGCACCTTTTACGTCCCCAGTCCCTTCACATACTTTACCTTATTTAATCTTGAAAAGACCCGGGGCAGGGGAGGGGCGGGAGGCATACCTCAGTGGCTTAGTCAGTTAAGCATCCAACTTCGGCTCAGGTTATCTCACGATTCGTGGGATCCAGCCCCATGTTGGGCTCTGAGCTGACAGTGCGGAACCTGCTAGGGATTCTGTCTCTCTTTCTTTTGGCTCCTTCCCTACTTTCTCTCTTAATTAATTAATTAATTAATTAATTTTTAAAAAGATAAAGGAAGCCTCTTCAGAAGGCTTTAATTCTTGCCCACCTAGCAGACCTAGCCATGAGTGGTGGTGCCAGAGCCGGACCCCAGACCTCCTGACTCTGGAGTCCCGTGCAAGCTGCACCCCTGTCTCTGACTAGCTGGTGGGCCTCTCTTCCCCACCCCCCTGTCCAGAGCCTGGCCAGCCGGCTCAAAGAGAACATGGAAAAGCTGACCGAGGAGCGGGATCAGCGCGCCGCAGCCGAGAACCGGGAGAAGGAGCAGAACAAGAGGCTCCAGCGGCAGCTGCGGGACACCAAGGAGGAGATGGGCGAGCTGGCCAGGAAGGAGGCCGAGGCGAGCCGCAAGAAGCACGAACTGGTAACGTGGCCCAACCCACAGGGCCCCGAGCAGGCAGGGCTCTGGGTAGCCACTGGGTGCACACCTCCCCTAGGCGGGGGGTGGGGGTCGGCCACAAAGAAACCGGAAGTGTAGATTGTCGCAAGGAAGAGGAACAGGTGCGGAAGCCAGGCCAGAGGCCGAGGGGTGGTGCCCAGGCCTCCCTCAGGCTGGCCAAGGCTCGCAGGGGCCTCCTGCCCCGCTGGGAGGGAATTGGAGCGGGCTTCGTGAGCAGCCGAGTGAGAGACTGGCCCTCCTGTGAGGTCAACCACCCACTCTCCCTCCTAGGAGATGGATCTGGAGAGCCTGGAGGCTGCTAACCAGAGCCTGCAGGCCGATCTCAAGCTGGCATTCAAGCGCATTGGGGACCTGCAGGCTGCCATCGAGGATGAGATGGAGAGCGACGAGAATGAGGACCTCATCACCAGGTGAGGGGGCCTCCGTGGCAGCGGCGGCCCGCGCTGAGGCCCTCTGACCACCCCGGGAGCAGGCCATGAGGTAGAACGGCGGCAGTCTCTGTCTCCCTGCCCCTGAGCCACCAGCCCCCCTTTCCCCGGTCGCCAGACCCCGGCATGGACCCTGTCCTGTCATGATTGAGGGCAGGGCCGGTGCTGCCTGGGTGAGATGCCCTCCCTCTTCTTCCCTATCCTTCCTCCTTGGGCCTCCCGGGAACCTGGCTCTGCAGCTCTGCCTGTTCACAATGAGTTATTCCCCTGTTTAGCTGCATTTCCGATGGTGCCTGCCCTACTCTGGGGAAAGCAGAGATTTAAGGCCCATGGTGCCTTGTTACCATGCCAGAGATTTTCTCTCGTAAAACCCACCCAGGGAATGGTTTAGGAGAGAGAGATTTATAGTCCTAGGCTGAGGAGGAAGTCACAAGGCAGGTAGACCGGCCATTGGGGGGGGGGGGGAGGGTCAGGCCCTGGAGAAGCCCCAAAGGCTGCCTTGGGCAGACCCCACCCTCATCCCCAGACCTGCCCCCTTCCCGCTTGAGCACTGCTGTCCCATCCTGCAAGTAGGTTGGGCCCACATGGGGAGCCTGCTCCTTGGGGGCAGAGAAGAAGTGCCCCAGAGTGGCCTAGACCTCCCTCTGAGGACACGCTGTCCCTCACCCAGCCCCCAGCTGGTCTCAGCCAATCAGAGCCATCTCTTGCCAGGGACGTCCCCCTTGGCTGAGAGGTCCACCTTGGTTTGCCCACTGGTTTTTCAATCTTCTTCTTCTTCTGTCCCCCATGCCCACCATTTTCTTTCTGTTTCTAGTTTGCAGGACATGGTGACAAAGTATCAGAAAAGAAAGAATAAACCGTGAGGACTGGAGCGCAGGCGCTCTCTGCCTCTCCCTCTGTGGTGTCTAACTGCCCCTAACACTGGCTTCCCCCCAGGGTCCCCACTGCATGCAGCACGCGGACACAGCCTCTCGCACACTTTCCAAGCTAGTCTCACGCTAACACCGCTGACTCTGTCCGAAGGGGAGGCAGGGCGAGGGGCTGGGCCCTGCATCCGAGGTGGAGGGCAGGCGATGAGGCACGCTGCCCCGGGAAGGTGCAGGCAGGCCCTCGTGCCCTTGGTGCGCAGGATGGGGGCCCCGTCAGAAAAGAGAGCTCAGCCTCATTCGGTGATGCCCAGTCTGCCTTCCTGAGCATCAGCCCTCTCCTTCCTCCGAAACCAAGCCTCCTGGCCTATTTCTCCAGGGAGAAGTCTGTTTGGGCTGGGTTTTTCCATATCCTGGGGCTCCTTTGGAGCCTGAGCTGCCCAAAAGAAGCGGGTATGTTTCATTTGGAAAGGCCCAACCACCTACTTGTGGCAGACAAAGGTACAAGGTCAGGGGCATCTAGCAGTTACTCCTTGGGAGAAGGCATCCAGGCAGTTAATCACGGGCACTCCGCCGTGGCAGGGGGAGGGAACGCAGCCAGATGTGTTTACTTTACTCCTTGCGGGCGCCTCGGGCACAGGGAGGCCCCAGGCATTTGCGCTGGGAGGTGGCAGGGAGCCCAGTATATCCACCCTGTCCTCCATTCCTCCTTTCTGGGTGGGAGCTGGACGGCGGGGGTGAGATGCGCAGGCCTTCGGGCGGATCAGACTGATCCCCGGTCAAGTTCGTCAGGGCTGTTTGTTTGGAGGTTGTTTTTTTAGCGTGGCATTGGATTTCCTCCCCCTACTCCCTCTTGCCTGGCAGGCCTCCTCCCCTGGCCAGGATGGGCTGGCGGCAGCGCAAAGGACTCCGTGAGAGCTAATGATAAATGTAATAGTGTGTAACAGTGATAGAGGGCCGCTGGAGCCCGGTTGTCACACACAATTAATATCCCCCGCCGTTCTGTCTCCGTTTGTTTGTTCCCCCGCGATTCGGCTCCCAGTTAACTAATAGCACGTGAGCCTGGACATAAATTGTATTTGACTCGAGGTTTAATTCCGACCATTTAAAATTTCAACTGCCCCCTGAGCCCGCCTGCCCCTGGAGTTTGTTTACGGGCCTGATTATTTAAGAAAAAGAACCTAAGCATCATCTATGTGCTTGAGACAAAGGGGAAGGTGAGGGCAGCCGGGCCAGCTTCTCAACCCGTTTGCTGCTCTGAATGTGAGGAGGGAAATTCGTATTCTGGGTCCACGACCGTCTGTCCCCTGTGTGTTCCAGCCCTGCCATCCTTGAGCTTGCAGGGGCTTCAGGGCTGATAAAATGCGCATTTAAGATCACATTCTAAACCGTTTCCAGGCATGGGCACGTGTGCACGCACGCGCGTGCGCACACACACGCACACGCCCCGGTGTGCACTCACGCAGGCGCACTGGGGTGTGCAGTCCTAGCCACAGTCTCGCCAATGGCAGAGGCAGTGTGGCTCCGTCCTCGGCAGCTCTGGGCCCCGGCTCCAAGTTATCGAGCGGGTGAGCGAGTGAGTGTGCTAAGGCGGGCAGAAAAATAATGTTTCGATATACTTAGAGATACAGTTGTTATTGCCATAACCTTAATGAAAGCAGTAAACAGTGCGGTATTAAGGGAGATTTATACAGAAACACTTTTAACATGTAGACATAGATTTTGCGATGCATACAGCGCCTCCTTTCTAAAGGCAATCAATATGGTTATGAACGGTGGTGATAAATTACAGGCTCTGAAGCTAGAGAAGGAGGTTTTTTGCACGGGTGTATAAATCAGGTGGTATTGGCGTTCCGTGGGCCCCGTGCACCATAGTAAATCTGCCAGGCTCGGACAGGCACGAGGCTTGCATTAGTGGTTTTGGGGCTGTCTGCTAAACTCCTGTTTACCCAGGGCATCAGCCGGCCTCGTCTTTGTTATAATTCTGTATTTGACGGAAGTCCATAAAATATGCCTCTTTGTTCCCTTCTCAATGGATCATGCTCTCTCATGGTCCCCAGAACAGAACCTGGTGGTTTCTGGGGTGTGTGTGTGTGTGTGTGTGTGTGTGTGTACACACATGCTCGCCCACACACGCCTGTGTGGCTATTTATTCAAGAACATAATTCAGGAATGGGGCCGCCCCTGTTGACACAGATGAAAGGAAATTTATATCAAGGAGAAATCCTAGCATATCCATAGCAGGGGAAGGTGGTGAGCAGACATTTTGCAGAATTCTAGAAGCATTCTCACTCAGAAGCGGTCTCTAAGCCCCCACTGCTTTGGGAAGGAGTCACCATGACTCCGGCCTCAGAATCTGACTCCTTTGGACTTTTCTGCCAGTAGAGAAGGCTCAGACCGGCTTGGCCAGAAAGCAGAACTAGGGAGCAGGAGCTGGGGAGGAGGGGAGAGGAGACAGAGCCGTTGTCTGGGACTCTTGGGGCTCAAGTGGATCTCCAGCATGCAGTCTGAATCCCGAAGCTGTGCCGGCACCTCAGGAAGTGCTGATGCCCCCTCCTTGTCCTCCTTGGTTTCTTAAGGGCCAGGGAAGCCACAGGGTGGGGCTGGGATCCGGCCTGTGGTGCTCAGTCAGCGCAGCCATCAGCCGAGGGGCCTCTGGTTCAAGCTAACCCGAAGGCCTAACAATGCCCTGTCTTCTCTGACCCACGGCCAGCGGCCCAGCTCTCAGAGCGAAGGCACAGAAAAGGGCAGCAGCCGTAGCCACATTTATGGGAGTGCGCAGACAAGAAACAGAACGGGCCTCCGGGAGTGGCCATAGAGCCTATGAATCCTCTCTTCTTAACCAAGAGCCATTTAGCTGTAACTGACCAATGGATGGGTTCCCTGTCATCCCCATTGGATTTATTTGGCTGAATAGCAGCCTGTCACAGAAAGTAGAACAGGAGGTGCCTCCGTGCCCCTCGGGTCTTCCTGGTGGCCGTCCTACAGTGTGGCCTGCTGAGTGGGGCAGGGTCCTTGTGAATGGTGTGCCCCGTCTAACCTCTCCCATTCCCCTCCCTGACTCACTGATGTGCATGTCACCCCACATCCCACCCTGCCTGAGACAAACCCGCCGCCATGCCAGTGCTCCCCACTGGGCAGTGGGTGATCACTCCCTCCCCCTGGCCTTGCCTACCTGTTTGCTCCTCATCCCACAGTGAGGGAGACTCAGACGTGGACTCCGAGCTGGAGGACCGGGTCGACGGGGTCAAGTCATGGTTGTCGAAAAACAAGGGGCCTTCCAAGGCAGCTTCCGACGACGGCAGCTTGAAAAGTTCCAGGTGAGCGTGCGGCCTTGAGCTGGGAGAAGCCAGCTCGTGCCCCAGGGATAGCTGAGCGGTACCCTTGATCCCAAAGAGGCCAGGGCTCCTGCGACCGGCATCTCTTGCCCGGCGTGCCTCTGAGGGGCCCAGGCATGCCCCCACCGTGTGCGACGAGCCAGGATGCTCAGCATCTTCTTAGTGAGGGTCTGTGGCACCCTTGTTTATCCCAAGCGGTGTTCTCCTACCAGGCTGGGGGCTTTGGTTTGCTGTGGGTTTAACTTCATCCCCACTTACTCATTTGACAAATGTTGGTTGAACTCCCCGAAAGTTTGGGCCCTGGAATCAGGACTGGAGCGTGGCATAAGGAGATCCTCGATCCGAAGGCCCTGGACAGGGCTGCCTTGGGCCTCTGACGTCTTACTGGGAAGCAGCAAAGACGCTGGCGCCCTGACTCTCCCCATCAGAGCTCCATTTCCGTCTCTCCCCGCCCGCTCTTTCCCTCCTCTGATCTTTTCCCTGTGTCCCCTCACCACCTCCCCCCCTGCTTCCTGCTCACACCCATCCACTGGGGGAGCTCATTCCCTGCTGTCCAGCCAAGTCCACAGTCTTCTGATCACACAGACAGCTACCCCTGGAATCCAGGGCTCCACGTCCCTCGTCCCTCACTTCCCGGCCAGCGTGGCAGCGGGGAGGAAGAGCCTCTGTCCTCTGCCCCAACGCCTCCTTGACGCTGGTTCCCTCCACCTCCCGCTTTCTCCCCAGCTCAGAGCCACCCCGATGCCCGCCAGGGCACACACCCTTCTCTAACCCCTCCCAGACCCAGGCGGCAGGCTGCTTCAAAAAAGCAATCCCCCTCCTTCTCCAGCTCCCCTGAGGCCCCTTCCCAAGTCCAGCCCCTCACCATGAGCACCTAGCGGCCCCCTCTAATTGGCTTAATTTATTCAGCCAAACAACATTTTGTTATTGCAGATAATGCCGCCTTCCCCGCCCCGCCGCCGTTCACCACGGCATGGCACAAGGCTCCAGGTAGTTGACAATGAAATAAATTGAACTAAACGTTTTAGAGGGGGAAAAGTGATGAAATAGAACAATGGTCTAATTTACATGACATTCTCCATGAAGCTATTTTCACTGACGCAAATTATTTTGCTTCATTTCCTCCGATGCTCTCGCTGCCACTTTGCCAGGGTGCTGCCGCTGGCTCCTTTTGCTCCCTCCCTCTGTGTCTTTATTCTCTGCGTTTAATGCCGGTGTCTGCCTCTCTCCCTCTCTCTCTCTCTCTCTCTCTCTCTCCCCCTCCCTCCCCCCCCCCCCCCCCCCCCCCCATTCTCTCTGGGCTGCCTCTAATCCACTACCGATTCTCTCTTCCTGACCTCCTCTCCTTCCCCTAGAATGGCCCTCAATACTGCTGGGAAGGAGGGCAAGGGGGTGGAGGAGAGGCCGGCCTCTGCGCTGAGCTCCCTGAGCTACCGGAAACGGCTCACCCTGAAGGACTCCATCGGGGGCACCGGGGACCAGGACTCGCTCTTCACCACCCTGAGTGAGCGGGCAGCCTCCCCAGAAAGGCCCCCCAGGAAGACCCACACGGGCCCCAGGGAAGAGCCAGATGAATGCGGCTCCACCTTCTCAGAGGCCCGCGTGGGCCGGGCGCTGGAGAAGCGGTGGGGCTCCGACTTCGACCGGGCCTCCACCGTCTCTGCCCCCACCAGCCGGGCCTCGTCGGCCACACGGCGCGGCTCCGGTGAGGACCGGGCCCGCTCCTCCATGAGCTTCTCGCTCTCAGGCTCCCCCAGTTCCCGGCGCAGCACCTCCCGCCTTGATACCCTGTCCAGGACCCTCAGTCCTTCCTTGAGCCGGGCCTCGGGCCTGGGCCGGGACAGCCCTGATACCCGCCTGTCCTTGGGCCAGAGCTGCCTGGATGCGTGGGATGACGGAGCGAGCGTGGCCTCGAGCGAGGCCCACTCCCAGTACAGCCACCCGTCGCTGGCCCGCAGCCTTTCGGTGCCGCCGCGGCCCCGCGCCTCGCCCTCCGCCGCGGATGAGCCTCTCGGCTCCGGCGCCCGCCGGGTCAGCCGTCACTCCTACCTGGACCCAGACCTGGAAGCCGCCATCAATGAGGTCTTGAGCTACAAACCCGTCCCGTTCCAGAGGAGCAGCCTGGAGCCTGACTCCGACGAGGACGACCGGAAGAGCATCCAAAGTGCCCGCAGCGCCCGCCTGGACCTCCCAGCGCGGGCCACCAGCATCCGCCGCTCGGCCTCTGCCGCTGACGTCTCCCGCTCCCGCAGCGGCCGGAAGAGCCGGAGCAGGAGACGGAGCCGCTCCAGCTCCAGCTCCAGCTCCAGCTCCAGCTCCAGCTCCGAGGATTCCTCGGAGCACAAGCGGCGGAAGAAGGGGCGCTCTCGGAAGAGCAAGAAGAAGTCTAAGTCGAGAAGAAAGAGAGCAGAGACAGAGTCCGAGTCCGAGTCCACATCCAGTGGCTCTACGGTGTCAGGCCACAGCCGCTCAAGCGTGAAGAAAGGCCCTGCTGCAGAAGGGGAGGAGGCCGGGCAGGAGCACCGGCGGTCTCGGAAGGAGGAGAAGAAACGCAAGAAGGAGGTGGACAGCCTGATGATGCGGTACCTGTACCGCCCTGAGAGCGACTAGTGCAGTAGGTGGCCCCCGGCGTGGGGTGCAGCATGGAGTGTGCCGCTCGGTGTGAACTAACGCGCCCGACCCCACCCGCCACCACCCAGGTCTCGCCTGCGTTCCTGAGGCGGCCCCGGCCTCACAGAGCTTTCTGGCTACCTTGGAGAGTGGGGCCCGCAAAGCTAGTTAGTCCTTCGGAGCCCGGAGCCCAGTCAGCCGACCTTGCCGAGGAGGCTCGGTCACAGCTCCCACTTATTAAGTCCTCACTGTGGGCGCTGTGCCGGGGGACCTCCTAGACATTTGCCACATTTTGTTCCCTTCATCCTCACACTAACTCCATAACAGAGGCTTGATTAGCCCCATTTTATAGAAGAGGAAGCTGAGGCTCAGGGGAGTTAAGTCGCCTGCCAGGGTCACACAGTTGGCAAGTGACATGCTGGGACCTGCAGGGAGTCGATTCAGCTTGCTCTGCAGCCCCCCCCTCCCTCCGCACGGCCGGAGGCAGAGCACCCTGGTGAAGTGTCTACCGTGTGTGCCTGGAGCTTTTGTCAACGGGCTGGCCAGACTTGGGAAAGGGCTCTAGCCGCCCCCCACCCCCAAGCGTGAGCTGGTGCGCCAGTGGCCGCCATATCTGACGGGACCTTTGGCTCGGCTCTCCACCCTGCCCTGCAATGCCACCTTCCTCCCTGGCACACGCGTCAGGCCTCAGCAAGGCTCACGGGGGCCGCGCCACACCCTCCATCAAACCCGGAGATGCCTGACTCCCTCCCCAAGCCTCCCACCTGAAGCCCACACATGGGCGTCACCTCAGCTCAGCTCATCTTAAAAAGTTCTAATGAATAGAAATTAGCAGCTGCTGAGTGACAGCCCCCTCCTGGCTCTCCTGCCTCCCCCAGCCTTCTCTCGGTGGGAAGGGAGATCTAGCAGTTAGGCCCTTTATGCCCACACCCCCACCTCCGAAGAAGGCAGAGACTGACTCACTAAAATCCCATTGTTCCCGGTTTCCCTGGTGGGCGGTGACATTTGGATCACCCTAGTTCTGTGAAGCTCTTTTCGGCCTGGTGCCTGGTGCCCTCCCGGGGCAAGCTTGTTGCTTCCCAGGAGGTGTGACCCCAGAGCGCAGCCCCCCCGGGGCAGGGGCCTTGCTTCCCCTGATGCATGAACTAACACACACCTGTCGCATGTCTGTGGGCCTCTTGTGCCGTGGAGTGGCTGAGCACATGCACTGACTTGGCTGGGTTATACCCAAAGGGACCAGTTACGTTTGAAGGAATGGAGCAAGTGGAAGTGAAAACTGCCTGCAGCTATTTGGAGATGGGCAACGGGATGGAATTAGGGGGGCCGTGGGGATGGGGGGAATTTAAGCCCAGCCTCGGGCCCTGCGCCGCTCTGAGACCAAGCCCCTGGGCTCAGCACTGTTCCGCCGCTTCCCCCCGCGGTTGCAGGGTGCTCTGGGAGGAGCAGGAAGCTTCTCCGTTGCACTAGGGAGCTGTTGTCAGGCCCACAGTGAGAAACGACTGGAGTCACAATACTGTGACAATACGGCCCCACAACTGATGTACTTCAGACCCCATGCCTTGAGCCAATCATCACCCTCGACCCCAGGAGCAGCAAGAACAAAACCACATAAAGCCTGTTTCTCCCCCCCAGCCACCGGCACAGTCCTTGTCCACCAGGAAGACACGAGTCACCCTGAAAGCCTATACACCACCACGGGGGAGGACTATATTCACTGCGGGGAGAGTGGGCACCGAGCCAGAAGCTTGCCGAACAACTCAGAGCCAGCAGGAGAAGGGCCAGGGAGGGGAGGACCTAGTTGGACACAGCACGACCTGGCTTTGGGTTGAACGGGGGCAGGGGCAGAGTGATGGCTTAGCCTCCCATCTGGTGATGGGGACCGGTGAGAACTGAGAACGTGAATGCATCCATAGCAGAGGCGAGGCTGGGGGTGGTGGGGGGGATTGCCACCCTGGGCTCACCCAGCAGGAATCCGCTTACACACCAAATTGTTTGTGACAGCGTTGCGCAGGAGACACTGGCTTGTAGGGAGGAAAGCTTTTTGAACAATTTGGTTAAGATGTTCAAATTGCCAGCCCGGACGCTTGCCCTGGGGAGGGGGCTAGCTGCCTGCTGTTAGCTCACAGCTGTGGCGATAGAAGCCATGAAGGAGACTGGCTGAAGAACACTGAGCCAGCGGCAAGGGTGTCCCGTGGCTCCGTGGAGCTGACCCTGGCTACCTGCACCGCTTCGCAGTGTTGGAACCTAGCAGGCACAGGGACGTGGCGATGGGGGCCACGACCCTACTCTAAAAAGAGGCGCGAGAATCAAAAGGAGCTCAGGCCACCCCGTTTAACGTCTGGGTCCCGGTCCCGGCATCTGCCGTGCCCCCCATCTGCCCCCCAAATTCACCCCACTGTCTTTCCACAAAGTCCTTCCTTTGCCCAATAGCAGACCTTAGCACTGGGAGCCCAGAAATTCTGTCTCAAAAATGAAAATAAAACCAGGCTCCCACTAATTTAGAATTCAAACAACCCGAAAGCTAAAATAACCCCAATTTTTTCTATGGTGCACAGTCATCATTGAGCTTTATAATTTTGTCCCTGAGACACCCTAGAGTCCTTAAGTGCCTTTGGCCCATCAAAGTAAGACTCATTTATGTTCAGTCTAGTTTGTATTAAATGTGTTTTGTGCTATTCTGATTCCTTTAAAAATGGTAATTCATTCATGAGAAATATGATAACTATTAACCAGACTGCCCCATTCCTGAACCATTTTGCATAATTGAACACGTATTCTATCAGGCTCTTCCTTCTCCCCAGGGAGGGAGGGGGAGAGAGAGAGAGAGAGAGAGAGAGAGAGAGAGAGAGAGAAAAGGAGGGAAAGACCTGTCTTTACACCCCTCCCCGGGCTTTCACCATGGGCCTGTGGGGAGCATGCAGGTCTGGTCTTGTTTCCTCTTTGGGTCACCCAATCCGGCGGCAGGGTGGAGTCAGCAAAAGCTTTGAGGTGTAAGAGTCCAAGTTCAAATTTACATACTGGCTATATGACCTTGAGCAAGATGCTTCATCTCTTTGAACCAGCTTCCTTGTGACCTTTCATAGGGTTCTTGTGAAGAATAAGATGCATATCCAGAGTGCCTAGGACGGTGTCTGACACACAGAAGTACTCAATAGCCAAACCCTTTCTTCACAACACAGTTGGAAAAGAGGAGGATGTGGTTCTTTCCCGCAGAAGCCTATTTCCTCCTCTTTGGGTTTGGGGTAGAAGAACGTCAAAGGGGCTAGTCAGCAAGGTTCCCAGACTCAGATTCCTAAGCAGAACTGTGGGCGGAGGGATCACCGAATTCCTGTTCATCCCAGTGGAAGCTCTCTAGGATCCGGAAGCAGAGCTGTGTCCTCAGGAGTACAGGAAGGACGGGGGCTCTCTGAGTGTTGGGCACTGGGAGGGGTGGAACTTCCCTGCGCTGCATTCTGTTCAAGAGTGTCGAGACTATGGTGCACTTGAGGCAGCAGAGGCAGCAGAGGTGGGAGGGGCAGGGGAAGGTGGCTCCGAGGCTCTGGGAAAGAGAGAGAAAAATGGTGACTGGAGCAGGAAGGTTCCATCCTTGCTCAATGGCAGGACTGGCTCTATCCAGGGGATGATGTTTCTTCACATCCTGGTGGGAGGAAGCTGGGGGCTCCCAGTGGCCTGCTGAAAACTCTGCAGGGCTGGGTTAGGGTACCAGGAAAGGGATAACTATGCCACCCTAGGACAGAGGTCTTGCCAGTTCCTACATCCTGAGTCTTCTATCCTTGTGGTGAATAGATGACGCCACGGTCAAGGGCAGAAATTCTCACAGGCCTTAGGAAAGCCTTAAGGAGAAAGGGTTAAGGTCTGGTAGTATTGCGTGGGGAAAGCCCCTCCTTACAAGGAATCGTGTTCAGGAATGAGGCTACCTTAGGTGGTAGCCATATAATCACAAGACTGCCACTCTCCAAGTCAGCCTGGTCCGTGGACCACCTACATCAGAACCTTCTGGGAAGGAGTGGAAAATACAGAATTCCCCGGTTCCACCCAACAGCGGGCAAAGCGCAATTTCTCCAGGGAAGGATGCAGGGGTCTGTAGCCCGTTCTTCTGCGCACTGGAGTTTGACACCTACTGCTTTGCTTTCCAGGGAGTTCCAAAGGTTTCAGAATCAAAACAACGCGCTCCTTTCTCTTACTACTATGGGATCTTCTGGGGGAGATTGGATTTCTTCTCCAGCAAGATTGGACTGAATTTACTTCTCACTTTGTGGCTTTTGGGGAATGCTGTGACAGGGTTTGGGGACGCCCCCCAGACCCAAAGGCTTTGGTGCTGCAAGTTAAGAGCCTTGTTCGTCTGTGACCTTGTCCCTCTCTCCCTGCAGCCCCACCAGTTACTGGAAGTCCCTTGCCCCTGACCGGTCAGATGATGAACACGACTCTCTGGACAGCACCTCCAGGCCAAGATACTCCCATAACTATCTGAGTGACAGCGACACAGAGGCCAAGCCGACAGAGACCAACGCATAGCCCAGGGGAGTGGGCTGCACCTCTGGCACCCAAAGGCTACCGCCACGGCGCCTCTCCCAGGAAATGACGGGGCGCAGGTCTCCCCCACCTGACTGCCGATCTGCATGGGAAACCCCTGACCCAAGGGGGTTGGGGGGCTTTCCAAGCTGTGGGTGTCTGACGCCTCCACGTGGAAGAGGTGGGGGGAAGAGGAGTTTCTGAAAAGAGAACTTAAGGCTCCTTCTGCCTCCAAAATGCCACGCTTTTGGTTTCGACCTTGGGCCACACTGTGGGCAGTGGCAGGTGGCTTGGCACTGCATGGAGCCAGCAAGCTGACCTCCAGCTCAGCCCCCTGCTCAGGGACGGTGGACAGATGGCCTGCTGGGACACTCTAGGTTGCTGGGTCCATGGGGAGGAATTGGGGGCAGGAACAGCAATTCCTTCCCTGCCCCCAGGCTTGGGGTGAGGGCTTTCTCTTCTCAGTGCCTGCTGTCTTTTTACTTTTAATTTAAATACCCAACCTCTCCATCGCAGCTGCGTCCCTGAGAGTGGGAGGGGGCTGTGGTGGCAGCTGGGGTTTGCGGGAATGACTAGGGGAATCTCATCGCCCACTTAGCTCCTCAGAGAGCAGCCCTTTCTCTGTGCAGCTGGAGAGACCGGTGAGCGGAGCTGGGTCCGGATTCTTAAGTCAGCATGGGGAGGGGCTCTCAGGTGCTTCTGGGTTTGGCTTGAGCAAGCCTGCACAGACAGGGGTGCCTACGTACCAGCCGGCACTTTCAGCCCCCACCCCCTTCGTCTCATCAGTGTGTTAAGTGCAATGACCTATTTAAGACTAAACCCATCTCACCTACGCCAGTCCGGGGCTTATCCAAGCACTGCCTCCCCGCCCCTCTGTCCAAGTTGCCCGGACCATGGGCCCACCTGGAGAGGGAAGGCCTTGCAGGGAGGGCTTGTGATCAGGAAAACTGAAGATGGGGGTTTGGGTCAGTACCGATGTGTATTAGACACGAGTCCTCACCCTGTGTCCTGAGCCCGAGTCATTTTTCTTCTTCCAATTGCCCTGCCCCCACACACTTCCCCTAGACAAGACAACACGTGGCCAGACAGTCCCGGCCCCACCCTAAAGGTCATCCCACCAACAATATCAGACTCGGGGGCCCAAGGGCAGTGCCCGGGGCAGCTCCCCACCCCCTTCTCTTCTGCAATTGGTTCGTACTCACTGGGCTGTGCTCGCTCTTCCTTGTTTACCTGATGTATGGAAATAAACATCCTCCTCCTGGCTCCGCCCACTTCCCTGCCTGTTCCTTCAGGCTCAGGTAAAGTCCTAGACGGTCACTGGGGAGCAGAGTCAGGGTTCGGCAAGGACCCGGGGAAGCGTCCGGGTCTCTCGCCTACTCCCACGCCAGATCAGTGCCACAAAGAAAGCTCTGGCAGGTCACCTGGGGGCAGGCAAAGGTAGGATGAGAAAATTGGTCAAGGAAGACAAACCCCACCTTTCATTTCAGGAGCTGGTGGATTGTAATCAGGCAGAGCCATCCATGCCTCATCCTACACTGGCCTCCACTCATAAATGCTGAGGCCCTCCAATTGCTAAATCTCGCCAATTACAGAGATCTAGCTTCTCTCTCTCTCTCTCTCTCTCTCTCTCTCTCTCTCTCTCTTTCTCTAAGTCCTTCTAGAAGAAAATTTTAAGTTTAATTTTAGTTATTCCAAGTATGACTTTTGGATCAAAACTTGCCAGAACTCTCTCTGGCCTCCAACCCTACTGGCCACAGGGCAACTTGAGTAGGCTGGGAGTTCTGGCTTCTCTGCCCTGCCCAGTCACTGCCTTCATGCCTCAGTCCATGTTTGGTCTGCTCACTGACAACTAAGAGGCAGCTCTTGCAGAAGAGTAAACAACAAATAACTCCTCCTCCTCCTCCTCCTCTACCTTCTGTAATGTGACCAGTAATAATCCCTGCACACAGAAAGTTTCTTTTACAGCTGGTCAATCAGGCTCCCTTGGTTTGTACAGGGAGGCAGGAAAGGGTGTCAGACAGCCCTCATGCCAGGGCTCTGGTGATGTCAGCCACCCAGAAACTGTCAAGAAAGGGAAGGAGGGAAGAAAGTCCCCCAGAATGAGTGGGAGAGAAGTATAATATAGATCCATCCTGAAAGAAAAAGACTACGCCTCTCCACTGTCCCTGCAAGTTTGAATAGAAACGGTAGTAAAAGTAACTTTTTTTTTTAAACTGCTGGCCCCTCATGTTTATCTTTTACTCATCCTCTCAAATAGATGGGTGCATCTTCTGTTTCTCCCAGGAACTAGTGACAAAGTGCCTCCCATCTGCAGACGAGATCCCAACTCTGTTGACCTACCCTGACTCAGGCCTCTGGTTAGCTACAAAGCCCAACATCAATATCCAGTTGTCTGACCTAGGGCAGAGGGCTTTGTGCAAGTCAGAAAGCTTTTATTATCAATTTATTCATTCTCTCAAAAGTCAAATATTTCATAACTGCCTGCTATGGCCTAGGCACTGTTCTGCGTGCTGGGGACAGATGAGTTTTCCTCCTTCATACGGCAGATATCTAGGGGAGGAGTTAGACGTACAAAACAGGTATTACACCTACTAATATGTGCAAGCTTTGGGGGAGTAGAGAGGAGTAAGTTATAGTGTTTGTCGTCTAGGGGCTTATGGGTTGGGGCAGACCCGTGTGGAAGTAATTACATGAGACATAACAGAAGGACAAATAAGTTGCTTCGGGAATATGTTGGGGGTGGAGGGTGGAGGATGGGAAGGCCTCTAAAAGGAGCTGGTATTTTGAACTGGGGCTTGAAGAAAGACTAGCACTTCTCCAGGTGTACTGGACAAAAAAAGAGCTTAAGCAAAGGCCCTGAGGTAGGGAAAGATAGGTGGTGGAAGGGATCTGCACAGGCTGTCTAAGGAAGCAGGACATCGCCTCACCTGACCAACCCTTCAAGTTGCAGCAAAGCCCCTTGGCCAGGGTGCTGGGCTCCAGGAAGAAAAGGAGGCAATTCCTTCAGCACCAACTCCCCAGGGGAGTCCAGGAGATCGTAGGGCCGACAAAGGCCACCTTCATTTTGGGTGTGCCTTCAGAGTTCTGTAAGCTCCCGGGCTCACCTGGGCATTCAGGGCACCTCTGGTCCCTAAAATGTAAATGATTCTCCAAAAACAGGCAGCAAATCTGAGCCCTGCCAAGCTCAAAGCTGTCTCCATAGAGTCACCTGTCTAGTAAGAGGCATGGGCAGGGCCCAAAGTCCTGTGAGGCTCCCCACGGTGCCCAGTCAATGCCCAGAGACAACAGCGGTCTACAGCGACTCTTGAACTACCTCCTTTTGCCCTGTGTCCTCTTGGCAGATTATCCCAGTTGTTCCCCCCCATGCCCCGCCCCCATGCCTGGTGGCACAGACACTTAGCGATTTGCTCCTTAATTGTCCCCCAGCTAGGCTGCGCAGATGCCGCTCTTTAATCTCTCCTGATAAATGAATCGCGCCGCTCCTTTAATCATATGTTCATATCCAAGCCAATTTGAATCAATTTGGCAGTGAGCGTGCTGCAAGAGATGCCATGACTGCTGCTTTCCCCTCAGGGCCCCAGAGCCAACGTGTCTGCTGTCCTCATCCTCAGCAAAGAGCCCAGGGGGCCCATCCGGGGAAAGGATCTCCTACCTGAATAGCGGGGACTTTTCAAAGTCAGTCGTTCATTCCTGTCTTCCATGCTGGGCCATTGGGGCCTAGCGGGAGTTGGGTTCCAGAAGCCCTCAAAAGAGAGGGAAGGGGAGGGTGGGTCCATAGCCTTCCTCTGTCACTGAATAAGGGGCTCCATTATCATCCCTGGGAGTAAGTGCTGCCTTAAATCTAACCATAGCCCTTCTGTTCCCCTTTCATTTCCTCTGAGCTGGTTCTCAGGGAAGCTGGAACACTTCCTCACCTTTCCCACAGCAACACGTTCCAGACCAGCCTATGGTAATTGGTCCTTGCCTGCTGCTGCTGCTGGCTGCCACCCCAACTCCTTTCATCTTTCCCCAGGAAGTATTCTATGTTAAATCCTCCAGCCTGGTGGGCAGTCCGGGACATGCTTGGTAATGCACCAAGTTCTGCTGCATTTGGGGCTGCTGCTTTTTCACCTACAGAGTGGTGACCACGTGCCGGAGTGAAAACAAAAGTAGACAGGAACCTGGTCCACGGAGCGCTGCCGCCGCTAGCACTGAGACCTTGGAGAAGGGGCTTAATGTTTTGGACTCAGTTTCCCCATCTGTAAAACAAGGTGCTACGCTGCCGAGAACCTTTTTGGCTTCTTAATTCGGAGGGAGCCCCTCACGGCTGCCCACACTCCCACCTCTTCATCACCCTCGGTAAGGAGCCGGAGGGACCGGCTGGCGGCGCGTGGGGGACAGCGAGATGCCCAGCGCCGGGCGGTCTGGGGCCGGTGGCGTCCAGCAGCCCGGCGGCGCCTCCGCTTCCTCCTGGGCGTTTCTTCTCCGGTTTCCTCGCGGGCTCTGCCGGTCGATGCCGACGCCCTCCCATTCGCCGGGAGCCCGGCTATATTAGCATATTCATATCTCATTTGCATGACCCCGGCCTCCGGAGCGCCTCGCCTCCGGCTCCGCCCCCGCTTGACGGGTCTTCGCGCACCTCCGGAAGCCACTACCATCAAAAGGTTTTTAAGCAGTTGACTGGGCGGAGCCCGTCGGCCTTGCCCTTCAAGGCTTCTCCAGACGTGAGCACTGGTCTCCGCACGCAGCAGCCTGCCTTTTCGGGGCCCTTGGAGGTCCTTGGCAGAAGCTGGGAATGAGGGTGCCCATCCCGTCTTGGCAGTAGTGACCCGTGGGGATGAGCAGGATGACAAAATCAACAATAGTTCCCATGTGCTGAGCACCTACTTACTATGTTCCCATCTGCTGAGCATTTACTATTCCTCTACCCTTTATCACAATCCGGAAGTGTCCTCTCTGTGAGGCTCCAAGAGGCGGTAGGGTGTCCGGGTAGGGTCCCCAGCTTGGTTCCAGCAACTGGCCAGGCGCCTCCCGGCTATTCTGGCCTTGTCAGAAGATAAAGGGACACGTGAGAGTGCCAGGAAGTATTGTCCCGGATCTCCTCTCTGATCACTATGTGCCTGGTATTCACCAAGGCCTGGCCTAAGTAAGGAAACGCTTCTTGGCATTTTGGGGGGAAATGTCAACCTTACATTTATGTTGCTCCTTAAAATTTTCAGAGCATCCTCCACACATTATCACATTTCTGCTTCAGGCGTATACCGTGCCAACAATATGAGTAACAGTCCATGTGGCCCGGAATGCATATATTAAGCTATGTTCACCTCAGTCTAATTTCATTACAGCACAATGGAAAAATCCAGACCATTCTCTGGGATTTGATCCGGGAGGAGTGATTTCCAGAGCAATAGCCATTTTGGAGTTAACAAGGACACTAGATTTGTTTAGGCGGAATTTCACAGAGAAATTGAGTCCTTTGTAGTGTAAACCCCAGTGATGGGTCATATACATGAGGGAGATTCCAAAAAGGATGTGTGCTTTGCGATTGAAGTCAGTGACATAAATCTCCCAGTGGAATACTTAAATGTGCAGATAGAATTTGCTTTAAATATCAAAAGTCAGCTATGGCAGTTTTACCAAAAAGAGAGAGAGAGGGGGAGAAAGAGAAAGAAAGAAAACCTCAAAAAGGATATTAAGGTTCACACCATCCAGGCAAATTATATTTGAGGTGGCTTAAGAGTCAAAGAGTTTCCACATTTTAATAAATTTTTATGTGTTATGTGCCACATCTATGATCTGACTAGATTAGGAAAAGAAGCAAATGGATTTGGGGAAAAGAGGACCCTAGGGAATTTGAAAGCAGAGAATCAAAAAAGAAGGAGTTTAACACACACACACACACACACACACACACATTCTGGTACTAGGAGAAGCAGCCAATAGCTTTAGAAACATTATGTCTTTGAAAGATAGGTCAATGACTGGTAAACAGGCAAATACAGAATTGTGTGTATGTAGCTCATATGTAGCCTCAGGGACCGGCAGGTGGCAGGTGCAGGTTAGAACCCTTCCTGTGCTTCTGGCCCCCACAAGAATACTGTCCTCCCGAACGGATGAAGAGTGACCCGAGAGACACTGCCCTGGAAGTTGCTGCATTAGAAGCAGAGAACTCACTACCTGCCTTTGAGGGTCCCAGAGCTCACCTGTGAAGGCTGTCTTTCCAGTGGACCCCATACTGAGCCAAGTGGGCAAGATTTAACAGCGGAAAAGGAGTGTCTGTTCCCAGGAACTGGCAAAATAAGCCTAGAGAACCAACTAGAAAGTGAGGTGGTCTTACAGCTCTGTGAATGGGTTTTTAAGGGAACATGCACATGTGACAGGAGTATACGTGAAAGCACAGATATTAAACATTGATAAACATTAGAAGGGATCTCGGGGCGCCTGGGTGGTTCAGTCAGTTAAGCGACCGGCTCAGGTCACGATCTCACGGTTCCTGAGTTTGAGCCCCCTGTCAGGCTCTGTGCTGGCAGCTCAGAGCCTGTAGCCTGCCTCAGCTCTCGCTCTCTGCCCGTCCCCCGCTCACATTCTGTCTGTCTCTCTCTCTCAAAAATAAATAAACATTAAAAAAAAAAAAAAACTAGAAGGGACCTTAAAATTAGAAATAGGTTTATTTGAGGATGTGGGTTACAGATGAAGTATCTGTACTTAACAAAGTTTTAATATTTATTTTTGAGAGAGAGCGCGCGAGCATGGGAAGGGCAGAGAGAGGGAGACTGAGGATCGGAAGTGGGGACCGGAAGTGGGCTCTATGCCAACAGCAGAGAGCCCAAAGCGAGCCTGAACTCATGAGCCACCACTCCTGACCCGAGCCAAAGATGGTCGCTTAGCCAAATGAGCCAACCAGTCTCCCCTCAGGTTTTTTTTTTTTTAAGTCAGTACAGATGTATGTCTGTGCCAAACACCCAAGAAGGCCCCAAATCGTCATATTCGTGTGATTTTAAGACTAGCTTCTTTCCTGGCATTTCGTAGATAGAAATAGTAGCGGGGCGGGGGGGGGGGGGGGGGCGGGGAGGGGGGAACCATGTGGCAAAGCTGCTTAGAAACTGCTTAGACCCCTTGCTCCGGGAAAGCCGTTTTTAAAGCAGCAGGCATCTCTTGGCAAGGCTGAGTGTATGAGCTGGAAGAGGAGCAGATTGGAGGGTGGAACTTGAGCGGGTATTTAGGGTAGAGGAAGTCGGGGGAGCATCGAGACCTGCCCTCCCGTGCAGCTGGGAGCCCTTCGCCAGACAAGTTTAGGCGAGGACACTCTTGTACTCCTGTTGGTGAAGGGACTGGCGGGGTGGGTTAGGAGAAGCCAAGAGTCAGAAGGTCATTTAGGATTTGTGTGTCGTGGTTGTATACTGTTTCTTGGTTTTATTATTTTTTTTTTTTTTTTTTTTAAGATCTCTGTGGGTGGACATGGCTCAACGGCCAGACTTTGTGCCTGGCTGATCGATTTGTGCTTCTCATACCTGACTCCATCTAAGAAGGTTTAGCCCCTTAAGGAAAAAGTATTTTTGCCGTTTCAGAGAGTCAAGTGACCAGTGAGTTCCCTCTGAGGAAATGAGAAGGTATAGGTGTCAGAAGGGAATGCCTGGGGGTCCAGGCTTTGCAGAAGGCCCAAGAGGAGTATGTCCCCTGGGGTGCCGGGTGAGTTTCATCTCCCGCCCCGCCCCCACTCCTTGCTCCCCAGTAGAAATCAGCTACAAATCTCAGCTTGTTGGGAACAGATGGCCTTGGCTGACGAATAAGCCACCGCAGGCTGCTCCACCTGTTCTCGGGCTGGAATAATCAGCTCGAGACAAACATTGGCGCTGAAATAACTCATGGCAGCGGGTGATGCGCAGGCACAGATTCCAAAAATCTCTTAAATAGACCCCCTCCAAGTCTCTCCCCTCCCCAGCCCCTAGAGGCCATCAGGGGAAGGTAATGGAGCGGAGAAGACAGATCGAGCCCCAGACTGAGCCTGATGCCGCCCTGGCGGTGCCTGCAGCGTGGGGGTGGGGGGCTGGGCAGGGGGCAGGGCTGAGTTCAGCGTGGGCGGGGCGCGGGGTGGGGCGGGGCATCGGTCACCTCCGATGGCCGGGAAGTTATTTCGCAAGAGCACGTGCAGAACGTGGGTACGGCTGCTCCGTGTCAGGGACAAACGTGAGCAGCTCCCACCAGTCTCCGTGTCAGGGACAAACGTGAGCAGCTTCCACCAGTCGATAGCAGAACACTGAGAATTTGGGATTCATTTGAATTGTTTATTAAAGGAGTGATCTGCAAATGAAACCAAGCGACTGCGAATCTCTCAGCAGCTCGGGACAGCCCTGCCAGCAGTCGCTGGGGGTGGGTGCCTGGGTGCCCATACTTCTGTGGATCTGTGTTGCCTTCTCTCACCTCCTTGATGAAGTCAGCTGGGCTAATGTTCCCTGGCACAGGCAGATGAGCCCATCAGGGGAGTGACAGCGCAGGGAAGCAGTGGTGATGGCAGTTGGGGAGGGGGGGTGCCGGCTGAGATGGGGTCCAGCTCCTGTGGAATCACGAGAGGCGGCGATTGAGAAAGAGGAGCGAAGCTGGCTTCTTGCTCTGGGTGCCTCAGGCAGGCGGCTCCCCCTCCTTCCAGCGACCACTCCCAAAGCCCTGCGCTTTGGTGCACAGAGAGTGGGGGCTCTGAGTCCCCAGAGACTGTGCTGGCTGGGGAAGAAGCCTGAAGAGCCCTTGGACGCCTCCCATCCTCAACTGCATCTCTAATTGCTGGATATCATTCCCCCCGCCCCCAAGTGGTTTCTGCAGCTCTGCCTGCAGTCAGGACCCTCACCTATCATTTCGGGTCCCACAGACCTGCTCTCCTTGAAGCCAGTTGTGTCAACAGAGGTGCCATGGTGACCCCTTTCCTGCTGAGTGCCTGGCGGTGTGGTTCTCACCCTGCTGCGTGTTAGAAACACTCAAGGAGCTAGCTCCCTTTGTGGTTCTGTATACACAAAGTAAAAATATATATATAATAATACAATGAATTTCTCTATCAAGCAGCTTCAGTAGCTATCAACACTGGGGGTGGGGGTGGGGGGCTGGAGGGCTCGGTCGATAAAGCTACCAACTCTTGATTTCAGCTGGGGTCATGGGATTTGTGGGTTTGAGCCCCACATCGAGCTCCAAGCTGGCAGTGCTGAGCCTCCTTGGGATTCTCTCTCTCCCTCTCTCTGCTCCTCCCCCACTCATGCTTTCTCTCTCTCTCTCTCTCAGAAAATAATTTTAATTTTTAATTTAAAAAAATAAAAGCAAAACAGAGGCGTCTGGGTTGTGTAGTTGGTTAGGCGTCCACCTTTAGCTCAGGTCCTGATTTTATGGTTCTTGAGTTCAAGCCCCACATCAGGCTCTGTGCTGACAGCTGGGAGCCTGGAGCCTGCTTCGGATTCTGTGTCACCCTCTCTCTCTGCCTCTCTCCCACTCACACTTTGTCTCTCTCTCTCTCTAAAAAAATAAGTAAAAATTAAAAACAAATTTTTAAAAACAAAACAGTTATCAACACTGAGCAAATCTCTTTTTTATTTTTTATTTCTGAGAGAGAGAGAGAGAGAGAGACAGCTTGAGCAAGGGAGGGTCAGAGACAGAGGGAGACACAGAATCCAAAGCAGGCTCCAGGCTTCGAGCAAGCCGTCAGCACAGAGCCCGATGCGGGGCTTGAACCCACGAACCGTGTGATCATTACCTGAGCAGAAGTCAGACGCTTAACTGACTGAGCCACCCAGGTGCTCCAACACTGAGCAAATCTTGCTTCATCCACACCCCCACCCACTTTCCCATTCCCTCCACTGGATTATTTTGAAGTACACCCCAGGTATACTTTAGCATCCATCCCTCAAAGAAAACACAACAATTCTTTAAAAAAACGTAATCCCAAAACTCATATCACACCTAAATACATTATCAATAACTCCTTAATACCAAATATCCAATGTTTAGATTTCACTGATTTTATTTCAAATATTGATAATTTAATAAATTATATATATATAACTTCAAAAGGTGTTCAAATCAGGATCGAAACAACACTGAGGAGCCTTTTAAACCATACTGTGCTTTAGGGCTTTCTCATCCAGGGATTCCGATTTAATTGGTCTTGGGTGGATCCCAAGCATCTTATTTTTTAAAGCTCCCTGGGTAGTTTTAATGTGCAGCCAGGGTTGAGAAATGCTCCACCTTTCCCCCTACCAGTTTCTTGCCAATTCCTCCTCGTCTAGGCTTTTAATACCTCTCTCTGCCTCCAGCCAGTAGACGGGCCCACTCCCAGAGCAGAGGGCACTAACATGCCCTCCCCGGATACACTGAAGTATGCACACCTTCTCCAACCTTCTCCTCCGGTGGGCTCGAGCTCTCCGTGGGCGCAAGCCTTCCTTTTGCGCTACAAATTCACAGACCACGTGTGCCTGTGTCTATCTCGTTCTCCCTAATATGCCTGGTGCCTGTTCTTACCTTGCAAGCGTAGCAGATTTTTTTTTTTTTTTGCATGAAAATATCAAAATTCCTGCCTCAGGAAAAAGTGAGAGCTTCCCTGGGGGCTGTACTCATCATTTGGCTGTTCAAGTGGCTCGACGTTGCAATGGAGCTGAGCGAGGGGCCTCGGGAAGGGGGGGGGGGGGGCCTTGGCAGCAGATGTGAGGGAACCCGGGGATTGAATGGGACTTGAACCCAGCACATTTCAGGAAACTAAGAAACTTCTCTTTCCTGACGATATTGGCCCCAGGAGCCTTTTGGAGAATTATGCCCCCGTCCCTAGCTCACGGCCATCTGCCTGCCCTTCCGTGTTCTGTTCTCCTCCTAACCCCCCACTCCACCTGCCTTTTGGCTGCATTCCTCCCTCCTGTGTCCCCCACTCCATGCCTCGCTGAATGTTGGTGAAACAAATCTAGTCTAAAATAATGAGCAATCAGCTACCCTGATGCTTGGGGCAGGCTGGGCAGGGGCTGGGGGGAAGGGGTAGGGAGCTGAATCATTTATAAAGCCTAATAAAGATGCAGATGAGCAGGCTGACGAGGGGCCCCAGAGCTGGGCTTATTCATTATTCAAAGTTATGTAAATGCCACTGGGTCCTGCCTGTTAGAATCCTGCCCCTTGTCTCCACTGTGTCTCCCTGCCCAAGGGACCCGGCCCACCTTGTGCCTCCCCTTTCTGCCCAGGTGCTTACATTTGCCCCTCCGTCAGCCCAGATCCAGAAACCCATTTTAGAGCCTACCTCGAGGGTAATAAAAATCTTAGATCTCTTCGGGGCGCCTGGGTGGCCCAGTCAGGTAGGCGGCTGACTTTGCCTCAGGTCATGATCTCACGATCCGTGGGTTTGAGCCCCATGTCGGGCTCTGTGCTGACAGCTCAGAGCCTGGAGCCTGCTTCAGATCCTGTATCTCCCTCTCTCTCTGACCCTCCTCTGCTCATGCTCTCTCTCTCTCAGAAATAAATAAAACATTTTAAAAATTAAAAAAAAAAAATCTTAGATCTCCTCTCTAGCCAGAAGTCTTCCACAGGTTTATGGGGTGGCCCTGGCCTTCAGGCAAACTTATCTAGGCCCAGATAGATGGGCTTCTTCTTATTAAAGATGTCCGAGGAAAGGATACCATAAGAGTGTTTCTACATGTTTTAATGTCTCACAAATCTACTTAGTGGCATGGGTTTCCTGAGGTCTAACCTAAATCGCTCCTGCTGCACTGCAAGCCCAGCGTTGAAATAAAACATCCATGGGTGTCTGGGTGGCTCAGTTGGTTACGAGTCCAGCTCTTGATTTCGGCCATGATCTCACAGTTCGTGCATCCGAGCCCTGCATCGGGCTCTGCGCTGACAGTGAGGGGAACCTGCTGGGGATTCTCTCTCTCCCTCTCTCTTTCTGCCCTTCCCCTGCTCATGCTCTCGCTCTCGCTGGCTTGCTCTGTCTCAAAATAAATAAATAAACTTTTTTTTTAAAAATTTTTTAATGTTTTATTTATTTCTAGGAGAGAGAGAGACAGCGTGAGCAGGGGAGGATCAGAGAGAGAGGGAGTCACAGACTCTGAAACAGGCTCCAGGCTCTGAGCTGGCAGTCAGCACAGAGCCCGACGCGGGGCTCGAACCCATGAACCGCGAGATCATGACCTAAGCGAAAGTCGGACGCTCAACCGACTAAGCCACCCAGGCGCCCCATAAATAAATAAACTTTAAAAAGAAAAGAAATACAATAGCCAGTAACCAACTTCTCTTTACTCACCTTTCTGAGAAGTAAAACCAGACTAACTCCTCCTCAGGGCCTCCTTTCACCTTTTTAGATGGTTGAACCCCCTCCCTCCAAGTTATACTCACGCTCCTTAAGCTCTTAAGCCTGTCCTGGGGCCCCAAACTCTGGGGAGGGTTTAACTAGTGCTAACTACACTCTACCCCTTCTTTGCCACGTCTTGATTACTGACTTGAGCTCCACAGCTGCCTAGGTCTTTAGGACTCGAATTACTTTCCTCTGACTCTCCTCTCTCTGTGCCGATCTTTCCCTTTTCCCCCATCACCCCCTAGTTTGTCAGTTTGGTGAGGCTGAGGGATGAAGAACTGGGTCAGAGTCACAATGGCATCGATTGCCTCCGCTTTCCCTTCTTTTCTGGACTGGCCTTCTTCCCTCCCCACCCCCAATCTATTTTTAGCCTGCCTCTGTTTTCCTTGTCTGGTTGGCAACCATGCTGGCCTCTTTCTCTTCGCTGCCCTTATCTCTCCCTTGCAGCCCGTGCAGACCCTAGCTGCCCTTCCAGAGCTCTCTCTCTTTTTTTTTTTTTAAATGTTTTTTATTTATTTCTAGGAGAGAGAGAGACAGCGTGAGCAGGGGAGGGTCAGAGAGAGAGGGAGTCACAGAATGAAACAGGCTCCAGGCTCTGAGCTGGCAGTCAGCACAGAGCCCGACGCTGGGCTCGAACCCACGAACCGCGAGATCATGACCCAAGCGAAAGTCGGATGCTTAACCGACTAAGCCACCCAGGCACCCCTCCAGAGGTCTCTTAATGCCTGTCCGACTTACTGCGATCTTCTTCCATTTTGAAGATACGCAGGGTCTGCCCGAAGGAGGCTGCCCGGCCGAAGGGAAGCAGGGAGAGAATGTTGGCGGGTCTGTTTTGGTAAATCATTCAATATCTCTAGACCTTCAGGTGGTCCGTCTACCCCGCCCCACCCTCCCAACCCCTTCAACAATGGTGTTTCTTCTCCTCTGTGCCCACCGACTCCTTATTCCCTACATCCCCTCTTCTCTAGGACCCCACCCCAGCCCCAGTAAGAAATGCTCAGATCCTCCCTCTTGGGCATCCTGGACCCGCTTCCTTTGGCTTTGGGGGTGGGCAGCAGCCCTGGAGATCCTTGACTGCCTCCTTGGTCTGCACATTACCAGTTCCTTCTTCTCTCTCCACTCCTCCCTGACCTCATCCCTCCCACACACACCCCTTCCTACCCCCACACGCCCCCGCCCCCCCCACACTCGGTTTCTAGGACACACCAGCTCAGGCAGGGCTTGTCATCATCCCCCACTTGTCCTTTCTCAGCCTCTTCCAGACATTGGTCCCCTCCTTTACTGTCACCAGCAAGCTGAATAAGACTGGATATTTTGGAAGGGGATCTGCAGCTGGCTGGGGGAGGAGGGCCGCACTGAGCGAAGCAGAGGCAGAGGGAGCTGCGCGCAGCCACTGAACGAGAGCGAGAGGTTCCCACCACCCTTTCTCCCCAACTTTGCCAGCTTGGGAGACGGCAGGATCTTACACCGATCTCTCTCTGTACCCGGTTTCTCTCTCTCTCAGTAACAACACAATACCTCGCTTTACAGTTTACCGCATTCTCTTCCACATATCCCGCTATGTGCGTGGTGCGCTCCCTCCTCCGGGGCTGCTCAGACGCCGCTCCTCACCGAATGCCAGGCCGACCACTCTCACCACCATCACCAGCATCGCAAAGGGCAGCGCCCCCCCCCAAACCCACCTCCACCACCATTCTCTATCTTCCCGGCCCTGCTCTTTTTCCCAACGCACTTTTCGCCTTCTAAATTACGATAAAATTTACTCGTGCATACTGTTCATATGTCTTCTCATTGGACTGGGCGAAGGCCACAGGAGCAGAGATCGTCATTGGTTTTGTTCACAGACACATCCAGGATGCCTAGCACAGTCCCCAGCACATAGCAGAGTTTCAGTACACGTGTATTGGGGCTCCTGGGTGGCTCAGTCGTTAAGCATCTGGTTTCGGCTCAGGTCATGATCTCACGGTTCATGAGTTTGAGCTCCGCCTCGGGTTCTCTGCTGTCAGTGCAGAGCCGGCTTCGGATCCCCTGCCTCTCTCCGTGCTGCTCCCATGCTTGCTCGCTCTCGCTCTCGCTCTCAACAATAAACATTATAGGAATGGAAATCTTTAGGGGCGCCTGGGTGGCTTAGTCGGTTAAGCGTCTGACTTTCGCTTAGGTCATGATCTCGCGGTTCGTGGGTTCGAGTCCCGCATCGGGCTCTGTGCTGACTGCCAGCTCAGAGCCTGGAGCCTGTTTCAGAGTCTGTATCTCCCTCTCTCTCTGACCCTCCCCTGCTCACGCTGTCTCTCTCTCTCTCCGAGAAATAAATTAAAAAATAAAAAAGAAATGGAAATCTTTATAAAAATAAACAAATAATAGAATGCTTATACTTAATAGAATAAGTATTCTATTATTTACTTATTTTGAGAGGGAGAGAGAGGGTATGCGTGTGAGCGCTCAAACGGGGGGTGGGGGGGCAGAGAGAGAGAGAATCCCAAGCCTGTCCCCGGCTGTCAGCACTAGCCCAAGTCAGCACTCGATCTCACAAACCCAAGAGATCATGATCTGAGCTGAAATCAAGAGTCAGTCACTCAATCGACTGAGCCACCCAGGTGCCCCCATTTTAATCATTTTTAAGTGTAACCATTCTGTGGCATTAAGTACATTCTCTTAAACCATGTTTGTGTTTGTGATATGCTAAACCACAGCCTTGTGAAACCATCCCCACCATCTGCAGAACTTTGTTACCGTCCCAAACCGAAACGCTGTGTCCCTTAAACACTAACACCCCATGCCCCCCTCTCCCCAGCCCCCAGAAGCGACCATTCCACTTCCTGTGGGTGGAATCCTCCAGCATTTGTCCTTTTGTATCCGGCTTCTGTCACTTAGCATCATGTCTTCCGTGTTGTAGCGCGTTATTCCTACTTTGCAGACGTGATTATTCCCACTTTCTGGAGGCTGAGGTGCAGGACATCCTCTGGGAGCCCCTGAGAAGCAGACCTGGCTGGGGCGGAGGAGACCGGCTGGCTTTTACAATTCCCCGGAGAAATCAGCGCCGATCCATGTGCCCAGGTCCAGGAGGCAATTTCCTCTGTGCTGTCTTTCCTCTGGGGATATTTTTACTCTTATTCCCATTTCCCTCTCTTCCCACTCGATGCCTCCTCCTGACATTTCCACCCCAGCTGGCCTCAGTCTTCCTCTCCCCAGAGCAAGCCTTCTCTCGAGTCAAACTGCCCTGGTCTGGAGCTGCTCCTGCGGGGGTTCTGAAGGGTCGCAATGAGCCCCGCTCGAGTCCCTGTTACCCCCCTCACCCCTCACCCCTCCACCCACCCTGGGGTAGTTATGAGCCTGTTCCCTTCCAAAGCAATTAGTGCAAGGAGGCCAGCCGACTCGGTGCTAATGCCGTTTCATTAAGTAGGAGCAATCCTAATGATAATAAAATGGCACATTTAACATTCAAACATTGAACAGGGTTTCTAAGCGAGTGTGTCTCTCTCTTCCTTTCTGGTATAACAGCTCCATCTTCATAAGGACCTGACAATACACCCTAATGAGAGACTGGGGAGCTAAGCGTCTTCACAGAACCAGAGACACAAAGGGTCCGGGGAGAGAGGGTGCGGTGCACTGGGAGGACAAAGCCCCCTAGGATTCCTGGGATAATGGACTCGGGGTGCTGAGTTAGACAATTAAAGTCTCTGAGAAATAAGGTCGCATGGAAAACAAAGGCCACCACAGACTTTAATGCAATGCAGCGTTTTATTTATCTGTTTGCTCAACACATTTTTTTCAACAGGCATTTATTGTGCACCCAAAGTGAGCCAGATTTTGCGGGAGCGTGTGATGGAGGGTGGCTCTAGTTTTCGGAAAAGGAACTCCAAGGGCGGCAGCGATCTACAAATCATCTTGGTTGCTCTCCCCTGGGCGGCTTTAGTCAAATCCACCCCAAGTTTATCAAATGTCTCAGCGAAGAGAATTTTAACAACTGCTTTGGTCCCCTGAGCCAGTCCTTATGCGTCCTCCTCATTGAGACATCCATCTCGAAGGTCCTTGCTACTCTGTGATTGTAGACTATCTAGTTGACCTTCCGGAAGTCAAAAAAAAAAAGGAGCGGGCCTAGGGAGCTGGCCAGGGGACGAAGGCCGATTCAATCATGCGGTGTTGACAGGGGACTCAAGAGAGGCAGGAGAACAAGATGACATGTTATAGCCAGAGGGCTTTATCCCAGCTCGGGGTACACAAAGGAGGCAGCTGGCCAGGGGTCAGAGGTGGGCTTTGCCCAGCCCAGGGAAGCGGCTCATTCTAAAAGGTGTCAAGTCATAGGATGGCGTTAATTTCATGCTTAATTCATACAAGATCTTCCCCGCAACGGGGGAGAGCTTGAATCCGTGTCCTAGGGAAAGGAGAGCAGCTGGTCAAGCGTTCTCAGGGACAGCGGCTGGGGTCCCTGGAGGTCCACTACCCTGTCCCCAAATAGGGCTACCTCTCTTCTTGGTCTGCACCCCAAGGCTGGAAGTTTCTTCCCACCAGAACTCTCCTTTCTTCTCTGATTCCACCACCCGGCACCTTTAGACATTCAGGTCTAGGCTTTGGCCAGCTGAGAGCATAGAAAACACCATTTTCTCTCTCCCTTGCTCTCTGCCCCTCCCCCACTCAAGCTCTTTCCTCTCTCTCTCAAAATAAATAAACATTTTTAAAAAATTGGGGTGGGGGCGCCTGGGTGCCCCAGTCGGTTAAGCGTCCGACTTCGGCCCAAGTCATGATTTCACGGCTCATGGGTTCGAGCCCTGCGTCGGCCCTGTGCTGGCTGCCAGCTCAGAGACTGGAGTCTGTTTCAGATTCAGTGTCTCCCTCTCTCTCTGACCCTCCCCTGCTCACGCTGTCTCTCTCTCCCTCAGAAACAAATAAAACATTAAAAAAAATTTTTTTTAAGGGGCACGTGGGTGACTCAGGCAGTTAAGCATCCTACTCTTGATTTCAGCTCAAATCATGACCTCACAGTTTGTGAGTTCGAGCCCCGCGTCCAGTTCTGCACTGACAGTATGGAGTCTGCTTGGGATTCTCTCTCCCTCTCTTTCTGCCCCTCCCCTGCTCGAGCTCTTTTTCTCTCTCTCAAAATTAATAAATAAATAAACATTAAGAAAAAGAAAAAGAAAAAGAAAACCACATTTTGCCTCATACTGAGATAGGGCAGCTTGAAGGTGCGTCTCCCCCCCTCCCACCACCCCCCTGCTCAGGCTCACCAGAGAATCCAGCACCAATGACGATGTTGTCGTACTTTGGGTGTCGATCAAGAATGAAGTGCTCATCAGGGGTGTTCTAGAAAGAAACGATTACACCTGTGTCCTCTGAGGATAGAAAGAGAAGAAGAACCGCCGAGGAGGAAGGGAAGGGACCAGGCTAGTCCCATTCCAGAAAAAATGGGTATAGGGCACAAGGATGCCTTCTGCATGCCGGGGCCCCCTCAGGGTATGACAGTCTTTCTCATTTGTCCATCTGCCTCTCTTCTCGTACAGAGCTATGAACACAGTAGGTGCTCAGTTAATGTGTGTAAACTAACTTTAGCCAAGATGCCTCAGGCCCCGGTGACATCTGTCTCTTCTCTTCGTCCCTCAGGCCTGTTCAACTAGAACATCTTGCCAAAAAATCTTTTAGAGCTCTTCTGGGAAACATAGCGAGGGGCTGCCAGGCATAAGCCTAGTTTGCTAATGAAAAGGAATATGAATAACCTCTAGCGGGGCCTCACCGGTAGAGGTGAACCGACCCACGGAAATAAGCGCGTTTGTTTCAAGTCACATATCATGTCGGGGGTCAAATAGATGTGAGCCTGAGCGGTGTGAGAGGCGGCCGTCTCCTTCCCCTGTTCCCGGGGCTGTGCGTCGGGCTGGCCCCGCCGCGCACACCCTTACCGTGTACAGGCAGCGCTCCAAAAGGGCAGGCTGGGGCTCTAGGTCAGGTAAGTGATCTCTGACAAAGCGGCCCAGGATCTGGACGTCCTGGACGCCTGAGAATGCTCCGGGGCAGTCCCGCTCCTCTGGATCCACACTGTTGCCGTGGTGATAGCAGACCTAGCTCCCAATCAGAGCGGTGTGAGCGGCCAGGCCGGCCTTCCCGCACACGCCCCCAGCCCCGGGGGCAGGCTCGTTCACCGAGGGCCCCCATCCATCATCCCAGCCTTCCCCGGTCCCGACGGAGGCTGCGTGCTGCCACTCGAGGTGGCCTTAGCTGTTCCTTCCCCCTCCAACCCTGTGTTTGCAAAGGAAGGGCTCCCTTTGCCGCCTCGCGGCAGCTGGGACTCTCATACTTCAAATAAGGAACAGGGAGGTCTTCTGCTGCTCCCCGGAAGGGAGGGGGGCTCTGAGGGATCTGTGGAAAGGGACGTTAGAGCAGGTGGCCCAAATCTGCGCGGGCCCCTACTCGCCTTCTCTGGGCCTTTCCTCTCACCTTCATGAGCCCTGGGTATTCTCCGGAGGGCAGCCCGTAGATGTGGTGGGGAGCGGGGCTGAGGCCCAGGCCTAGGAAGCAAGGAAAGGCCTGGGACACACCGTAGCTTCCCGGAACCTTCTCTCGCCAGTAACACACATTGATCCGCAGGGTCTTGAAGCAGAGAGAGGAAGTGGGAGATAAAGGGGGAAAGCCATGAACTATAGGCGTCAAGAACAGTTTCATCCGGGGTCCTGTAGCTCTGGAATCCAAGCTGAATGCCTCCATCGTCGTTTCGTCCAAATTCTCATGTCAGTGACATGTTACATTGTTTTAAGTGTATTTATTGATTTTGAGAGAGAGGGGAGAGAGAGAACATGAACCAGTGGGGGAGGGGCAGAGAGAGAAGGGGACAGAGATTTGAAGCAGGCTCTGTGCTGACAGCACAGACCCCGACATGGGGCTCAAAGTCACGAACGGTGGGATCACAACCTGAGCTGAAGGCGGGTGCTCAACTGACTGAGCCACCTGGGCGCCCCTCGACATGTTACATTTTGATATGAGGCACAAAGATCTCTGCATCTCTGTCTCTTCTTCCACTCTTTTTTTTTTTTCTAATATTTATTTACATCCAGCCCTACTTCTCTCTCTCTCTCAGCTAATGATACCTCAGATTTGTTGAATGCTCACTACAGGTCAAGCCATTTCCTAAGGGCTTCATATTTATTACGTAATTCAATTCTCCAATGGTCATATCCCCATTTTACAGGCTAGAACACTGAGGCTCATGAGATACACTAACTTGCCCAAGGTTGTCTGGGAGCACATGGTAGATCCGGGACTCAAACGTGAGTCTGTCCAACTCCAAGGTTTCTTCTCTTAAGCACCGACCTTTGGGCTTCCAGCCTCCCCTTACCTGCAGGGGCAGCTCAATTCCCAGGGGACGGAGGAGCCGGTTGGTCCAAGGGCCTGCCGTGATGATCAAGCTTTTGGCCTGGTAGCTCCTGGATGTAGTTTTCACTGTGACGGGTCGCCCCGGCTTTATCTCCATCACCTTCTCTCCATCACACACTTGGCCTCCAAGGCGCCGAACTGCATCCTGAAAGGGCAGCAGCGGGGGAGGGCATGTTACTTACACAGTTCCATGGTTCCCCCTGGTGAACAGAGTCCTTCACTTGGGGCAGAAAAGAGGGCTCCGACTCCAGACCTCCTGTCCCATAAAGCCTGGGCCTAGCAGGTTCTATGAAACCACCCTGCCCTAAAGGTCGAGAATGAAGCCAGCAGGGCAAAAGGTCCTCATCCGGCCGAGGGGGCTGGGAGACGGCAGATTCAAACGACCGCAGAGGCTGCGTTCGCCCCGAATGCAGCACACACTACCTGGAGGGCTCTGAGGGCCTTGTCTGCATAGAGAACTCCCCCAGACTTGTCCAAGACCCCCACTTCCCCCCTGGCCAACCGAACGTTGGGGAAACGGTGCTTCAGTTCCTCAGCTGAAAGACACTGGTGCTCCACCCCCTGTCTGGACAAAGTAGCCTGGATCGTTTTTAATTCTGGATTCTCCTTCATTCCCAGCAGCAGTAGCCCCGTCTGCCTGTAAAAAAAAAAAAAAAAAAAAGGTGGGGGGAAGGCACGTGGGTGAGGGTATGAGTCAGGTCCCTGGGCCGTTCTCTCTCGTAATTCAACAAGGGTCCCATCAAGGAGGTCTCGGCTCATGGTCAAAGAAAACTGGTAAAGTCAAGGATGCCTGGCCGGCTCAGTCGTAAAGCACACAACTCTTGAGGTCAGGAATGTGAGTTCGAGCCCCACTCAGGGTGTGGAGCTTCCTTAAAAGGATTTAAAAAACTAAAAATAAAAAGAACTAGTAAAGTCATCTCAATGCTGCTGTTAGGGTCGCAGTCAGGAATGCCCGCCCATTCCTAAGTCTGCCCTGGGCTCTCACTGTTGGTTTGCTTGTCCCTCCATCCTCTCGGGATCCATCTAGCCCTTGAGGGGCAGACATTCAAAACCCGCATCTAGAAAGATGTTCCTTCCTCTTCCTCCATCCCTTGATCCATTCACTATTCTGACCTCTATTTGTTGTTGTTGTTTTTTAAGTTTTTTTAATTTATTTTGAGAGAGAGAGAGAGAGACTGAGAGTGTGAGTGGGGGAGGGGCGGCGAGAGAGGGAGAGAGAATTCCAAGCAGACCCTCTGCTGTCAGCTCAGCGCCCAACTCATGTCTCAAACTCACAAACTGTGAGATCATGACCTGAGCAGAATGAAGAATCGGATGCTTAACCCGACAGAGCCACCTAGATGCCCCCAATCCCTACCCCCTTCTTTTTTTTTTTAATTTTTTTAATGTTTTATTTATTTCCAGGAGAGAGAGAGAGAGACAACGTGAGCAGGGGAGGGTCAGAGAGAGAGGGAGTCACAGACTGAAACAGGCTCCAGGCTCTGAGCTGGCAGTCAGCACAGAGCCCGACGCGGGGCTCGAACCCACGAACCGCGAGATCATGACCTAAGCAAAAGTCGGACGCTTAACCGACTAAGCCACCCAGGTGCCCCTCTACCCCCTTCTTTACCCTCTTTGCCCCACTCCAGTCCCTGCCTTTTCTTTTCCTTTGTCCCTTTTCTTGTCCTATGATGTACTGTCCCCTTGCTGCACTTGTCTGTGCCTGGTCCGTCCTCGGAGGCTGCCTGTCTCGTGGGAAGGATCCTAAATCGGGAGACTGTGAGGCGCCTGGGTGGCTCAGTCGATTAAGCGTCCACTTCGGCTCAGGTCATGATCCTGTGGTTCGTGGTTCGAGCCCCACATCGGGCTCTGTGCTTACAGCCAGCTCAGAGCCTGGAGCCTGTCTTGGGCTTCTGTGTCTCCCTCTCTCTCTGACCCTCCTCTGCTCACGCTGTCTCTCTCTATCTCTCTCTCTCAGAAATAAATAAAATAAAATAAAATAAAATAAAATAAATTGGGAGACCTGGCTCCGGGTCCAGTCCTGCCCCCAACCCCTGCCCCGGTGACCTTGCACTGTTCCAGGCCGCCCCCCCCCATTCCTCTGGAACGCATGCCTGCTGGGCTGCCGGTGGTGCCACCCCAGGGTGGTGCCGCCCCAACCCTGGGGCGTGTGTAATGGCATGGGCCATTTATTCAGTGTTCACGGCGCCTGGGGGATGCCACTCGCATTTAGTGGGCAGGGGCCGGGACACTAAACCTGTAGTGCTCCGGAAGATCCTACCCCAATGCCGATAGCATCCTCATGCAGAAACACCAGTAGACGGTCTCTCAGGTTCCAGCAATTAATTCCATGACTCTGTGGTTTTGTTTCTGCCTACACTTCCCTTTGTGCTTCTTACGCTCTAGGGGAGTAAAATCTGTTTCTCTTGAATACTCTCCTGTCTGTCTGTCACAAGAGACCAGAGCTCCCTTTTGGTGGAAAGGGATCTAAACAATAGAAGGGTCACTTTGGCCCTTGGGGCCATTGCCGTGGTCCCTCTCGCTTTCAGCAGCTGCAGTGACCAGCATCAGCCTCGTACATCCCCCAGGTACTGTGTATAAAGCTCGTAATAGCCTATAATGGAGTCTCATGGATATTACATGCTTCCAAATCCCACATTATCTGGTTGGGGGGATTAAAGAGAAGATCGAGAGGGGGTAGGGACACAGCAGGCCCTGGGGCCGGTGTCAGTACACAGAGCCACGCAGCGTGCCCAATCCATTGGCCACGGCCCCCGCCTACCCGGCATTCACCACTGGTGAGAAAGCAATGAGAGCCTCTGCCTCTTCAAAGCTCAGGAGAGGAACGAGGCTGTAGAATCCCCGTTAGTCAGCCGGGTCCTTTCCCTGTGGCCCCCGAAAGGACTTCAGATTGGTTCTCAGGGAATGAAAACTTGCCCGGCAAACTTCTCAGTGGAGAGGATAATTCAGAAGCCATCCAAGGATACATTCTTGAGCCCTTTCTACCTGCTGGGGTTGTGGCTGGGGAGAATTCTGGGAAAGACCTGGCTGACCCCTCCTTGGTTACAAGGTCAGATCACTGGCTCGTAAATTCCAACCCTTGCCTGCAATGTAACAACCTTGGTGTCTGGGCTCGGAGACTCCGTCACTTTCCCTTCCTCTCTTCCTCTCTTTCTTCCACCCTCCCTCCCTCCCTTCCTCCCTTCCTTCCTTCCTTCCTTGAAGTAAGAACCCCTCTTACAGGAATGTACTGTATGTGGAAAACAATCTCATGCCAAGACAATGGGCAAATCTGTCGAATTATGAAACGCTGAGTGATGTTCTAATTCCCAAGCCATCCCGTGGCGGATGAAGCAGGCGCTCCCATCCCTAGGAGTAATCAGTGAGCTGATTCCGCCGGTGAGTGTAATTGTGCCGATTGTAATCATTTTGCTCCAGCTCTCTGCCCCTGTGGCATTTATTTCTTAGCCCAGATATTGATCTAACAGTGGGAAATTTTCCATCTGAATTTGTGATGCTGGACCCTCCCCTGGTCCGAAGATGCGTTTGGGAAATTCTCATTTTCCGTGGATCACAGCTGAGCTATTTGGCCTGAGGGAAACCGTGCACGGCTGGAGAAGTGCCTCCGATGGGAGAGAGATTTCTGACCATTATGAGCAAATCGGAAATAAATGTAAAACACTGCCTGGAAATGCAAAGGCCTGTCATTATGGGAGATAGGTGAGCGGCTCCTGTGGGAAACGCTTAGAGAATTGGAAATCAGTCAGTCAAAACCGGGACCAGAGAACGGGCCTTTTCCCCCCAGTATGAAGATAGATGACTTCCATGGGCGGATTGAAAATCATTTAAATGCTTATTTTCTTAATGGCTTTTCCTAGATCCCAATAAACAGACCCACTCATTCTGTATCAATTTCTCAGCCCTGTGCTCTGGGCCTCCCCGTGCACTCCCTTTCTGCTCAGACCTAGGCTACCAAGTTTGGGGAGGGGAGGAATGAGACGAGACAAGGCCGTCGCAAGAGAAAAGAAAACAAGAAAATTGTCCAGGAAATGCCGGGTCAGGGCCGGCCTAGAAAGAGAGCACCTTGAAGAGGCTAGGTTGTCAGGGAACCTTGGAAAGAGTGTGGCTCCCTGCTCCCAGAAGGCAGTCAGCCGCGTGCAGAGCGTGTGGTAAGAACAGCGCCTTCCTCCAACCCCAGCTGGATCCAGCACTAGGAAGAGGCAATCGAAGAATCCTCCCGAGGGCCTTGTTGATTTCTCTGGCCCACTAAAGCCTCGGACATGATGTAAGGAGCTGGTGATCAGGGATTTCCATCCATGTCTACGGGAGGACAGGGCGCCGGATGGAGCCAGGAGGGATTGGGAGGGGCAGACAGCTCTCCCCGCAGCCACCTCCCATCCCAGGCTCCCCGCGTTCTCTTCTGGGACTTTAAAGTGCCTGTCGGTGGAGCCGGTCCCCAGAGTCACCTTGGGGAAGAGACTGGGTAATGGCTGCCGTCTCCGTCTCCGTTGGATCTGGAGGAGCTCTTGGCGTTTCATCTTCCGCACAGTGGGCCGAGGTGGAATTGGTTAACAAAGACTTTGCTCCAGGGAGGGGATGTGGCTGACAAGCCAGACACTTCACAGACACAGGAAGCAGCAGCTGCGGAGGGGGCCACCAGGTTCTGCCAGCAGCTGTACTGCCTACGGCTGTGATCTTGTCTGATATTGTCAGCTAAGCAGGGGCAGCCTGGGTCACGAGCTAGATATTAGGACTCAAAGGGAGAAGGCGGGGCAAGCAAGGGATGGGCCCCAGAGCTGGGATTTGCTGGTGGCATCAGCGTCCTGGCTGTACACATCACAAAAGATTCAGACCTTGTGATCTGGCACATGTGTCATTGTCTGTACCCAGAATATATGCAAATATCCTGAGCCCACCCATGTTTAGTACGCCACTGTCACAGGAAGAGGCAGAACAGAATAAAAATAATCGGACAACCACCTTAACCAGCAACTCCTGAAGACGTTCGGTGATTTGTTTGTTTGTTTGTTTGTTTGTTTCATCGCTGTGAAGTAGCCTTAATAAACACATTCATATCTATCAGTTAGATTATGATGTTATGCTGGGTTTCTGAGAAGAACCTCGGAGAATACGAACCACAGAGATGGTGGATCGTTATAGAAAATCAGAATTAAGAACAAAAGCTAAAAGAATTGGAATGGGAAGTATCTGTTCTCTGTTCCTAAATAAAAGAACCGAATACTTTAGTCTGCCCGAGTAAATCAGATTAGCCATAAGAAAGGACATGGTAATGATTATAATAATAATAGTAACATCTAGCACTCTGTAGAACTCCAAAGCACATGCACTGTACTCTTTCTTTTTCATAACTGGGGATGCTAGGTATCAGAGTGGTCTTTTAAGAGGGGCTATCGTATGTCCCTGTCTTTTTTTAGACGTTTTTATTTATTTTTGAGAGAGAAAGAGTGTGTGTGTGTGTGTGCAAGTGGGGGAGAGGTAGAGAGCAAGGGGGACAGCGGATATGAAGCAGGCTCTGCACTGACAGGGGTGAGCCTGATGTGGGGCTAGAACTCACGAATCATGAGATCAGGCTCTGAGCCGAAGTCGGGAGCTCAACCAACTGAGCCACCCAGGGACCTGTCTTTAATGTTTATTTGTTTTTGAGAGGGGGAGGGGCAGAGAGAGAGGGAGACACAGAATCCAAAGCAGGCTCCAGGCTCTGAGCTGTCAGCACAGAGCCCAACGCGGGGCTCCAACTCACAAACCGCAAAATCATGACCTGAGCCGAAGTCGGACGCTTAACCGACTGAGCCACCCAGGCGCCCCATCCCCTGTCTTTAAATAAACATTAGTAGTCTTTCCACCTGGGATGATTTAGACGTGAATTTGTTGGGGTAGAGGAAATGGCCAGAGTAACTAGTCTGTGGGGCCAGCAAATCATGACTCGGGAACCAGATCAGATCCACCACCTGTTTTTGTTTGTCACACACGCCAAGATGATTTTTGTATTTTTTCATGGTTGATTAAAATAAAAAGAATATTTCATGACATGAAAAGAATATGAAATGTCGGTGTCCGTGAATAAAGTTTTATTGGCACCCAGCCACGCTCAGTTATTTACATATCATCTGTGGCTGCTTTCACACTACAACGGTGAGAGTTGGGTAATTGGCAGAGCTGAATAGTTACAACAGAGACCATATGGTCTGCAGAGCCTAAAATACTATGTGGCCATTTCCGGAAGAAGTTCGCCAAGCCCTCTTCTAGACTAACTAGGAGCATAGTAATCCTGTGATTTGCACCAACAGGTTAGGACCCTGACTACTCTGTAGCAAATCTCTCATACCGTTGCCGGGAGACATAAATGACTTCCCAGGTGTTGAGTGCTTTTAAAACAGCCTTCGTTCCTTATCCCAAGCATTAAAGAGGTGATGATGGTGACAATGATGACGATGGACTTCTCAGGTCCTCTAAGCCCGGCACGTACTTATGCTCACAGCAGCCCCATGAAATAGATACCCCTACTTTACAGACAAGAAAACTGAGTCTCACAGAGGTTACACAGCTTGCTCCAAACCGTACAGCTAAATGTGTCAGAGCAGACATGAGAGCTGGGTCGGCCTGCTCCCCAAGCCCTTCCAAATTCCTGCCAAGAAAAGGATTGTGAGAGACTCTCCTACCCAGCGGTTCCTTTCTCTCTCTCCAGCAGCGGTTTCCATGGTTGCTGCACCCCACCTGTCTCCTCCTGCCCTTCTTCGTCCCTTCTGGAAGGCAGATAGGATACGGCCAACCCAGAATAGGTAGTAGCAACTGCCAGTTGTCAAAAGGTGCTAGGCACTTTGCCAAGCACTTCATGAGAGTCTCATTTCATCCCTACAAAGCCCTGGGAGGGAAAAATGAGGCACAGAGAGGAACAGAAACTTTTCCAAGGTCACACAGTCAGGAAGAGGTGGAGCACAAAGTCAAGTTCAATCCTGTCTCCAGAATCACATTCCCTCTGGAAGGTTCCAGACACCCTCCTAACCCCACTCTCAACATCTTAGTTGCCTCCGTGTCCGCTGGGAAGAAGTGAGCCCTCCAAGGCCTTGGCACTTCTCTTACTGCAAGATATTCAGCAGTGTTCTCAGATGGCTGACAGAGAGGGGTCCCTTTGCCAGGCCACCCCTCAGCGAGACGTGCTCCTTTATTTGGGTGCTGGGTGCATTAGCCGCCTCTGGAATAAATCTGTAATTAGCTGTCCTAGCTGTATTTGCATAATGGATTTCACTTTGTTCTTAAGTTAATGGTGTTTTTGCAACAGAACAGTAACCTCTTGGTTCCTGGCCATTAAAGTAACTGCCACCCTGTAGGATAGAGCCGTGGTTCTGTAGAAAGTTCAGTTAAGAGCCACAGAGAAGGTGGGAGGGGATGTGGGGTGGGTGGTTAAAGTTCTCTGTGCGCCGTGGCTTGTCTGCCTTCTTCCCCCACGAGTGTTTGAAAGGTCAGTGGAGGGTGGGGGGTGGGCAAAGGAGTCTAAAGGGTTAAGAGCCATGGGAACAAGAGAGAACTTCAGCAAGCAGTGGGGCCTGAAGAGGAGGCCTATGGGAAGAGGCATTCAGAGAGAATGCAATGGATTATCGGGGTCACTCTGGGGGTGAGGACCCAGCATGAAGGGCTATGATATTAGCAGGAATATAAAGAATCAAGAGACGGGGGCACCTGGGTGGCTCAGTCGGTTGAGCATCTACCTTCGGCTCAGGTCATGATCTCGCAGTCCACAGTTCGTGAGTTCCAGCCCCACGTAGGGCCCGTTGCTGTCAGCACCGAGCCCGCTTCAGGTCCTCTGTTCCACTTTTTTTTTTTTTTTTTTTTTTTTTTTTGCCCTTCCCCTGCTGGTGCTCTCTCTCTCTTGCTCAGGAATAAATAAACATTAAAAAAAAAAAAAATCGAGATGACAGGCTCCTCCTTTATTTCAGTCCCTGCCCTAAAAGAGTCTCAAATGGCTCTGTGGAGATGTAAATACAAACTCCAGCTGTGGGTATCTGCTCCCAGGGCCCTTTTAGCAATCTTCCCGATACAACCTCTGCTAGCCTCGAACACGTGTCTGACCCCAGACCTGGAACTCAGAGGGCAGCGGCAGCCAGCTGGACCTACGGCAATCGTCATGACAGCGAGCACAATGCTTTCGCGGGTCTGGCACTCCCCTGGGCCCCGTGTCCCTGCAGTGCATTTCAAGTGTTCATGGCAGCACCCCCTCACATCCTAAAAACAGCCCCCAGGGCAATGGGCCCCACAATTCAAGGAATTCTCCCACCCACCCCCGAACCTGTGCAATTGGGTTCCGGCCTCATGCTCCAGCTGAGCCCATATCTGGTAGCACTCATCCATCATCTGGGTGTAAAAGTCTTCAGGGTATGCCCTTCGGATGATCCGGCTCTGCCCATGGGAGCTTCCTCGGGAGTGCGGTAGAAAGAACTAGAAACGAAAAACAAAACAGCCGAAGCTGTTACCCCTTGCGCTGCCCGCCCCTCATCCCCACCCCCAGGATCCGCTGCCCGCTCCTCATCCTCACCCCCAGGATCCACAGCTCGTCTTGGTCACATCTTTCCATACAATCTCCAAGTTACTGATTTAGCCATGGGCACAGAAGTTTCCAGTAGGACTAACTCAGCTTCCCGTTTGCTGACATTATTCACAAAGTCCCTTTGTTAGTTAGTCTTTGGTCATCTTGCTGCAACCCCACCCTACCTAGTCTCCTGGAGAAACAGAATTAGAAGGAACCTTGGATATCATTCCAGTCTAGCCCCCTTCGTTTTATGGACAGGGAAACGGATGCTATTTCTCTGTGGCTTCAGATCACTCGGGTCAAGGGATCCACCTTGGGATTTTGCAAAGGATGGAGAGTTTCCTGCAAGGTTAAACCAGGGATCCCTCAGGCTTTGAGAAAACTGATAGAGAAGTTGAAAACGGTTCCTAACCAATCCAGCGCATTACCAAAAAGAGTAAATCAAAACCTGTCTGGATAGCTGTAGGGAGGATGGGAGGATAGAGGATTCGGGAAGGTGAACTGGGTGGACCTGCCCTGAGAAGGACCCTGGAGACACTCGGGGTCCACCCACATGCCCAGTGGTCAGTGTAGACTGCACTGCGTGGCGTCACCTTGTCTATAAGGAAAAATAAGACCTAAGTCTCAGTGCCTGTGTATCAAACAATAAGACTGCCATCAACCAGAGGTGGCAGAAAGAAACAGAAGCCTCTGGTGGGTTCCAGGGTGAGAGGCCACCAATACCCAGGAAAGAATTCCACCTCCTAGGCTCACAAATCGCTGCTGCCTCTGGGCAAAAATATTTTTCCTTAAGGTTACCCAAAGCAGAACTGATTATTTTTTCCAGGCAAGATCAACCATTTTGGCGCAGAAGAGACTGAGTGGTAAGAAGGAAAAGAAGAGGGCCTGGGGCACTTCTGGATCGAGGGCAGGAACAGGGAGGCAGTAAAAGGAGGCAGTGAGCCTGGAAACCCAACGTGGGTCTTAGGGACGGTGCAACTCTCTTTGCATTGTCACGAAATACACGAGGCCGCAAAGCTGCAAACTGCACCGAAATTGACAATCGGACCTTACTCCAAAGTCCGCTGACTCTGGAAACTTCTCTCTAAGGGGAGGAGAGAGGGACCGTCCCTAAGGTCAGGAGTACAGAGGGAACACAGTACCTGCTCCAGCAGGATGACCCTCTTCCTGTGTTTGGCCAGATGGTAGGCGGTAAAGCAACCCTGGATGCCTGCCCCGATCACAATGGCATCACAGAGCTCTTTCTGAGCAGCCATAATGCCCGCTTAGCCCTACAGCCACAAAGCCCGCACACAAAGACAACTCTGGGCTGAAGGAGGAGGAGTAGGGCAAAGTCCAGCCCGGCCAGCACTCCCACAATCCCCTGGGCTGCATCCTTCTCCCCACTCCTCCCTCCCCGCAAAGCCTGGCATAGGGCTCGGTCCCCACCTCCCCTGCAGAGCGGAGCCGGGTAGTCTGATTTCTGAGGTTTAGCCCAGCTCAGCTGCCGGCCTCACCCCTGTATCCCTCTAGCTTTCTATTCTTGGCTCAATTATTGTCATGCAAATGGCTCCTTCCCATGCCACCTTCCTGTCTCATTATGATCTTTGTCTCCGGACTTCGGCCCTGGAATTTCAATGCCTCCTAGACCAAGCTGGGCACCAGGAATGCTGCCTCCCCCTGCTGGCTTCCCTCCCTTCTGCCTGATTTCCTTTGGAGATTCTAGAGGGCCAAGCTAAGAGCTTGGCACTCTGCCCAGGGTAAGACCCACCTCCCCGGTGGGGTGCAAGGTCGGGGCGGGGGAGGGGGGAGTAGACTCAGGGAACAATTGGGAGGGCAGTTTTGTGATTATGAAATTATTCTCAGCATGTTTTACTTTCGTTTTTTACAAAGGAGAAGAAATTATCCTGAACAAATGGAAAGGACAGAGAGGCGGAGCTTTGTCCTGAGCCACAGAGAGGGGTCCAGGCACCAGCCTGGGGCACGGGAGGGGGGGGGCTGTAGTGAGCAAGCCAGCCCTCTGTGCCAGGCAGTGTGCTAAGTAAGCACTTTTACATGCATTCAGGACAGAGCTAAGATTTGTAGGGCCTGGTTCTTATACAGTTTGGGGGTCTTCTTTAAGTAAAGGAAAAGAGGGGGTCACCTGGGTGGCTCAGTCGGTTAAGCGTCCGACTTCGGCTCAGGTCATGATCTCACGGTTTGTGGGTTCAAACCCCACATCGGGCTCTGTGCTGACAGCTAGCTCAGAGCCTGGAGCCTGATTCAGATTCTGTATCTCCCTCTCTCTGTGACCCTCCCCTGCTCACGCTGTCTCTCTCTCTCAGAAATAAATAAAACATTTTAAAAAAGAAAAGGTAAAGAGGGGTGCCTGGATGGCTCAGTTGATTAAGTGTGTGATTTTGGCTCAGGTCATGATCTCAAAGTTGGTGAGTCCCGTCCCTGCATCAGGCTCTTTGCTGTGAGCACAGGGCCCACTTCTGATCCTCTGTACCCTTCTCTCTGCCCCTCCCCTGCTCATGCTCTCTCTCTCTCTCTCTCTCTCAAAAATAAAAACATAAAAAAGAAAGGAAGGAAGGGAAGGCAAGGCAAGGGAGGGAAGGAAGGAAGATAAAAAGGAAAAGAAAAGAAAAACCATGAATACAAAATTAGATGCCAGGACTAGGAAGAGACAATCCAATGAGGGAGCCCCGTGGTTGAAGTATCATTAGCCTCACGGTAAATCTGCCTCTACACGCATCTCCTTGCGTAATCTTCACAGGCCTTGAAGGACACATGTTTATCCCCACCTTGGGCACATGAAAGACGGTCCCAAATTCATTGTCACTCCTCCCATCACAGACTCTTGTGACTGTATGACCGATAGAGTAGGGCAGAATTGACACTGGGACACTTTCTAGTCCAGGCCTTAAGACACCGAGCGCTTCTTCTCCTTGTGCTGGTGACTCCCTCTTGGGGCTCTGAGCCACCATGTTAGAGGTCCAACCACCCCGTGGGACAGACGAGGCGGGGAAGCCCTGAGACTGCGGGAGAGCCAGACTCAAGAGTGAAGCCCTGTCGGACGCCCCCCTCCCCCACCCAGCCCAGCTGCCAGCTCAATACTGCTGAGCGACCCGACTAATGCGAGCCACATGGAACAGAATCACCCAGCCAAGCCCCATCTGAATTCCTGACCTACAAAATTGTGAGCTAGACTAAAACAGTTGTTGTTTTAGCCACTAAGTTTTGGGGTGGTTTTCTTATGCAGCCCTAATCGAAACACCCCTTTTACAGCCAAAGTCATGACGGCTTACAGAGGTTCTGACGCACCCAAAACCACACATCTGGGAAACGTAAGCACCGACATGTGAGCCTAGGGTCACCTGCTCCCAATCCTGTTCCCTTACCCACGGCGCTGTACTGGGGATCGGTCAGAACTCATAATGATGATTCTGATTTAAATAGTTTGCTGTCTTGGGGCACCTGGGTGGCTCCCTCGGTTAAGCTCCGGACTCTGGATTTTCTCCGTCTCACAGCTCCAGATGGAGCCCCGCGGTGAGCTCCATGCTGACGGCGCAGAGCTTGCTTGGGATTCTCTCTCTCCCTTTCACTCTGCCCCTCCCCGTGTATAAGAGCACTCGCTCACTCGCTTCCTTGCTCTCTCTCTCTCTCAAAAGAAATAAATAAACTTAAATAAGTAGATGAATAGATAAATAAGTAGTTTGCTGTTTCTTTCATGGCCATACTGGGAGTGGGAAAAAATACTGGACCAGGAAATCCCTATGACCCCAGGTTGCTCCCACCCCCAGCAGAGGATGCCACAGAGTGGCCTCTGCAACCAGCTGCCCTCTCAGCCCAGCCCCTCCTTTACTAGGAAAATGGAGGCCCAGAAGAGAGGTACCATATGACTGGCTTTTCTTTTCTTCTGAAAAAAGAAAAAAGAGGGTGCCTGGGTGGCTCAGTCGGTTCAGCTATCGACTTCGGCTCAGGTCATGATCTCATGGTTCGTGAGTTTAAGCCCCGCGTCAGGCTCTGTGCTGACAGCTCAGAGACTGGAGCCTGCCTCGGATTCTGTGTCTCCCCCTCTCTCTCTCTGCCCCTCCTCCGCTCACACTCTGTCTCTCTTTAAAAAATAAACATTAGGGGCGCCTGGGTGGCTTAGTCGGTTAAGCGTCCGACTTTCGCTTAGGTCATGATCTCGCGGTTCGTGGGTTCGAGCCCCGCGTCGGGCTCTGTGCTGACTGCCAGCTCAGAGCCTGGAGCCTATTTCAGAGTCTGTATCTCCCTCTCTCTGTGACCCTCCCCTGCTCATGCTGTCTCTCTCTCTCTCTCTCCTAGAAATAAATAAAAATATTTTTAAAAAATAAATAAAAAATAAAAAATAAACATTAAAATTTTTTTTAATTAAGAAAAAAGAAAGAAAAACACTCTAAAATCCAGAAGTCTTCTCAATTCACCCTCACCCCCAACCCCAATCCACCTCACTGTTGGACAGCTCCCTTAAAGAATGGTAGACACAATGGGAAAAAGTGGACTGGTTAAGTATGTAAAGACTTGATACAAATATATAAGGTCAGTCCCCAGATTTCTCTTGATAAGGTATCAGAGGAGATGAACCATGTCCACACAAGGAAGAGCAGCAGTAAATCCTCCCATGGAAGCGGGCCCCGCTTCACTAGCAATGAAAGAAAAGGGAATTTATTAATTTCAAGGTACGATTATGTGCCTGTTAAAAGAGCAAAAATAAGTAACAATGATAAAATCTGATGTTGTCAGTGCCGTGGGGAAGGAGAGAGAATAGGGTGGCGGCTCAGCTTGTCTGGGCCTTCTGGAAAATGCTGGACCATGTGCAGGAATGGTAGAATGGCCCAAACCCTCTGGCCTAGAAATCTGACTTGGGGAACTATACCCCAAGGAAATATCCAACGGAAGAAAAAGACATTTGTGTAAAGACGTTTGTAGCCATGCTCTTACAATACAGAAAATTGGAGACCACCCAGCCACAGGGAATAGCTGAGCAAATCTGCCGCGTTGACACGGCGGAATACTATGTAGCAACTCAAAATGACAAGCTGAGGACCGTGGGCTACGTAGAAACGTGTGTAGGTATGAGATTATCCTGAGAAAAAGAACAGAGCAAAAATAGCCACACTCAGATCGCAACCATGAGATATGTGTATGCATGTTATCAAAGATCTAAAGAGAATTGGGGCGCCTGGGTGGCTTAGTCGGTTAAGCGTCCGACTTTCGCTTAGGTCACAATCTCGCGGTTCGTGGGTTCGAGCCCCACGTCGGGCTCTGTGCTGACTGCCGGCTCAGAGCCTGGAGCCTGTTTCCGAGTCTGTGTCTCCCTCTCTCTCTGATCCTCCCCTGCTCACGCGGCCTGTCTCTCTCTCTCCTAGAAATAAATAAAAAAATATTAAAAAAAAAAAAAAGATCTAAAGAGAATTTGGCACAGTCATTGAACTTAATGCTCATTAGTTTCCATATTCCATGGAAATCGTGCTTCCATTGCTCCCACCTCAGTTCTTCCTGCTGCCCCTCTCTCCCCAACCATTTCTTATTGTTCATTCTCGGGGGAAGCTACAAAGCGGCTCTGTATCCCACCTCTCCTTTGTTAAATATAATATGCCTTCAGAAATAAAATGACAATTCCATTCCCCCCACCGCCGCTTCACAAGGTTGCCCTGGATTCCTGGACTCGAGCATCCGTGTCTTGTTAAGAATTTCAAACAGCTCCTCCGAAAGCAGACACTGGCCGTGGCCCAACCTTGAGATGAAAAGGAAATCAGCTTCTGAAGGCTTCCCCCCTCTCTCTCAGGGCTGCCCTGTCCTTGTGGCTGTCCTGACAGGGGCAGGCAGAGAGAAGCGATCCCCTCAAATTCCATTTTAACACCCATTTTGGATCGGAAGACTATTAAAGAAAGAGCCGGCAGCCCTACACTGCGCGAGGCGGTATGTCAGCAATTGCTGCTCGTGTCCTGGGGCAGAGCCGTGGAGGATGTGAGCTGAACCGCTCATCTGATGGCTTGATTGACACTTCGCAGACGGGGGTGGGAGAGCCCAGCCAGGGAAGCCGCAGCCTGCACAGCTCAAAATAATGAGAGGACCCGAATCGGGAGAGAGCGTGGAATCAATGAGAGAGACCTGGGAGTTGGATGGCGAGGGAGAATCCTCTGTTCTCTGTCCTCCGCCCCCCTCTGCCAAGGAGCTGGAGCCTGGGGCAAGGAGGCAGGCAGGCAAGCCGGGCAGTGGCCCCCCCAGACCCATCCTGCCAGCTGCCAGGGCTGTTTGGGGCCCTGAATGTGCAGAAGGTGCCAGAGGGAGAAGACCAGGAGCCACAGAACTAGATCCGCGCGTGGGCTCCATACGCACTGTGGACCCACTGCGTGTCTCCGGTTTTACTCCCCAACGCCCACCCCCCCTCCCTTCTCCGCTCTCTTTGCCCCAGGTCGTCCATCTGCCTTCACTCACCTGGATTCTTGCATTACCCTCCTTCCCAGGCTCCTGGCCCCACCTTGCCCCTCTTAATCTATCCCTCCACGTTCTCGCCAGAGTCCTCTCTAAACAGCAGTTCGGGCCTGCCAGTCCCCTACTGAAGATTCTGTAACAGCCACCCATTTCCTATTACGATACAATCTGTTGGCACACAGGGCACCTGGCGTTCTGGCCTCTGCCGGCTCCCGCAGCTCTAGCTCAGGTCCCTCCTCACTGTGCTCTTTCGGCCCTGGCAAGGCTGAGCTGAGGCAGGTTCCTGCATTCGCTGTGATCATTCCACATTCCCCCACACCCCCCAAGCCAACTCGGATGTCCTCTCTCCTATATTCCCTCGTCTGTCTACGTCTCAGTGATAACAATGAGCCAAGTGCATTGTCATTGTTCGCGGGTCTGCCTTCCCTCTAAGCTCCCGAAGGGGACGGGGTCTGCTTTTGACTGTCACTTTCCGCAGGTGATACAGACATAGGGAACAATTACAGGGTTCAAAAGGGACACTGTGAGGCGGGCGTCTCCTCCCCCCGCCCCCCATCCCCAGCCACTCCATTCTCCTCCCATACAGTACTGTTACTATCTTCTTTCTGTCTCCTTTCAGAGGTGTTCGATGGGTGTACAAACACATTTAAACTGCACATTCTCTCTCTCTTTTTTAATCTCAGAAGTAGCACACTACACAGCCCCTTGCTGTTTCCATTTCCTGTATCGTGGCTCCCACATGACTCATATGGAGTTGGTATATTCTTCCTGATGGTCGCAGAGTATTCCACGCACGGCAAAGGCATTTAGGACAGAGAAGGCACTCATACATTTTGTTTTTAATGTTTATTTAGTTTTGAATGAGAGACACAGTGTGAGTGGGGGAGGGGCAGAGAGCGAGGCAGACCCAGTGTCCGAAGCAGGCTCCAGGCTCTGAGCTGTCAGCACAGAATCCGATGCGGGGCTCGGCCTCACAAACCGAGAGACCATGACCCGAGCCGAAGTCAGACGCTGAGCCGACTGAGCCACCCGGGCGCCTGGGCACCCATACACGTTTGCTGAGGGTACGGTAGGTTTCTCTGGCTGCCATAGGCACCTTGGACTCACGCAGCTCTCTAGCTATCTGGTATTGGGCGTTCAGAGTGGTCTTATCCAGGCTGGCCCGGCAAGGTTTATCAAAAGCTGAGAGAGCCCATCTTCAGGCCTGTAGGTAGAGGGGATACAACACCCAGAGACCTTGGCTTCTGCTTCCTGCCGTCCTTTTGCATTTGCATTCGTTAAGTGGCCAATATTACAATCAACTCTGCTCCCCCAAGATACAAGCGTTCCATTGCTAGGCAGTCTCAGGGAGTGGGTGCAGGGAGAGGGAAAAAAAGGAAAGTCCTGCTAATTGGGGCTGAAAGCTCTGAGAAAAAAATTAAGTCACCATTTAGCTTGGGAAGGAAGCATCCACCTCGGACCCCACTAGGACAAAGGGAAATGCAGTAAGAAGGAGGGAGGAGCCATCATCATTGTCTTAAGGGGAAACTTCTCTGAAGATGAACACTGGACTTTTCTTTTTTTTTGTTTTTTTTTGTTTTACTTAATAAAGTTTTATTTTCCAAAATGTACAGTTGGCAGGACCTGTTCGTGCATCTTCACCAGCAATTGGCACATCTCCACCTTGGTGTTCCTGGTGTAAATGACTTGAGCTCTGTGCTCTGAACTAGTTTAATAAGTCCTTTACCGGGGGCGCCTGGGTGGCTCAGTCGGTTAAGCATCCAATTTCAGCTCAGGTCATGATCTCATGGTTCATGAGCTTGAGCCCCTCATTGGTGCTGTCAGTGCAGAGCCTGCTTCGGATCCTCTGTCTCCCTCTCTCTCTGCCCCTCCCCTGCTCTTGCATGCGCTCCCTCTCTCTCAAAAATAAATAAACATTGGGGCCCCTGGGTGGCTCAGTCAGTTAAGTGCCCGACTTGGGCTCAGGTCATGATCTCACGGTTTGTGGGTTCAAGCCCCACGTCAGGCTCTGTGCTGACATCTAGCTCGGAGCCTGGAGCCTGCTTCAGATTCTATGTCTCCCTCTGTCTCTGGCCCTCCCCTGCTCAAGCTCTCTCTCTCTCTCTCTCTCTTCTCTTTCTCTCTAAAAAAATAAACAAACAAACAAACATTTAAAAAATAAGTCCTTTACCAAGGAGCTCCTGAAGAGCAGCCCTGACCAGAGACCAGCACCTCCATCCCCCTGAATCTTCAGTTTCTCAAAGACAATAGCTGGAGTTATAAGCCTAGATTTGGGAACCTCCTTACAGAGCTTGGATATGTCACTTTGTCAGATGAGACCAGGTTATTGAGCTTGTCCCGAACTTTGCCTTTGACCACTTCTCCTTTTTGGCCTTGCCCCCAGATTCGTGGGTCTTCATCATTTTTGGACGACTTTCCAGCATTGTTCCTCTTCTTGTTGTCTGTGGGCAGCACTGAGAAGCTTACAGAGTACTGTCACCCCTGCAGCCTTGCTAGGATGTCAGGCAAAAGGCAAATACTGGAATCTTCTCTTTTAGCTTCATTTATTTATTTCGGGAGAAAGAGAGCGGGGGGAGGGGGAGAGAGGGAGAGAGGGAGAGAGAATCCCAAGCAGTCTCCACACCTTCGATGCAGGACTCAGACTCATGAATCGTGAGATCATGACCTGAGCTGAAATCAAGAGTGGGACATTTAACCAACTGAGCCACCCAGGCGCCCTGAATACTGGAATCTTCTTAATTTTGTTTCAAAGCCTTGCTATCCCAGCTCTACACAAATCTGTGTTCACATCTGCACACTCATCTAACAATGGTGCTCTAAGACATACCGAGGTATTCCTTAAGGAGGCTTCTTTATACCTATGCACGTCTGCGTGGGGATACTTCCACTACTAGGCTTTTGGAGAGGTCCCGTTAAAGCTCAGCAGCCGTTGGGGAAAATAACAAATCAAAGAGTGCTGAGAATTGGTGTCCCAGTTCTGCCCCTTGGAGGTGAGGGTGTGTTTAGGATGGAAACAACATAGGAGTCCTCTGTAGGAAACCTTCTCTTCTCTTTTCTGGAGAGACTCTCCCATGACTTGACCATGCTTCAGAGCCTGGCTATCGGGATACTCTGGGATTCGGATTTGTGTGAGGAGTGAGAAATGGGGGCAGGAAAAGTCAAGCAGCCTTCACATGGATTGGGCTGGTCTAACGTGACAAATAGCAACCCAAATTCACTAACACACGGGATGACCAACTCCAGGGACTCAGTGCTCTGACATTCTGCAGTTTTCAAGGACTTACAGTCTCTCCCTCTCCTACCTGTGCAGCCTAATGTTGCTGTGCATTAGGGAATGTGGATGGAAATGGGAGCTCGGGTCCTCCCAGCATGACACTGCCAAATGTAAGGCAGAGAATCAGGGGGAAGCCTGAGGGGAAGGAGGAAAGGGAAGGGGAGCAGAATTCTGGATAGCAACTCCCACATCATCTTCACTCCCCATCTTCCACTAGCTGCCTCCAGGCTGGCCTCCAAAGCCAGTCTGGCCCAAATCCTGAGTCATAATGTCTGCAAGGCTCATGTCCCTTACTTGACTTTCTCTCTCTCGGGTTCTTCTTCTACTCTTTTTTTTCTGTTTCTGCCTTGGGTCTCCTTCCTGTCCTTGAAATCAAGAGACAAAGAGAGGTATGAGGGAGGGCCTTTGCAGAGAAATAGTATGCTACCAGGACACGGCTGGCTGGGGGAGAGGCCTTGAGGCAGTGGAAGGGGGAGGGGAGCCAAGGGAGCAGGGAATCTCAGGCTCCAAAGCCACAAAACCCTACTTCTTAGTGGCTTAGTGCTCTTTTTCCTAATCGAGTATTTTATGGAACATGTGAGCCCACTGGGACTGGAAAGACAACATGGAGCTGCATACCTCCCTCCTCTCTCCTATGGCTGCTGGTTTCGACAGGACATTCATGCTTGGGATTCACTGGCCTCTTGAATCTGTGGATTAGTGTCTTCCATCAGTTCTGGAGAGCTCTCAGCCCCTATCTCTTGTCAAATATTTGCCTCTCCCTTATTTGCTCTTTTCCATTTTTCTGGGATGCTAACTAAATGTATGCTAGGCCTCTAGCCACTGTCTTCTCCATCTCTCTCCCCTTTTTGTCTCTCCACACTGCATGCTGGGTAATTTCTCCCTATGATCCTCTACTTTGCTAATTCTCTGTTCTACTGCATCTTGGCTGCTTTTAAATTAATGAGTTGAATTTTAATTGCAGTTACTATTTTTTTTTTTTTGTTTAGAATTTCTATTTGGGGTTTTTTTTTTTAAGTACCTCTTGCTCCCTAACATAATTTTTTATTCCATGTGTATATTTTCAAGCTTGTCCTTTGTTTCTCTGACCACAATAAGCATGGTTGTTCTAAAGTCTATGTCTGACCAGTCTAATGTGTGAAGTCTTCTCAGATATTTTTCATTTATCTCTTATCTCTATGAGAAACATGAAACCTTATTTTCTTCTAAGCCTGTCTATCCTTAACCATGTTCTGGTAACTGCACTTGAACAAACTATTATTTATATGCATTAATTTATTATATGTTATCCAAATACATAGGAATACTCTGAATACAAAGGGGCTTTCCCCTGGAGAGGATTGAGCTTGCTTCTGCCAGATTCTAGGGGCGTCACCAGTCCTGAGCTGTCTAAATGGAGTCCCCGGTCTGAGGTCCCCTGGATCTAGCAGGAGTCCTTTGGGGTCTCAGTGGATTGAGGGGAAGATGTTCTATCAGATTCTCTACCATGGGGGCACTGAGCATGGGTTTCTAGCCCACTCATTCCCCCAGGTGATCAAAGTGAAAGTTCAGATTTACTAAGATTGACAGACGCTCCTTGAGGGAAAAGTGCTTTGATTTTCTCTTCCATGTTGGCTTCTTAATTCCTTGGTATTTTATCAGCACTTTGAAGCTTTTAAGATATTTTTTACATCTTATCTAGCACTTTCTGTTGGTTTTACTGGGATAGTAGGTCCAAATAATTCAGCCTGACATTACCAGGTTTCCAACCTCACTTCCAATCAGATTACTGGTTCCCAGCATCCATTGGGTCTCCAGTACATCCCCCATTTACATTCCCCTGTTCCCTCCTCCCCAGATACAAAGAGGGGCCACCTCTGTCAGAGGTTAGCAAGAGTGAGAATTTCATAATAGCTACCATGAGAGTCAGATTTAGGGGTGAACCAGCCAGACTTTGGCTGAAGGGCCGGTATACCTGTGACCCTAAAGCATCATCATGAATTGGAATAAGATAAGAGAGAATTTTGCTGCCCAGGCGGCTTCAAGGGAATCCCCATCCTTGTTTGAGAGGAGGACTATTTTCATAAGATGCAGGCATAGGCTATGACCTCCAAAGTTAACTGCCTTCAGCTGAAAGCGGGTCTTGCTTACGCACAGCTTTTGTTTTAAAGAACGGAGTATGCAATTGCCCATCAGGGCTGCATTGCTCAGAACAATAGAGAAACGAGGTCCTCTGTTCATCCTTCTTCTTTGCAGCACCTAACCTCTTTAAATCAAATGTTGAACAAATATTTAAAGAAAATCAGTTTTCTCTCTCTAAGTACAGCGAGAAACTGGCAACACAAGTTGCCTCTGGGGAGTGAAGCTGGGTGGAATCTTGTTACAGAAAAAGGCGTAGAAGAAAATGCTGTACAGGTAATTGCTGTCCTGAGGGGGCTCAGGGCATTGTCAGCATCCTGCCTGCGTCGAAGCTCCCAACCGCAGCCAGGGTTTGGCCAGGGTAGGATCAAAATCCGCAGAAAGGCCAGGGAACAGGTGAAAGGTGGTGTGCAGCATCTGGAGATGTAGGGAACATAAAAGGGGTGAGATTGCAGAGCCCACGCTGGGTCCCATCTCACTGAGCAGGGTTCTCACACAGAACTTTGGAAGGATCCATGCTGAGCTCGCAGTAGCATGGAATTAGCCAACTGTTCCCTCTTCCTGCCTCGTCCTTGGCAGCCCTCTTTTCGTCTCTCTCTCCCTCTCTCCGTGTCTCTCCAAACCCCCGCCCCTCTCTCCCTCTCTCTGCCTTTCTCCCTCCCTCTCTACCTCTCTCAAACTTGTCCACCTTTATTTTCTTAGTACTTAGAGGAGCAGAGAAAAGAAGGCTTAGAAAACATTTTGGGAGAAGTCCAGCTGTGTTTGGAACAGAGTCTCAGAGCTCCTTGCCCAGAATTCTGGAAGGAAAGGAGAAAGCCAAGGTTTGTGGAATGGGCTGGGGAAGGTCTGCCTGGAGCCCGTCCAAAAGGCTTCCTGGATAACCTCGTTCTTTTCATTGCCCCTTAGTGATCCCTCACCACCTTGCATAAGCTTACCAAAAGTTTACGACACTCACTTTAGAGATATCCGCCCTTCACAATGGCCCTGCAACGTGGGCAGGGCAGGCATTTTTACCCCCATTTTGCAGACGAGGAAACTGGTAGCTAGTAAGTGACAGAGGCAGCATCCCAACCCCCCACCCAGGACCTCAAGCCCCAAGCCTTTCTCCCCATCCAGAGATAAGCCCAATGCTCTCACTCCAGAGCACCCTGGGTCCTGGGCTCAGTGCTCTCCTGAAGGAAGGCCAAGGAGGTGGCACATTCCACATTGCAAATCACAGCATTCCCCACCCCTCCCCTGCAAAGAAAGAGAAGGGACATGACCCCCAATGGGAAGAAATTCTAAAGCAGCCCCTAGGGACCTCTGGAGAAGCTGTTTGATTTATATCAGTCCCTACTGTTATTCTGTGCCACATTTATAAACGTCAGCGCCGGAAATGAAGTTCCCACCGCCCTGGCAGCTGCTGGTTGCTGCTGTTGCTCACTAAGGGTTCAGATAAAGTGCTCCCCCCTCCCCTTGATTGATAGAAAGCTGAGAATAAAAGAAAAATAAAAGCCCCCTGGAGCACTGATGGAAGGGAGGGGGCAGCTTCTCGAAAAGAGAAAGGGAAGTGATCTAGAAAAGGCTGACATTAGTGGAACAGAGAGGGTGTGTGCATGCGTGTGTGCGTGTGTGTGTGTGTGTGCGCGCGCATGTGTGTGTATGAGAAAGAGAGAGAATAAGGAAAAGATCCCATTTTTAAGGCCACATGGACAATAAATACTTTCTGCTCATGGAGAGAGAGGAAAAGTCATGAAAACATGGTCTGTTTCAGGGGCTCCTCTGACACAAGATGGAAGAAAGGGGATCGGTGAGGTGGCCTTTGTCACCTCTGGGTTTCTACTCTTCCCTGAGCAGAATCTGCTATCTTCTGGGATCTGGGCCAGGGATGGAGAGTGGCAGAGACTGAGAGCAAAAGAGTCCTGGAAGAGAGTGGAAGAAAATGAAAGGTAAAAGGTTCCCAAAGGGCCACAGAGATCCAAGGCCTTGTCATTATTAACTGAACCCATGGCTGAGATTGCAGCGGCCCTGCTGGGAGCAGGCTGCGGTCTGTAGGTACTGGCGCGCACGCTTCTGCAACAGCGCCTTGTCTTGCGGGTCTCCTGAATCTGTGATACTTTCTGGTCTTTGAGAGATCCTGGTTGGGACCACTTCCAACAGTCCTGGCAGAGCACCTACGGGACTCAGCAGTTAACCAAGGGATGGCTTCAGTGATCCCCAAAGCAAGACATTTTTTTTTTAATTAAAAAAATTTTTTAATGTTTATTACATTTGAGAGAGAGAGAGGGAGCGAGCGAGCAGGGGAGGGGCAGAGAGAGAGGGAGAAGCAGGCTCCGGGCTCTGAGCTGTCAGGAATGAGCCCGACACAGGGCTCGAACTCACAGACTGAGAGATCATGACATGGGCTGAAGTCAGCCACTTAATCGACTGAGCCACCCAGGCACCCCACTACAGGACATTTAAAAGTCACTTTAAATTAGATTTTTTTTGTATCATCATGCTAAAACATACTAAGCCAGGGGCAACTGGGTGGCTCAGTTGGTTAAGCATCCAACTTTGGCTCATGAGCTCATGGTTCATAAATTCAAGCCCAGCATTGAGCTCTGTGCTGACAGCTCAGAGCCCGGAGCCTGCTTTGGATTCTGTGTCTCCCTCTCTCTCTCTCTGACCCTCCCCTCCTCACACTGTCTCTCTCTCAAAAATAAATAAACATTAAGCATTTTTTAAATTAAAAAAAAAAAAACATACTAAGCCAAATCTTCCCAAATGACTATTGTCCTCTTCAGTCACCCTCTTGAGAGGTTTTGTAGTTAACCCAGTGGCCCTGGTATGTGGCGTAAATCATCCTGGTGGGCAATTTGATAAATAACTTCACGGCCGGTTTATAACGCAGGCAATAAAATGTCATATTACTTTATAGAGTTTCCTTCCTCTGCTTTAACTTATTTATCACACCCGTTTCCTGGTAACTTTTGGCCCTTTCCAAGCACTATATCCTCTGCCATGCTGCTAGCTCAGGGTGGTTTGAACTTGCCCTTGGAGGCCAGGATAATTCCATGAGATGTTGGAGATAGAATTATTAGCATAAGAGAAAAACACACAAAAGGGAGAATAGTTATATTAATGTGATGGGTATCTGGGTGGGATTTTGCTTCTTTTCACTTTCCGTTATGGATAGAAATGTTTCTGTTAAAAAAAAAAAAAAGCGTGAAGCAAACATAATGTGATATATTTATACAGTGGAATATCATTCAGCCTTTAAAAGGAAGGAAATTCTGATCCATGGTATCACACGGGTGAATCTTGAAAACATTACGCTGAGTGAAAGAAGCCAGTCACTTGGCGCGTCTGAGTGCTCAGTTAGCTGAACACCTGATTTGGGCTTAGGTCATGATTTTGCAGCTTAGGAGTTTGAGCCCCACATCAGGCTCTCTGCTGTCAGCATGGATCCCACTTCGGATCCCGTCCCCCTCTCTCTCTGCTCCTCCCAAGCTCACTCTCTGTCTTTCTCAAAATAAATACACTAAAAAAAAAAAAAAAAAAAAAAAACAATAAAAAAAAAAAAAAAAAAAAAAAAAATTATTCCACTTAACACGAGGTACCTAGAGTAGTCAAGTTCACAGAGACAGAAAATAGGTTAGCAGTTGCCAGGGGCTGGGAGAACAGGGAATGGNGAGCCCCACATCAGGCTCTCTGCTGTCAGCATGGATCCCACTTCGGATCCCGTCCCCCTCTCTCTCTGCTCCTCCCAAGCTCACTCTCTGTCTTTCAAAAAAAAAATACACTAAAAAAAAAAAAAAAAAAAAAAGCCAGTCACAAAAAAGGATAAATACTATATGATTATTCCACTTAACACGAGGTACCTAGAGTAGTCAAGTTCACAGAGACAGAAAATAGGTTAGCAGTTGCCAGGGGCTGGGAGAACAGGGAATGGAAATCAGTGCTTAATGGGCACAGAATTTCAGTTTGGAAATGAAAAAGTTCTGGAGATGGCCGGTTCTAATGGTTACACACTAATGTGAATGTACTTAGTGCCACTGAGCTGTAATCTTAAAAAGCGGTTAAAATGGGGGGCACCTGGGTGGCTCAGTCGGTTAAGTGTCTGACTCTGCATTTCAGCTTGGGTCATGATCTCACGGTTCGTGGGGGTTCGAGCCCCGCATCTGGCTGTGCACTGACAGTGCAGAGCCTGCTTGGGATTCTTGCTCTTTCCCTCTCTCTCTGTCCCTTCCCCCACTTGTGCTCTCTCTCTCTCTCAAAATAAATAAATAAACTTTTAAGAAAAGTTATTAAAATGGTAAATTTCACGTTAGGTGAATTTTACCACCAAAAAAGAGGTGTGGATAACAAAATCAAATCTGTCTCAAAGGTGAGGATTTGACATCACTGATGCCATTCAAGAGAATGCGCTCTGGGGCAGGACAATGCCTAAGAGAAAGACCCAAAATATTCTTTTCTCTGGATCAAAACAGCACTGGGGGTCGGGCAGGTAGCCCTCACTTCTGCCATGAACCTGTCCCAGGGCGGACCGGCACTTCCTCCAGGTCCTCTGTTCTCACACCTCCTATACATTTCGAGCCTGCCGCCACAAAACCATTCGCCCAGCCCTGGAATGTTCCACAGCACAGCCTGGGTCTCCCTGACCTCGCCTGCGGGGGCTGGTCGGACCCCTTGCAGCATGAACGAGGCTACAGCAAGTCATGGCTCTGCTGGCCAGGCGGCTGCTGAGGTGGCTTTTTAATCCTCCAGCCGTGCCTTCCTAGTGATTGCTTTTATTAGAAAATGTAATGAAAAAGACTGTATGAAGCCCCTGCCAGAAAAAAAAAAAAGAAAAAAAAAAAAGCTAATAAGATTTTGCACCAAGTGTGGCGAGGAAAGAAAGGGGGGAAAAAGCACATTAGGAGTCAGATAATGAGATAAATGAAAGACCGCAGGGAAGATCATTTTTGCAGACTTGCTGGATGGTTGTAAAATTTTTAATTTGCTGAATTCTCTTTTTTCGTCGTCTCTGACTCTCCCCACCTCTCTCACTGGCGCTCCGGGTCTTGTCCCCGTCTTTCTTCGCCTCTCCCTCTCTTCTGTGCTTGCTCTCCCTCTGTTTCGGCTCTTGCTTTTTGGGCGTGCTTGCGTGTGCACATGTGTGTGTGCGTGTGCGTGCAGGTGCGCGTGTGTGGGTTTCCTGTCACCTCTCAGGACTTGGGCAGGAGGCTGGCACCTTGGTCAGCAAGTCAGGAGGAGCAAGAGAACAAAGGACAGCAGCTCCCCACCCCCCTTCTGGGGCTGCTGTGATTTGGCTGAAGGCAGAGAAAGAGGGAGAGATCAAGGGAAGAAGGAGAAAAACGGGAGGACAGGAGATCAAAGACCAGAGAAGTAAGGAGGAAGAGAAAGCCCCCGCTGCTCCCGCAAATCGATTCTCGGCAATGCCCGCCTTCCCGTCTGTGCTCTGAGCGGCTGAGCAGAATGCCACCTCCGTGGGTTGCCAGGCCTGAACAGAAGGGCTCTGGGGCACGGGGCAGGCGCAAAGGCCGGGCTGCTAGGCACCACTGGGCCTGCCCTGCCCTGTGGAGAGAGGTCTCGCTTCCCCAGGACGCCCCTCTCACCATCCAGGCTTTGAGGAGGTCCTCTCCAAAATCGGGCTTTGGTACTAGCTTTAGCAGACTCCTTCCTCCCGTCCCACCCCACGTTTGGGAATTCGCATGTGTTTCTTTGCTCCTCTGCATACATCCCAGTCCCCACTGCCATTGGAGGGCTGCAGAGTGGACGTGATGAATAGCTTCCCCAGGGGGAGGAGGAGCCTGTGAAAGTACAGGAATGAATGGCTCAGGGTGGAGACACATAGTCAGTTATTAGGAAAATCTCTCTCGCTCTTCCATCCCTTGTTCCTTCCCCAGTGGGGACGATCTCCTCTGCTTCCTCCCAGGGAAGACTTCTCTCTCTGTGCTCTGCCTCCAGCAAAAGTGTGCTGTTGGCTACCTAGGGGATGGGCGCTTCCTCTACCGGTCACTGTAGAAGAGAAGAGTATCATGAAACTCGGAGAGGTCCATGGGAAGGAGAGGACCTCTCAGAAGGGGGCGTGGGGAATCCGGCAGTGGGACAGAGAAGGTGGATTGGGATAGAGATAGGCAGTCCCAAGAGGGAAGATGGAATTGGTTCAAGGTCAGTGGGGGAGGGGGAGGGGTTTGCAACTTGACTGTGGGGTAAAATAAGCTGGGAATAAGAGCAAACGCACATGGTGTTTCCTACACTCCTCACCACAATCCTGTGAGGCTGGTACTATTGTTAACACCTCCATTTTATACATGGGGAAACTGAGGCATGGTGCGAGGTTAACCACTTCTCTCTATTCAAACAGGAGGCAAGTCTGGCAAACTATCGGGGACTAGGCAAAAGAGAGAGCACTGTGGCTGAGAACGTGAGCTTTTGGGCCAGACAGGCTGAAACAAACTACCAGTGGGACCTTGGATGAGATCCTTAGAACTTAAGGTCATCCTTCAGAGCGACAGGAAAAAAAACTGAACACTTGTCGGTTCAATATGCACACGGTGCCTGGCCCCTGAGCTCAATCAGTGTCAGTGCTTAATGTCGTTACCCACCATTCCCCAGTGCTTGGCATCTGGCAACCCTCGGCTTCCCCCCTCTGGTCTCCCACCAGAAACACTGGAGAAGGGTCCTCCCAGAGATCAACTTCTTAGGGGCACACGGTCCCACAGACAGGCCCAAAAGAGCTCCAGCACCCACAGTACAGCCTCTCACCCCAGAGTCTCCTTCTTCTGCTCTGATCCAGTGATCCCTGGGGTTCCCAGGCTGCGGGAGCACCCCCCAGTACTGTGGCTCAGTGAACGGTTCAGGGAGTGTTTCACCCTCCTTCCCTCCCCTGGCCCCTGCTTCTCTCTTGATGGAGAAGGCACAAATTAGGCAGAAAGGAAAATGTTGGCAGTTCCCAGCCCTCCCTTGCTGGGGATAAAGAGAAATACGTTAACCGTTGAAGCTTTAGGCGGATCAAACACGGTTTGTGAGATGCTTCAAATGTATTATTCATCTCACCAATGAGATGCAATCTTGGGTTTCTCTTGTCACCCCATCAAGAGGAAACCTCAGCCACTGTGGAGATGCTGGGCTCCAGAGAGGAGGGGGCACCTTCAGAATGCCATCTTTTCGACATTACATCAGTAAGTCTGTCCGCAGCCCTTCTTGTTCCTCTTGAAGCTTTCCGAATGGTATGGGTCAACTTGCCAGAGAATCTGAGGGCACAAAGTCTGCAGGTGAGACCCACAGAACAGGGCGCAACAAACACTTGGAATCAAAGGGTAACTGTGACACTCAGAGGCAGGAGCTAGAGACGTGTGACCCTGGGAAGTCCTCAATGTGCCACTTGAACTTGAGGGCTGTAACTCTCACGGACTGGAAGAGCCCTAAAGGAAGGCATCTCAGCCACGCCGTGAGCTCTAAGATACACTGTGCGTAGGAAGACTGCACTCCGCTCTAGTTGGACGCCTGCAGGAAGGATCTGGATTCAGACACAGCTCTCAGGCTGGGGATTTGGACAGGTGGACGCCCCTGAGGGTTCTACATTCATTCCTTTCTCCTCCTCCTCTCCCCTTTGGCCACTGACGTCCCCTGTGGGCTCTTGCCCACATCCCGGGGTTCGGAAGCCCGAGGGCGAGCTTCCCAAAGCACGCACTACCACCCCCTCCCTAAACCTCACCCAGAGAAGAAACCACCCATGACTTTGCCCCACTATCTCACAAACCTTTCATTTGTGCTATGCAGAGCGTAGGGGCGGGAAGCGGGGACAGAGAGTGGGCACCCGCTGGGTTGGTGGAATGGGAGGTCAGAACAGCCCAGAAGGAAAGGATTTTGACATAATGTATCAAAAAAGCCTTAGAGCGTACATTCCCTTTGACCCAGAAATTCCATCTCTTACCAAGTGCTCCAAGGAGGGGCGCCTGGATGACTCCGTCAGTTAAGGGTCCGACTTCGATTCAGGCCATGATCTTACTGTTCGAGCCCCACACTGTGCTCTGCGCTGACAGCTCAGAGCCTGGAGCCTGCCTGGATTCCGTGTCTCCCCCTGTCTCTGCCCCTCCCCTGCTCATGCTCGTCTGTGTCTCTCTAAAATAAATAAACATTAAAAACTTAAAAATAAAATAAAATACAGTAACGGGAGCCTGATTGGCTCAGTCAGTTGTGTGTCTGACTCTTGAGTCCAGTTCAGGTCATGATCTCAAAGTTGTGAGATTGAGCCTCCTGTCAGTCTCTGTGCTGACAGAGAGGAGCCTGCTTGTGATTCTCTCTCCCTCTGCTCCCCCTCAAAATATCTGCTCTCTCTCTCTCTCTCTCGCTCTCTCTCTCTCTCTATGCATGTATATATAAACACACGGAATTGATAACATTGGCTACCTACCTCTGAGGAGTGAGAGAGACTATTCATCAGGTGCTCTTTTACATCTTTGAATTTTGCACCTTGGGCATGGATTACCCATTTTAAAAATGAATAAAATTTTTAAAAATTTAATATGGCAATAAAAGAAAATGAGGGCGCTGGTGGAGAAGACCTCCAAAGGCCAGCATGCCCTGATATTCTGAGAATCTGTAAAATCCTTTGAGCTGTAGTTATAGTTTCTGAATCTGCTCAGGATTCACTCCAATAGGTGCTAGTCTCTTTCTGTCTCACCAGGCAAGGAATTAGGGCCTGTAACCTGGAAGAAATGAGGTAGGGTCTAAAATAAACCAGGCTGCCAGCCAGAAATAACTTTGTAATAATTTACAGCATAGCAACAGTAATGGCTCAGTTGAGCCCGTTTTCATACTTTTTCAAAGTATTTTTCATCTCCCTTTAGTTCTCCAAATTTTTCTTGAGGCTGCCTGCTGCCATCAGGTTCCTAGGCAGGAAAAGAGGGGGCTGAAGACCTAACGGGCCATTGTTTGAAGTCAGCCAGAAAGATCCATATTTCCCAAGGCTGGGTGTTGGGTCTCACACAAGAGTCCCCTCTCCCTCCTCCGGGGGGCCATCTGCTCCATCAGCCCCCAGCTCCTGTCTCCTGCCTTGGGCTCCTAACTTCTAAAAGGATAATCAGCCTTGCCTGCCCCATAGACTGGCTCTCGGATGTGTGTGATGGGTGGTAGACTGTACAACCAGTGCATGGGTCCCCAAATCTAGAGCGGCTTCCAGACATCCACACTGGGGGACGATGTTGATAGCAGGAGGGGAGCTCTCAGAGGCCTGGGAGAACCACTATTTAGCAATGGATGACATTAAAAAAAAATTTTTTTTAATGTTTTATTTATTCCTGAGAGTGAGAGAGAGAGAGTGAGCAGGGGAGGGTCAGAGAGAGAGGGAGACACAGAATCTGAAACAGGCTCCAGGCTCTGAGTTCGCTGTCAGCACAGAGCCCGACGCAGGGCTCGAACCCGCGAGCCATGAGATCATGACCTGAACCGAAGTTGGACGCTTAACTGACTGAGCCATCCAGGTGCCCCGCAATGGATGACATTTTTAATCGACCATGTTATGAGAGGTACAGAAGACTACGTGTAATCTGTGTATGAGGACACAGGCACTCCGCCCAGCCTAGAACAGGCTCCATGGGGTATTAATTCCCTCCTCCTGGGAATTAAAAGCCTCCTCCCTGGATCCCCTCCAGCCCTACCTGCCCCCTTCTTCCTCTGAGCTGCCCTATGCTTCTGACACTCACACATCTCCCAGTGCTGCAATTGGGTGCCTGCTTCGCACACAATCTCACCAGACCGAATTCCTTGAGGGCAAGATTTGTATCCAAATCATTTCTATATGTCACATAGTAGGTCCTCAGAAACGACTTCCCGAATAAGCAAAGAAATGCGATTTTTGGACCCATGATCCTTGCAAATTCTCACTAGGCTGTCTCTCACTCCTGGCCCAGAGGCTGCCCCAAGACCTGAACCCCCTGCCCAAATTCACCCCAAGCCCGATCCAGCGGAGGTAGGGGTAGAGGGATTGGGGGGGCGGGGAGGCGGGCTGCGTGGTGTGGTGAAGAGTGGACTGGGGCTGTGGTCCTGGCCATCAGAGACTTAACTGCTCTGGACTCAGCTCCTTCATCTATACATGCTCAGTAGATCACATCAAGAGTGGGAAACTCAAATACTTACAGAGGAAAGTAATGTCAAGAGGGAATCAAAGAGTGGAAGATACCATAGCTGGGTAGCAGGCAGGTCCCTGCCAGCTGGTCATTGTCAATTGATACAAGACTGTGGGTCAAGTGTGGCAAGATTTTCTTATTTTCAAGACAAGCTAGAAGTCGAGATTTTTATATGAAGTCTCCTGAACAGGTCAAACGCAAATCCGTAACACCCCATTTGCAGCCCGGAGGCCACCAGTATGGGATCCAAACGCCAGCTGACCCCTCCCTCACCTCCTTTCCAGCTCTTAAGTTCTCTGCATTTCAAGAAAGTGGGCTGAATACTCGTGTTTCTGGGGTAATCTTTAAGGGCAAGACTCAAAGTCCTGGCCTCATTTTGGCCACCAGGCCTCTGGCAATTGCCATCCTGACCCCCCCCCCCAACTGCTACCTTATGCAAATGTGTCCCCTGTCTGTCACCCTCGCCCCAATTCCCCACCACCACTGGAGCCTGCGGGGGGGGGGGGGGGGGGGGGAAGGGGGGGAGGAGCCAATGGCCACTTGTCCTGGGGTGAGACAGAGTCAGCCCCTCACTTTCTGACCTTCACAGAGCCTGCTCTGGGCACAGACCTAGGCCCAGGGGCGGACCTGGCACCTCACCTTGTCCCGCACGGCGGCGCCCACCAGTGATACCGTCTCACCTAATAAATTCCTGTCAGCGAAGCTGTCAGGGCCTGGGAAATAAATAATGATATTTAACATTTTGTAATAACAACAATTAACCAGTAAATAATGTCCTTTAAACTGCAAACGCGGGAGTAAATTAATTCTTCTAATGAGCTGTCAGGCACGGAAGAAAGAAAGTACCCGTTTCCTTTGGTGCCACGCGGCTGCCGAGTGAGCAGCGGGGAAAGCTCACCTCCGCCCCGGGAGCTCATTACCGGGAAGCACGCGGCGTGGGTTTCCCGGGGACCCGGCGGGCCCCGCCCGCTCCCACGTGGCGCCGCGCCACCGCCCGTCCCCTCCGCGCCTGGCACCCCAGGCCGGGGAGCGCGCCGCGCCTCGCACCGCCAGGTGCCTGTTGCAAGCAGCGCGGCCAGCATGTCAATTAGAGACGCCCGGCTCCCTCGCCATCCCTCGCCCGGGGCCCCTGGGCCGCGCTCAGCCTCGAGGTGGCTGGGGGTCTGGGAGCTGGGGACAGGGGAGGGGGGAGAAGCCGGCGCGCTTCCCCAGTCCTTGCTGCGTGACCTTGGAGAGCTTCCCTGCCCTCTCTGGGCGGGGATGTCGTAAATGGAAATGTGAAGCTAATCAAACCAGATGTGATTACTTCTGAGCTCCTCGGAAGCCTGTGACCGTAAAAAGACACCTAAGAGTAAGGCAGCTCTTTATGTACTGATTCGGAGTAATCTCCAAGATATATTGTCAGGTGACAAAAGCAAGGCACAAAGCAGTGTGCAGAGTGTGCTACATCTTGTGTATTAAAAATAGGACTAAAGAAAGAGAAGATGTGTCCCTGTTTGCTTGTATATGTCTAGACAGGAAGCACGTAATGTGTGCTTACCTCTGGGGAGGGTAACTGGGAGACTGGGGGGTGGCGTTGGGGGGGAGAGGCTTTTCACTGACTAGGTTTCCATCCCCTTATTTTTGGAACGAAGTGCAGCTATTACCTATGAAAGAAAGAAAGAAAGGAAGGAAGGAAGGAAGGAAGGAAGGAAGGAAGGAAGGAAGGAAGGAAGGAAGGAAGGAAGGAAGGAAGGAAGGAAGGAAGGAAGGAAGGAAGGAAGAAAGAAAGAAAGAAAGAAAGAAAGAAAGAAAGAAAGAAAGAAAGAAAGAAAGAAAGAAAGAAAGAAAGAAAGAGAAAAGAAAAGACAAAGCCACGCAGAGCAGAGGTCATCTTGTCTCTCGGTAGCTTGCAGGAAGTGGGCGCCACAGGGGGACAGCTGACCAGAGACCCTGCCTGAAACCCCTCCAGAGAGGGCGCACTGCTAACACAAGCTAATGAGTCCGGAAGTCCTTGCCAGTATCTAATCCCTTTCTCTCCTGCTACAATTTGAGTGCCTTTCCAGGCTCTGTATTTGGTGGGTGGAAGGGCTGATGATTTATGCAGGACAGGGATGGGCTGCAGCCGCTGTCTAGCAAAGAGAGGCAGCTAGCACATGGAGCCCTCTGCAGCCACATAGGCATGGGTTTGAGTCCCCTTTTGTCACTTGCTAGCTGAGTGGTGTCGTGTGTCACTCTCCATTGCTAAGCTGCGGAATCCAAAGGTCCCTGCCTCCCTCAGGGAGGACAGAAGGCACCGAGCCTGATGCACAGGCATCCACCTCCCACGAGGGCCAGCTCGGGCCCTTTGCTCCCCAGCACAGACAGGAGACCCCTTTCACAATCCAGGGCCATCTGACCCCCGGGTCTGTGCCTGCCACTCAGCCCCAAAGGAGATGGATATGTGGCCTCCCTAGAGCCAGGGGCAGCTTCACCCACTTAGCACCTAAATTACCAAGCTGTAAATCCAGAACAGTCTCAAGGTAGCTGGTGGCTGAGAGAGAGTGTTGGAGCCAGAAAATCAGCCAGGCCTAGGGCTTGAGGGAACCACCTATGGTTGGGTGGGGGAAGGGCTGCTGCTATGGAGCTGGGGGTGAGAGAAGGATGGAGCAGGAGAGCTCCCAGCCCCCCTTCCCCATCTGACCAGCTCCATTTTCATCTGCTTGTATCCGTGCCTTCCTCATAAGGTGTCTCCCGATTAGAGAGGTTCTTAGCTAAAGTATACTTGAAAAGCCCTGACCTTGGCCATTTAGAAGCTGCCTTGCCTGTCCCAGGCCCCACTCGTCACCACCTAGATATATTAACAGAACTGGTGGAGGGAAGGGGAGACCAAGCTGAGGTGTGGGAAGGTGGCCAGAGTGTTCTCCTGACCCTCCCGTCTCGTCAACACCCTCAACTCAGGAACTCGAGCATCGGGGTCAACGTTCAGAGAACAGTTGCTGATTGTGAGAATTCCTGAGACCGTCTCCTTTCCCTGGCAGCCTGGAGGAAAAGCAATGGCTTCATTTCACCCGACAAGATCCAGGGAGGTGGAGAATGAGGGCATCTTCGGCGTCATCTTTAAGATCGTGTTGGTGGCTAAGGCATAAGGAAGGGAATCTAACAGATTTGGGTTCAAATCTAGACTCCATCAGTTATAAGCTGTGTGACTCAGGACACGTTGCTTAACTCTCTGAGCTTTGGTTTCCTCTTCTACAAAATGTGGAGAACGGCTCCCTGTCTCTCTGGGCTGTCGCAAGGGTGAAGATGGGGTGTAAAATACTTAGCATAGTGCCTGGGTATAAAGTAAGCACTCAGTAAATGGCTGTATCTGTTCCGGTGCACTTTTTTGCTGAGCTGCTAGAACAAATTCTGTCTCCAAGACCACGAAGAGCCATTCTGTCCAGGACCATTCTGTCCTGCTGCCTGAGGTAGGCAGACCACCTCTACAGCTCCCTGATTTGGGAGACAGCCCAGAAAAGCCTCCAGGTTTGGCTTTTGCAGAGGGCAGCGGAAAAGTCGGAGCTGAAGCCAGCAAAACAAGGATCCCAGCAGCGAGTCTGAGTCAGCTCCTCCTGGGTTTGGGGGTTCAAGAGCCTTCCTCAAGGTCACATGGCCTCCCAATCATCCTGTCCGCCGGGTAACTGCCCCCTTGGCCTGGGTCCTCTGAGGGCCCGCCCGGGCACCTGCGTGCCTGGAACAGCAGCTGGGAGAGTGGGGTGTTCCAGTGCGCAGAGGAAGCTGGGTCTCAGCCACACGGAAATTAAAACCAGCTTGCCCAGTGCTGAGTTACCATGTCGCCTGAAATCAGATTGATTTCTTGGGCTTGTTGTGACGGCAGTGTTACAATTGATTCGTCTGGATGGCAGTGAGTTTATCTATTTGGAGCTGTCTGTCATTGATCTGAATAAGCTTTTAAAATAGCCCAAATACCTGGTGAGGGCGAGGTCGCCACCATGCGTGGCTCAATATTAATTATAATAATGAACAGGCATGAGGAAGGTTGGTTCATTGCCTGCCCTGCAGGGCTGGCCTCTGTGAGGTTTGGTGTTTAATATTCATTCCTCCATGCAAAGAGCTGCTGGACACTCCTAAACTGAGGCCAGTTCGCATGGGAGGTGGGGCTATTCTCTGCTTCCTGAGACAGAGAAGCAACTAGGGCTATTGAAACGAGAAAGGTTTAGGTTAGATCTCAAGAAGGACTTCCTAATGACTAAAAGTGGATGGAGAGGGGTGCCTGGGTGGCTCCGTCGGTTAAGCGTCCAACTTCGGCTCAGGTCATGATCTCACAGTTTGTGGGTTCGAGCCCTGCGACGGGCTCTGTGCTGGCTGCCAGCTCAGAGCCTGGAGCCTGCTTCAGATTCTATGTCTCTCTCTCTCTGACCCTCCCCTGCTCATGCTGTCTCTTTCTGTCTCTCAGAAATAAATAAACTATTCAAACTTTAAAAAAAAATTTTTTTTTAATGTTTTATTTATTTCTAGGAGAGAGAGAGAGAGACAGCGTGAGCAGGGGAGGGTCAGAGAGAGAGGGAGACACAGACTCCGAAACAGGCTCCAGGCTCTGAGCTGGCAGTCAGCACAGAGCCCGACGCGGGGCTCGAACCCACGAACCGCGAGATCATGACCCAAGCGAAAGTCGGACGCTCAACCGACTAAGCCACCCAGGCGCCCCTATTCAAACTTTTTTTAATAAAAATAAATAAAAGTTGATGGAGAAAGCATATCATTCACTTATTAGCCTGGACAAGACATTTCTTTCTGCATCTGTTTCCTCCGTCAAGTGGCGGTTATAATATTCACTTCTCAGAGCTTCTGTTCCCTCTGCCTCTCGCTAAAAAAAATAAGACAAAACACTGGAAGCCTCTTCTGATGGAGGGAGAAGCAGAAAGATCCTGCGTTAGGTCAAAAGACACCTGCCTTTCTCAGCCTTGGCACAGAGTAAGCATTCAATCGATGGCGTTACTATTATCATAATTATTGATTCAATGGATATTTATTGAGCGCCTGCTACCTGCTTGGCCTTGAGGAAAAACTAGTGAGCAAGCCATTATCTCCTGCCTTTAAGGAGATGACACCTGCGTTCCTATGGGAATCGGGACATCCCCCTTGCTCTAGGCCCTCAGGAATAAGGGAGAGCCCTGTGTCTCGGAGACAGCTTGGAAGTTGCTCCTGGAGGCAGGGAGATGAACATAAAGACCTCACGGAGGTGTCTGCAGGTCCCACATAGTGTTCCCCAGCAGAAGACTACCCTATTAAAGATCAGTCAACGAGAGCCCCTCCAGAAAAGCATTCTTCCAGAAGGAAGAGGCTCCTCCACTCGAAGGATCTAGCAGAAATGTGGTCAGACTTGGGGTTCGGGTCTGCAAGAAGCAAAGAATAACAAGCTGCCGCTAGTTGACATGCGCAAGGAGCGTGGAGGTTTAATCAACACAAGGACTTCCTGGCGGAGGTTTGGAGAGCTGTGAAGGAGACCCAGGACGGAGAAGCTTCCAGGCCTGTCTGGGAGCCTGGTCTGCTGCCTTCCTTGAGACCTTCCTTCCTCTGTTCCTGCAAAGCTCTCCTCTCTCCTCTGGCTTGCGGCTGGCAGGGACCCCCATGGCCAGCCTTGAGAGAAACATCAGAAGAAAGTTAATAGCGAAACGCTCTGGCGGATCTAATTGATTTTTTTCCTATTGGTTCCCTAATATAGGCAACACTGTTCCTGCCGCTTTTCTGGGCTGGAGATTATGTCATAAATAAAGAGATTTGCTCCCTATTTCCATGTGCTTATCTTTAATAAGTTAAGAACTCAACAAGCTTTAGGAGGACTTGAAATAAGCGAGGGATCCGGTGGTGGCTTCGGCTGTGGCAGCCACAGCTTTATTTCAGGAGAGGGGGAGGCAGGTGGCTGAGGCTGGTGGGGGGAGACTTTGCATTCTTTTGGGCTGCACTGGATCCCGGCTTAGCCGGAAGAGGACAGGAGCGGGAGGGAGGGGTGGGGGAGGACATTCAGGGTGGCCAATGTGACAAAATGGATGGACAGGACCCGTGATGCTCGGGTTACCATGGGAGCTTAGAGGCAGGTGCTAGAGCCAGGTAGCCTGAATTCAAACCCCAGCCTCATCATTGCTTACTAGCTGTGTGGCCTTGGGCTGTGTTACTTAGCCTCTCTCCTTCCTCATTTCATTTTTTGAAATGTTTATTTATTTCTGAGGGGGGTGGGAAGGGCAGAGAGACAGAGAGCCAGAGAATCCCAAACCAGCTCCATGCTGTCAGCACAGAGCTTCATACGGGGCTCGAACTCGTGAACTGTGAGATCATGACCTGAGCCAAAACCAAGAAAATTGGACTCTTAACCGACTGAGCCACCCAGGCACCCCTCTTTCCTCATTTTAAACAAATATGGATAATAACATCTATCTCATAGGTTGCTGGGGGGCTCAACAATATGCAAAGAGCTTAGAACAAAGCCTGGTGTGGAGAGTGGATAGAACATGTTAGCCAGTATGTGATTATTAAGACATCACCTAACTCCATTGACCTTGACTGCTGCTACCAGGGCCTGTGCCTTGTCCAGGCCTTGGCCTGGGCTTCACAGATGAGTAAGACACTGCCTCACCCTGACTTCAAGGAGCACCAGTCGAGTTAGGGCCCCAGAGCCTGTGACTGGCATGAGCTGGGTAACCACACTGAAGGAATCCAGAGGCTGGTGACCCCTTCCCGGGGAGGCTGCCATCCTTATGTCCCTGTCTTAAGGCTCACCCACTCTCCGGTTCTGGACACACCACCGATTAACTCTTACTTCCTTAAGGCTGACAGTGAACAGAAACTGTGTGGCACGTGCAGAAATAGCCCAACTCAAGACCGGGCACCGTGGCCACCATCCACTGCACACTTAACGTGTGCCAGGGCATAAGGGCCAGGATTTGAACCTAGGCCCATTGATTTCCCCTGCTCTAAGCGCTGACCTCTATTCTTCATGCTGTGCTTATAGTCACAAGCATTAACGAAGCACATATAATAAGCAAAACCCTAGGCTGAGGGCTAAGGGGATAGAAAAATGAATATAACAACCATTTATTGAGTGCCTGCTCTATGCCGAGACTTCTTACAGGATACCTCACGGAATACTTTTCTGAAAGGCAAGTGGCACGGTTTTCCTTTTTGTGTAAGTAAGGAAATGGAGGGGCGCCTGGGTGGCTCAGTCGGTTAAGCATCCGACTTCGGCTCAGGTCCTGATCTCACGGTCCGTGGGTTCAAGCCCCGCGTCGGGCTCTGTGCTGACAGCTCAGAGCCTGGAGCCTGCTTCGGATTCTGTGTCTCCCTCTCTCTCTGCCCCTCCCCCACTTGTGCTCTGTCTCTCTCACTTTCAAAAATAAATAATCATATGGGGCGCCCAGGTGGCTCAGTCGGTTAAGCAGCTGACTTCGGCTCAGGTCATGATCTCACAGTTTGTGGGTTCAAGCCCTGCGTCGGGCTTTGTGCTGACAGCCAGCTCAGAGCCTGGAGGCTGTTTCAGATTCTGTATCTCCCTCTCTCTCTGACCCTCCCCTGCTCACTCTCTGTCTCTCTCTCAGAAATAAATAAAACATTTAAAAAATTTACAAAAATAAATAATCATTAAAAAAATAAAAACCCAAAAAAGTAAGGAAGTAGAGGCCCAGAGAGGCAAGACAAGCGTAAGGCTGGGATCACTTTGAACCCAGACCTGACTTCCAAGTCGGGGCATTAATGCCCTCAGCCTCCTGATGAGCAGTGTCCCTTTCCAGAGGGTCTTGCTCTTGCAGACCACCGACATGGCTTCAGAGAAACCAGCAGGCAACCCAGCATATCCCAAAACACGCCATGTGTGCCTACCTCCACCCTTCCCCACTCACAGCAACATCCCCCCACTGGCTGACAGAAGACAGGCAGGCCCAACAGTGTCCAATCTGTGGCTTATCCTAGAAGTCAAGAAACAAGGCTGCTTAGTACCTCCACCCCTTCTGTGATGGGGAAGCCAAGACTCAAACATATGCCAGGTGCTGGCCAGACCCTCCAAACCAGTGGGGCCGAGACCAAAACCTGCACTCCCCGTGGAGCAAGTCGGTGATCCCAGCGACCCCATCAATCTCTGCTGCCCGTCTGAGCCAGATTATATGAAGCTCTCCCTTCATGGGCAATTTTGGAGGGGTTCGGTGTCAGAGTAGAAGCTTTCCGGTGAGGGACAAGACCAAGAAACTGTTTTTACCCCTCTCTGCAAACGGGCTCAAAGAGGAACCCTCCTCCCCGCCCGTAGGTCCTGGGTGACCCTTGCCCCATAGGAGATGGGTTCCCTCTCGGACCCCCATTTTGCATTCACCCTCTCTCCTCCAGGCCATTGTCCGGCCCCACAGATTCCGTTGCTTTAAGGATTGGTGACCTCACAGTCAGTTGCCATGGAGACCATTGTGATGTCACAAGCAGAGGACAAGTCGTTCAAGGAGGAGTGGAGGGTGGAAACGCACAGCTAGATTTGAGGGACATGCGGGGCTTCCATCCTACTTTCATGCCCGGAGAAGGAAGTGTCTGGAGGTGGATTCTGATATCCGGGGGAGACCCGACCACATTTCTCTGTGTTCTCCTGAGCCTAAGAGGCCTCTGAGACCCAAAAGAAGGGTCAGTTCAAACAAGCATCAGAAACACTCCCTACCTTGGGGTGGAAAGAAATGGGCTACTTTTGTAGCAGAGAGGAATGAGATTAGACGTCAGGAGGAGCCATGTGGCTGTAAGATCCCCGTGGAGATGATGATGTTCCTTGCCTTAGGAACCTTGAACCACGGGAGACAGCCTCTAGGGCCTTTATTATCCTGATTAAGCACCTGGCAGAGATAAACATGCCACATCACAGTGAGCGGAGACTCTATCGCCCCTCCCTGGTCTTGGAGCGCCGAGAGCACTCTGCCTGTCCTGGCACAAAAAAATGTTCCCTCATCCAGTGAACAAAGGAGCGAGAGAGTGATGAACGAACTGGGTAGCACGAGGGAATACACGGACAGATGGATGTACGGACAGACGGGCAGGTGGGGAGCCCTAAGCTCTGGAGGTCTACACCTGCTTCTCTAGCCACAGCCCACCACAGATCTCTGTGATCCAGCCGCATCGATCATCTCTCAGTCCTGCCGACTCCAGGACTTTGCACATGCCGTTCCCTCTGCATGGAATGTACTTCCTTTCCCTCTTCAAGCAACACCCGCTCATCCTGTGGCTTTCTACTCAATCACTACCTCCTCAAGGTAGTCTTCCCTGACTAGGTCAACCCTTAGTTGACCCACCTCCGTAGCTGAGCACCTGATACGTCACAGCTTATATTTAGTCGGGTGGTTCTGTGTAAGGTCTCTCGTTCTAGACTGTGAGCTCTGAGCCGGCAGTGGCAGGGGCTGTTTCCATTCACCTTTGTATCCCCAGCACTTGGGACAGTGGATACTTAATACATATTTGTCTACTGAATAAGTTAATAAGTGACCAGCCCTGCCCTCACCTAGTCCAAGCAGTGTTCTCTCCTCCCCAGACTGCACGGGGGGGGGGGGGGGGGGGGGGAGAAAATCTACATACAGGCCCCCTGCAGGTTTGCTCAGGACACAACCCACAGATTCAGGGAGCCTGAGGTCCCTCTCACCCCTGCCCCTGCAAAGCCCCACCAGCGCCTATGCCCTTCTGCTCTGCCCGTTGGTAGTAAATAATAAATGGGGCTGGTATTCTTATTTTTAGAGGTCAGGAATAGCCCATTGGACTCAGGGGCCAACTGAGAATATACTAAATTTTTATGAATCTGTTTCCAATGCATGTGGCAGTCCTTTTATTTATGTGTTTATTTATTTATTTATTTATTTATTTATTTAAAATGCTTATTTAATTTTGAGACAGAGAGACAGAGCACAAGTGGAGGAGGAGCAGAGAGAGAGGGAGACACAGAATCCGAAGCAGGCTCCAGGCTCTGAGCTGGCTGTCAGCACAGAGCCTGACACGGGGCTCGAACCCACAAACCGAGAGACCATGACCTGAGCTGAAGTCGGCCGCTCAACCGACTGAGCCACCCAGGCGCCCCTGTTTATTTATTTATTTTTAAGATTTTATTTTTCAGTAATCTCTACGCTCAGCGTGGTGGCTTGAGCTCATAACTCCGAGCTCAAGCGTCACCATGGCTTACCACCTGAGCCAGCCAGGTGCCCCTACGTGGCAATCTAATTCCAAACCTACATGCCTGGGTTTGCTCGAAGGGGAAAACTCAATTATCATCTCACGTTATTCAAAGCAACCCCCCAATCTTGTCTCAGTCATGGAAAGGATATGGAGTGCTCTTTTGCCCCTGGCCATGGCTTGACCCAGAGTGAGTACTGTTTGGGAGAGGGGCGTGAGGTCAATCTGGCTGGGATACTTGCTCATGTTTCCCCACTCTCATCCTGCCCTAGTTCTCAGAAGTAGATGGAATTGGCCCAGGGCTCTGTAGGGTAGAAGGGCTCTCCCTAACAGAAGGAGACCACCTTTTGGTCAGCGGCACCTTCTCCTTGCTTGTCCTATGCCTAAATACTCACGCATGCATTGACCAAGGTTCAAGGGCAGACCACCCAGGCAAGAAGTCAGTTGGGCATCCTAACTAGTTCCATATAGGAAAGAACCAAGGTGCCTTTGGGGGCTCCTAGGAAGCTTTGCTCTTCCCACCCCCACCCTACAGCTCACTGTAGCTTTCTTTTTAAAGGTAATTTTTTTAATGTTTTATTTATTTTTGAAAGAGAGATAGACACAGCGTGAGCAGGGGAGGGTCAGAGAGAGAGGAAGACACAGAATCAGAAGCAGACTCCAGGCTCTGAGCTGGCCGTCAGCACAGAGCCCGACACGGGGCTCGAACCCACAAACCGAGAGATCATGACCTGAGCTGAAATCGGACGCTCAACCGACTGAGCCCGCAGGCACCCCAGCTCACTGTAGCTTCCTGAGGCCCAGCAGCCAGGGGCAGCCTCCGGATATACAAAAGGCTGTCCCCCACTTTCTCAGGGGCTCCACCTACCTGGTGACCCACTCCCTTATCACATAGCCATCATCCTGGCACCAGGCCCCCAGCCCCAGAGCCACACCACCATTAACCCAATACCTCTGAACAGATGTATTTTATGTAAGTTCAAGCACTAGAAATATTGAGTTCAGGGAATTTTATTTCCAGAGCCCTCTATATTTCTCTGGGATTATCACCTGTCTTTGTTCCCTCCCTTTCCTAGTTATTATCTTGGGAACCTTTCCAAGCCAAGCCATCTTGATTGCTGGGGGAGAAGGCTGCCAGCACCCTCCCCTGGTACCTCTGGGTCTGGTGAGAGTGACCTCGAGAGACCCTTTCTTCTTCCTTGAGTATAACTCTGCAGGTGGCCACACTGCCCTCGCAGCCTTGGCTTTTGGGAGCTGGCTTCACCAAGGGCCTCTCCAAGTGCCAAAGAACATTGAGGTGGTGGTGGCAGTGGAGACCGCATTCTCCCCAAGTTAGGGAGGGCTCTGCTCAGGGTGAGCCTCAGGGTACAGAGGGGAGGGAGAAGGCCAGATGTTCTCTTTTCTACACCGTGCCAACCTCGCCTGACACCAAATTAATAGCATTCAAATGAGATGCAAAACATTATGCAAATCTAGAGGAGAAGGCTGCTCTCACTGGGCCTTTGGGCTGTTGGAGGGCCAACACCTTGAGCCCTTTCCTGGAGGACCCCACGGGCTCCCTTCAACTTCAACCCTCATCCGTCAGCAGCAGCTGGTGTGGAGTTTCCAGTGAGACCTGAGTGACCCTCTCAAGGTCCTCTGATCGTCGTGCCTACCCTGGCCTCTCCTCCCAAGCGCTCGGGGCCTCTTCTCTTCTGAAATGGTGCAGAGGCAGCTACGGAACTTAGCATAACCTCCCTCTGGATGCCAGGATTCTGGATCCCCACTCATTAGCAGTATATGCAAAATAGATGCAGGGGTTTTTTGCATCTATTTAATTGTCCATTAAAATGGCCCCATGCCCATCACCTCTGCACAGGCCCAGGCTTCCAAATTGCCAACCCCTGCTGCCTGCAAGCACCATGTGGTTCCTGCGCCTGGTAATTGCCCTGGTGTTTGTTGAGCTGTATTTGCATTTGATTGTCATTTAACTTTCCATCTTTCTCCTTCAATCAAACTCGGGATTGAGCTTTTGCAATTGATTATTCATTTTATTTGCAGCCCCTTGGTGGGTTCTCAAAGAGTTGCCTTTATTCGTGCCACAAACTCGAACCGTGGGACTTCTCCTGTCACGCAGACGGGGAGGGCTTCCTCCCGCCCATCCCAGGGCTCCTCCGTGAAAATAACCTGGCCAACGTTGTGGATTTTAAGTCCTATTCCCAGGCTCTCTGTCCCAGCACCTGCTTCATTTCTGCCCAGCCAGTGGCATTAAACATTTATGGAGCTGTAGAGGATCAAAGGCCTTGGCTGGGGGTGATGGGCAGGCTGGAGGCCTTGGTTTAGAGATGGAAAGCAGCTCGCATCAAACAGCTTTATGCTGCTTTCTCCATCCACCCTGGACTCTCGCTACCAGCTGGTGTGGTCCTGTTCCTGGAGTGGGAGGAAATGCCCAGGAGCCGGGACTCCCCATTCGCCAGGGTAGGACTCTCCTCCTACCCCTAAATTCAAACAGTTGACTTTGGCTTCTCCAGGAAGCCTGGCTGGAGCATGGTGTCGCAGACTCTTCAAGATCCCACCAGGTCTGGGAGCCCCCTCTGAGGAGTGGGTGGAGACAGGCAGGCAGATCTGTGCCCCTGGGAGTCTGTGCAGCCTCTCGCCCCTGTTTCCCCAATGCCCTAAACTCCCCGGGCTCCACAGGAGACGTACCTCTGGCTTAAAAGCTATCTTGGAGACTAATTTTCTTCTCCTCTCACTCAGAAAGTAAGTGTCATCCATTTGAAGGCAGAGACTTCAGAATAAGTCACCAGTGTGCTTGTGATCCTGCAAATTGATGGGCTCTGTGGAAGTGGGGAAGTGAAGCTGGCTTCTCCAGGGATGTGGGCTGGATGTCTGGCACTGTCTGGGCAGAGGCTGCAAAGGTCCTTGGGATTAGAAAGCCCCTCTTCCCTCTCTCTGGTCCTTAGTCCTAACGTAGGCTTTGTAACTCAGACCCCCAGCCTCCAGCCTTTTGAGTCAGCAGTGAACTCCTCCCAGTTACTGCTACTTGCCGTGGTGCTTGAAAACCCACCTTAATAATTCTAGACTCCCTTGTTCGGGTGCAGATATCTTTGTGATGGGATAAACCCTTCACTATAGCCACCAGGGATGTCCCGCAGCTCAGAGGACCACAAAGCCTGGCCGCAGATCTGCTCCCACCCTTCCTCTTATGTCTCTGCAAGGACTTACTGCCCCCCCTCCCCCAGAACCAGTCTTCCCATTGATCCCAAACTATCTTCCGTTTTCTATCATGTTGCCTTTACCTAAGCCACTCCCTTAACTTTGGAGGTCCCTCTTCTTCCTCTCCACTGACTGAAACCTAAAACTTATTTAAGACTTGGGTTCAGTCCACCTGCCCACTGTGTGAAGCTTTCCATGACCTCCCCTCCCCCCAAAGGAGCACTTGTCCCCTCCCCTTCTCCGATATCTCACAGCTCATTTGGCACCAATGACCCGCCTTGGACTTTAGACACTCCTCCCTTCCCACCCCACCTCCACCCCTGCAGCATCATTTATTCACCAATATTTATTAAACAACTACTGTGTGTCAGGCACAGAGCTTGGCTGGGAATGGAGGAGACACGCATGTTCTGTGTCTTCACAGAGCTGACAACTAATGGGGAAGACAATTAAGCAATTACATAGACAAGGGTCATCTGGGTGCCAGAGCCAGGTGGAGGGCACCGAGGGTGAGAGAAATGAGACAAGTGAAGGGAGCCCTGCAAGTCTCCAGGCTGCCACTTTCAAATGTGTGTATGACTTAAGTACGCTATAAGCCTGCAGCGTAGAGCTGCAGAATATCCCCCGGGGCATCTCACGGTCCTCAATTTGTGGGTGATGCTGAGCTCTGGGCAAAATGAGTCTCCTGGAGGACATAGACAGGGTGCCCGATAAAAACTCCACTGCTTCCCAGTCTGGCCCAGCTTCTGCCTCAACCTAACTGGGAACCCATTGCACAGAGGCCACGTTGACCATCTTTAGGAGGGAGAGACAACTCCGGAGCATTATTCTTCCCATGATGCAGTATATACCCATCCTCAGAGCTCAGGGCAGACTGCTGCATTCTGGGACTTGTAGTCTCCATTGGACCCCCTCCTGAACACCTACCTTAGTTTAGGCAATAGGGAAGGAGACAAAGGCGACGTAGCAAGTTCCTGGGTGGCTCCACTTACCTTCCTTCTTGTGAGTAGTGCCCAGCCCAGCTACCAGGACGTAAGCCTGCCACCCGTTTCCAAAACCCCATGAATCATCTGTCAAACAGTTTCATCCCTGGGATTCACCCTCCTTTTCCCAGGCTAAGTCCAGAGGGGCCCAGAAATCAAGGAGAAGGTCAGTAATGCCTTTAAAGAGAAAAGGAGGGCTCTCATGCCATTTGCCAGTATATCCCCAAACTTCCTTCAGCCATAGAACCTTCCACCTCCCTCCTCTGCTAACAACCCCTTTTCTTTCCTCTGCTGTTTCCTGGCTTCCTCTACTTACCTCTGATCTTTTTCGTCAACTCCTCCCTTCTGCCAATCTTCTGCTACTGCCCTCTTTTTTCTCAGCTCTTTGAAAGGACAGGCCAGCAACCCTCTCCCAGTGACTCCCTCAGATAATTCCACACACCGCCTGCCTGCTGCCTGGGATTCTTTACGATGGTTCAAGGCAACAACTCCCCAGAGCCCACAGGAAGAGGATCTGGAGAGAATCTGATGAGCTGAGCTGGAAGACTATGGAGGTAGTAAGTATCAAAAGACTCTCTGAGGAATGAGACTTAAGGGTAGAAGTCTTGCCGCCTGCTTCCAGAACGAAGTCAGGAAGGGCACTGGACAATGACTCGGGTCTGAAAGCTTCGGGGAAAATCCAAGCTCATGCGAAAAGAACCAATCAAAAAGCTGTCCTTCTCCCTGGGGGTCACAGAGAGTTCAGCCTTCCTCTTCCTCTACAAGGAATATCATCAGTCACAGGTCCCATTGTGTCCATTGAGGCTCTTCAAGTGAGCCTATCCATGGAGGCAGAAACCCCTAGGCCTAAACATCAGCCTCAGGGATGACACAGCTATGACTGCCCTTTTTGCTGCCCTATGACTCACTGGAGCTCTTCAGTCCAAGCAGAGCCATGGAAGTTTATTTTTCCACGTCCTTGAATGGTACAACCTTCCTGGCTGCTCCCCTAAGCCTCCTTCAAGTCTCTAACTAAAATAACCCTAAGGAAATACATCCACCCCGCATGCCTGTCCCATTTTCTCCACTAGTTCCAGGAACTTGGGGGTGGGGTGGGGTGGGGGGGGGGGGGGAGGCTTGAAGGGTCTGTTCACTGGCCATCGCTTTGATTTCTCTGGTCCTGTGGATGGGGGTTAGGTGGGAACTGGCCAAGGCTGGGTCCTGGAGACCCGAGGCTGCAAGGGGACCCAGGATACTATCTTCAGCTGCCCACAGGTTGGCCCAAGTTGCCTCCTGCCAAGTGAAAAATGTCTTCCCAGGACGCGAGTACCACTGGCTTTTAACTACAATATCAGGACAATTAAGCTTTTCTGTGAGCACAGTTTGCTGCTGATGCAGCTGCCTGGAGCCCTGGCATTTATTGAGCGCAAAGTAATAATTTATTGTCCTTTGTACGCTCAAAAGCCATCTTCATTATCAGGCCAAGACGGAGCTGCCACAAGGGCACACGGGCCTCACCAGCTGCCTCACTGGAGGATGTCTTCCTAGGTCACCCTTGGCGCCCTCAGGTACCAGGATGCGGTGGAGTGAGGTGGAGAGGGTGTTGCTCTCTCATGGAGAATCAGGCGGGAACCCCACCTCCTTGTCAGGCTGCTAATAGGGGAGAGGGTGGAAGGCTTGGCTGGGCGTGGGCAGTGCGCAAGGGAGGGGGCCGTGTGCCCACATTAGAAGGGCAGTTCTTCCCCGGAGCTGGCGGCGGCGCGGGAGCCTCTGCTCCCGCCTCCGGGTCCTCTGCGCCTTTGCTTGAGACTTTACGGTAAATCGCTCCTCCCGCGCCCCCGCCCCCAGCCCCGCGCGGCGATCCCCGGCGCCGACGCCAGGCGCTGGCCGTGGTGCTGATTCTGTCAGGCGCTGGCGGCGGCGGCGGCGGCGGCGGCGGCGGCCCCGCTCCCTCTACCCGGCAAGACCCCGCTCTGTCCCCCGCGCCTACGCCCCGCCGAGCCCCCCGCTTCCCCACCGTAGCTCCGACCCGGGGCGCGGCCGCAACCAGCACCATGCGCTCGGTAGCCCTGCTGCTCCTGCCCTCGCTGCTGGCGCTCCTGGCTCACGGTAAGGGACCCCGGCGTCCGGTGGCAGGACAGGGGCGGGGGCGGGTTCCCGAGGGTGGGAAGAGAGGACCTTACCGCCGCCCAGCTCCGCACATCTGGCTGCCCAGCGCAAGCACCGCGCTTCGCCGGCTGCGCTGGCCCCCGCGCCGGCCGAGCCGGGCGGGGCGCGGGCTCCACCGGCGGGAAGCTGCCGCGGCTCCCGCCATTCGCGCCCGGCCAAGACCTCGCCTTTAATCATCTCTCCGGATCTAATGGGATTTCTCTGCTGCAATTCATCACGCCACCCCCTCCCCGCACACACTCACGCGCTCACTCGCGCGCTACCTCGCCACTCTCCAGGCGTCTAGCAGCGCCGGGGCGCGTGCAGGAAGGGGGAGAGGGCAGGGGACGGTGAGTCCCGCTGGTCCTGCCGGCCGCCCGCGGTCCCGCCTCCCCTGCTGCCCGCCAAACTTCGCTCGACTTTGCTGCCCGTTCCGAGGCACCTTACGTCCTCACTGCGGAGGGACGGAGCCGGATGGCGGCCGGACCCCGGGTTGGGACGTCGTTCGCCTCCCTCCGCCTTGCCGCTGCCGCGCTGGAGTCGGAACCTAGAGTTCAATTCCAGGGAGAAACTCGGGGGCCCGGGGCCCCATATTCGGTTACTCGCTCTCGCCTGGGCTGCAGCAGCTGAGGTCCGGGGCTAGAGACTTGCCCTCCTCGAAGTCCTTTCTTGCACTCTCCCCCTTGCATACTCCCAGAGCTCTTCCTCCCAACGGGCCTGCCTGCTGTCCTGCTCAGCCCCCGCCCACCCCACGGCCGCAGGCCCGTCGCAGGAGGACCTCACCCTGCTGCCCCCGTCCTCCGCTGGCAGTCGGGTCGCCAACTTCATTGGTCCCGGGTCGAGGGGAGCTTGGCCATGGAGTGAGCAGCAAGGGAATGTTGGGGAAAGGATAAGGGCTCTGTGCCTGGGGGAAGGAAGGTTTCCAAGTCTCCACGAAACCTGCCGCCCCGGCTCAAACAAGCATTCATCAAAGCTACAGATGTCCAGGTCTTTCTTCCACTGCAGCCGGTCTGCTGGTGGGGTCGCCAGGACCTTGCTTAGAGTTGGGACCCGCCGTCCCTCAAAGTATATGGTTCGTAGTCTGGAGTGGGGAGAAGGTAGCAGTTTTTAACTTCCTCGTTCCTTCTTTTCAGACCACATCGGAGGTCAGGGCAGCCGGGGCCGGGGACCAGGCTGGGCCCCCGGATGCCAGTTTTATGCTCTCTGCATCCCCAGGGATGTGGAAGCTGCTCTCTGAGCCTCTGGTTTGGGTCACACGGGGTCTGGTGTCCTTGTCCGGCCCCCTGGCTGCCTCCCTCTTCGGTCCTCTCTGGGCAGCGCCTGGAACTAAGAACCTAGTTGGGGGGGGGGGGGGCAGCAGGGGGTAGAGAGAGAAGGACTCCTGAAAACCCCACCCTGCCCGCGGCAGTGAGAGGAGGGAAGAAGCCCGTGTCCTCGCCCAGCCATCTGAGGATGTCCTGGGAGTTCAGGACCTGTCTTGGGGTCTGGCCACATCTTGCTCTGGACACCTCCCCTGGGGCTCAGTGCCTGTGTCTGAAGCCTCATGTGTGGGTGTGTGGATCCGAGTGTGAATGTGTGAACCAGGGCCCAGGGTGTCTGGAATGGCAGGTCCGTGAACATCTGCACCTCAGGAGGTCTGGATGTTGGGTGAGGGTTCAGCAGTGAGCGGGTGTGAGGAGTGTGTGAGGCTGCAGCCTCTGCCAGAGAGCTCCCCACAGGGCTGGAGTGAGACTGCGGGTCTCCAGGATGATGGCTGGTGTGGCTGAGCATTGGGGGATCCCACTGAGGGTGTGGGTGCAAGTATTGGAAAGAATCTGTCCACTCTGTGGCCACAAGTCTGTGTGCCCCTGGCCAGGGTCCCTCCCTGGCCCACCTGGACCTCTCCGTTGCCCGTGGGGCCATCTGCCGAAGGGGTCTATGGGGTAGGAGTTCACCTCGGGGGGGGAAGATTTTATTTTCACTCTCCAAGGGAGAAGAGTTACCAGCCCTGCAGTGCCAGGCCTGAAGAAAGAGGACCTGAACCAGGGCAAGCCCTGGCATGCCCCTCCATCTTCAATGGGGCTTCGAGGTCCTTAGTCGTTGGGCATTGACTTGTCTCACTGAGCGGCAGTGCAATCAGCCATCTCAGGGTTCCTGGGGGCTCCAGCCATAAGAAGGCAGGCCTGGAGCATTAAAGGCCTCGGGCTGTGGGACTTTGCAGGCCAGGCGGTGCAGCACCAAACCTTGTGGCCTCGAGACTGACCCCCAGGGCATTGCTCACAACAAAGGCTGAGGGACACAGCTCTAGTCAGGCCAGGCGAGATGCAGCTGAGAACAGCCCAGGAGCAGCCAAAGGCCCCAAAGGCTGAGGAAGTGGGGTGCACCGGAAGGGTGAGATCTTGCTGGGCCTGGTTCAACCCCTATCCCCCCAACCCCCACAGTGGTTGGTACTGCGAGACTGGCCTCTGGCTTGAGGGGCACTGTGGGCCCCTGTGATCCTCCTGACCAGAGGTTGGTGCCCTGCCACAGTGTGGGAGGAAGGCAGTTCGGGAGGGATGGCGTGTGCCTGGGCCTGCTGTGTCAGTTTAATGATTTTTAATGAGCAATTACCTTTAGTCATTCTTCTAATTTCTGAATATCAATAAAGTTAATTAAACTCTGCGTGTGTGAATGTGGCCTGGGGAGACTGCAAAGGTGGAAGTGGCACTAACCAGGGTAGGGTTGGGTCTCGAGGGATAGAGGCTGCCTCCCTGGCTGTGTGACCTTGGACCCAATGCTTCCCGTCTCTAAACTCTGATGGAGTGTGTAGCAGGAAGAGGGAGGGAGGAGACCGATTCTCTCTCTCTGCCGAGAACTAGGGGCTGATGTCTGGAGGCAAGGCTGGGAGGAGGAAGCAAAGGAGGAGGGCTTGGCCTCCAGGAGCCCCAGTGCTGAAAGGGTTAACAAACAGGGCTGCCTTAACCTAAAATGGTAATTGCTGCTTCCTGCAGACTCCGTGGTAGGTGCAGGATTCTAACGGTGCCTTCCAGAGTCTGGGGGCTGCAGCCAGGCGCAAGTCAGGCCCTGCTCCCTGCCCCCCAAGCCTGGCACTTTGGGGTCAGGAAGTGACTGCTGGGGCTAAGGCCCCATGGGAGGCAGTCTAGATTTCACTCAGAGCCCCAGGGGTAGAATGGTAGACAAGAGGCTCCCCTAGGCTTCTGAGGAGACCAGAGGACCCAGAGACTGCCATGGACCGGAGGGGAAGTCTAGGTTGGCTTCTTGCCCCTCATGGGTCTAAGCTCATCAGGCTTGGCAGGCCTTGGCGACAGTCCCAGCCTCCTCAGCGGGGTGGCAGCTTAAAATGCCTTGGGGACAATAATGGGGAGTGAGGCGACACAGGGGCAGGGCTTAATTAGAAACTGGGCTTAATTAGAGCTTTTGCACCCCTCCCGCCCTGGCTTCCTGAACGGTGGGAGGAATTCAGAAAGTCGGCTTCGTTAGTCCCTCCCTCCACCCAGACACAGGGTCCAAGCCCTCCAGCCTGCCCCCCACCCCCCCACCCCCAGCCCATTCCGGCCACGTCTGCTCGCGGCTCTCCGCTCAGGGATGTTGCGCCCCCGCCTGGGCAGAAGTGTCAGAGCTGGGTATCCGACCCCCCAAACAAGAAAGAAGATGTGAAAAAAACCCTGTAGGTAGAGGCTACTTTAGTGAGGGAACCTCTCAGCCCTGATGGTTAAGAGCCAGGCCCCCTGTGCGGCCTCAGCATGCCTCTGCCCTCTCCGAGTCTCCACTTTCTGGAGCATTCAACGTAAAGTTGCACCAAACTGATGGCTGCCAAGCCTGGGAGCATATCAGGGCCTCCAAGGGCTTGTCAAGCCATGCAGATTTCTGGGTCCCCAGCTTACTGGCCTGCTCTCAGGGAGAAAGAGCCAAGATCTAGAAGTAAGAGTCTGGAGAGTAGGGAGAGAGTGCTGTTAGCCGTGGTCAGCAGCTGGGAGGTGGGGAAAAGGCAGGAGGAGGTCTTCAAGGCCCTTTCCAGACTCATTCCAGCAGGAAGCACCAGGGCCAGGAGGCCCACTCACCCAGCCAGACCAATCAGTTCCCCAAACTATCCATATTCTCAGCAGCTTCTGGGCTCTTACCATTCCTTCTGCCTGAAATTCTTTTCCCCTCCTGGGCCACGCTGACTCACTCCATCTCATGCTTTGGGTCTTGCCTTAGTTAGTGCCTCGTGCAATTCTTCAGTACTTATGTATCTATGGGGCATCTACGATGTGGTTTCTCAGGGGAAGCCTCACCTGTATTCCAGCCTGGGTCAGGGACTCTTTGGGCCTCCCACCGTCCCCTCGTCTCCCTCATCAAGGTACCCATCTTGTTGGGTCACGAGTGCCTGGATACTTACTTGATATTTCTCTCCAGGAGCAAGACTGAACTCTGAACTCAGAAAGCAAGCAACCTAGTCTGCCTTGCTCAGCCCGACTATCATGAGGCAATTCCAGAATTCCTATTTGGAAGAAACTTAGGGTCAGAAAGGAGAGGTGGGTGCTAGGCAGCTGAGACCGCTTTGCGTAGCAAGCACACTATTTTTACATAGATTGTATGTTAGGATTTTTTCCTTTTCCTAACAGTTGGCCAATTATCCCAACTGTAAATTATAGCCTTTACTTAGTTTTTTTCCTTCCACAAATTATGCTGTCACGTCGACAGCCTGAGGTGGCTCGGGGTGGGATGCTGATGGCCGTTCTGAGCACGCTAAAGCCTCTCTCCAGCCACCCCTCCGTGCCACTGCTGCTGTGTCCCCGGTGGCACGGTGCCTAGCACATGACAGACATGAAATACATGTTGAATAAATTCATGAGAGTTGCACAGTAGACAGGGAGAGAGTGAAGCCCAGAGCCCACTCTTCTGGACTCCCACGCACAGCACCTGCCCACCACCTCTGATGGCTGAGAGGGATGCCCTGTATGACATTAAAGCCTGAAGCAAGGGAGGGGTAACCCCGTGTCACCTGGCTTCTCGCCATAGCCCCCTCAGCCATCTCTGCTTCAGACATCCTCACCGAGCTCAGAAGGACCAACAGGAAGCCTTGGGAACAGCTCCGAGCCCAGTGTGTCCTTGCATGGAAAAGTGGGGGCCTCGGAGCCACCCGAGAACCTTCAGGCCCAGCCTTTCACATACTTTTTCTATTTAATACAAGAGACTAGTTATTCCCACTTTACAGGTGGGAAAACTGAGTTTCAGAGAGATTAAGTCAGTGACCCTGGACTTCACAGCCAATAAATAGCAAGGCTGCTCCAAAGTGCTTACCTATTTTGCGAAACCTGACTGTAGCAGGCATTGTGTCCACTCCTCCAGCCTGAAGCAAAGCTTTTGGTACAGGCCCACAGGAGCCAGGAGACTATTGCTACCATCATCATCATAATAACAACAACAATAATAATAATAGCTTCAACAAGAACAGCAAACATTTCTTAGGCACCAACTATGTGCCAGGCACTGTACTAAGTGTTTTATATACCTTAGCTCATTTAGTTCTCATACCATCTCTAGATAGAAGCTACTATCTGCATTTTATAGGCCAAGTTCAAGTCCATGTTGTCAGACCCATAAATGGCCCTTAACTTTCTTCTTGCACATTTCTGATAATGACAGTAGCTTATCTTCTTAATGTCTGCCCTCAGTCCTTGCTGCTGTAGATTAAGGACTTTTTATCTTGCTCAGTTCTTAGTGGCAAGGAATAAAACATTCTGACACGTGGAGCCAGGATAGAGCACGAGGCTGGGAGTCAAGTGAGTCTTGAAGTCTTGGCCCAGAGGTCAGTGACCTTGAGTGACTCATTCTTCCGCCCTTTGGGGGCCCTGGTGGATGGCAAGACCTGTCAATCCTGTCTTGGCCTCTGGGCTTCCCCTCCCTTCTCCATGAGCCCCTGCAGAGGCCCTAGCACACCCACCCAGGCCCAGCCCCTGCCCCGCCCCTGGCAAGAAAGCCCAAACTTGCTTGAAGCTCAGCTCCTAGACAGAGCTGGGTGCCAAGCCTGCCCCAGCTTCCCTCCACCTGCCTACCTGCCACCCAGCTGCCAGCCCTGGGAGGGGAGATCGATGCTGCAGCCGCCAGCAGTGTTGTTGGCCATTGATTGTTGAGATTTCTCGGCGGGCTCTGGAGCAAACAAACCTGCCACTTCTCCAACAACAATCCGGGTTTCCAGCTGCACAGTCTGCAGCCTTGCTGGCAGGCAGGCTGGCGGGAAGGGGAGGGGGTGGGAGGTCCTGGCTGGGCCCAGCAGGGACAAGGGGCTCTGCCAGGAGATGAGAAGAAACTGAGCGATCGTGGGAAGAGGAGCGATGGAGAGACTGGGTGAAAATGCTAGGTGACCCTAGACCCCCCATGTAACTTGTCTGGGCCAGCCTCTCCATTTTTGCTTTTCCCAAAGGCCATCCTGTGTCCCTCTGCTTACTTCAGTTCTCTCACCCCCTCTTTTCCTGATCATCCAGCCTGGAGTGCTCTCTGACCTCTAAACACAGAAATGCCTCCCATTATGAACTTAGCTTGACAATCCCTCATCATGCCATCCATTCTCCAGTCAACAATCCTCTATTCAGCCCCTAACAGGTGCTTTGATAGGTAGGAACCCAATTTGAAGGGGGAGTTGCCTTCTTAATAAGCCTAGCTGTGACTGCCTCCCCAGTTAGCCCTGGACTGGCTGATTTTAATCAAATGAGATACAAATGAGATGCCAAACAGCACCTATGTGATCCAACTACTCGCCTTTGAAAGCACAGGAGATTCCTAGCCAGGGACTGCTCTGGGTCACTTTCTCGTCTGAGACAAGAAGGCTTGCGCCTTTTGGTCTTTGAGGGTCCAGTAAGCCTCTGGGACCCTTGGGCCAGGCCATTGGGGTGCCCTCCAGCACAACTCTTCCCTTCTTTGCTGGGACTGGGTGTCCTCTAGCCCCCAAACATAGCAGTTGCAGGCTCCCCCCCCCCCCCCCCCCCCGCCCCGGCAACAAGTCATATATGTGCTGCTGAATGCAAGCAGTGGGTCTCTCCCCTCCCCCAGGGCAGTCCCCCGGGTCCCAGCCAGAATCCTGACACCCTGGCATCAACCTCAGCCTCTCCCTTGGTCCCCCGCCCCTCCCCTCCCCACAGGCTCCTCTCTCCACCCTCAGGATCCTCCTTCCAGCTGGTCATTGGGCTGGAAGACAGAACTGGAGAGCCCCTGTGAAAAGTGCCTGAGCCACTGAGCACCGCCTCCGCACAGATGCTCATTTGCATGCTGTTTTATACCACCCCCCTGCATGCTTGCTCCTTATTAAAGGCATAGAAGCAGACCCTGCCTCTCTCCACTCCTAGACCAGACCCCTCCACCCCAGCCCCCATAGCTTCTCCCGCCTTCACTCCCAGCACAGCAGCTGAGCACCAGCTCCTTTGTCCCCCAAGCAGCCACCTGCTGAGTGTCTGGCCTGGGTCCCATCAGCCAGCAGGTGCCTAGGGAGTCCCAGAGCCCGTGAGGGGGGCATCTGGCAGCATGGAGAGCCAACTTGTGCCTCAGGGAGGAGGGGACATCCCCTAAGGAGGAACATAATCAGAAGAGTGCTCATCAGGAAGCCAGGACCCCCAGGATTTAAACCCAATACTGGCTCTTGCTGGCTCATACAAATCGTGTCACTTCCCTCTGCCTCAGTTTCCTCCGGGATTCATGGTGTCTGGCCCGCCCCTCTCACTGAACAGCACTGAAATCAAAGGGAATCGGAGAGAGGGTAGTGTTGGAAGAAACGAAAAGCCCCGCCTGAGTTAGGGGTGAGGTGGTAATCCTTCCTCCAACAGCCAGAGGTGTCCAGCGCCGGGAGGGGCTGATTTTCAGATTGTCCGTGGAGCAGCCCAGCGCTGGACTGTTGAGGCAGGGATGGGGAGCGACCACTAGCTGCTCCAGGCCTGACCAGGAAGGTGAGACTAGCAGGGCAGAGGGATGAAGGTTGGATTCAGAGTGCTCCTAAGCGCCTTCACCCTCGCTTGCTGCTCTGATGGACACTGGCTTAGATATCATTTACATCTTGCAAGGGGATGTGTTAGTGATTTGAAACATCTGGTCCAGCAGCTGGCAAGCCCCCTCCTGTCACGAGGCCCTAATTTCTGGCTAGTTAGAGGAAATAGGGGAAAGAGAATCACCTTCTTTTGAGGACAGAAGAGCCTCTGGCATCTCCGGGCAAAGGGGTGAAGCGGGGACGAAACAAGGCTTGCCTGAGACAGGTCACTAGTGCATTTATTTAGCCAGCCTCGCCTTGTCCCCCTCCCTCATTTCCCATTCACTTCCTGCTAAAGCCCTAACCCTGCCCTCCTGGGTCCAGCCACCTCCTTCCCATCCCCCTCTTGGCCTGGCAGCCAGGCTAGGAAGACGCGTGCTGCTCAGGTTGGGGGGGGAGGGGGTGCTCCTGAGGTTCCAGTCACCCGGGAAGTGCCCTGAGTCCGGTCTCCATTGCACCTGTATCCCTGATGCTGCCCACTGGCCCAGCCCTCCCCTGGGCCTCAAGCAGACAAGACTGGAGGGGACAGGGGAGGAGGACTTAACCCTCTCAACTCAAAGCTTCCATACACCCAACCTGGCAGCTCCTTGGAGGTCAAAGCAAGCCTGGGACAAGGGAGAAGCCTGAAGGGTTAGGGACTGCCAGTTGAGTCTGCCCAGTATTCCTGAGGGTCTTGGGAAGAAAAAAAGGCCCAGATGTGCAGAAACCCCTGCCAGATGTGCATCTCTAGCCAGCTTGTCCATCTTTCCCTGGCTGTCTGTGTCCGAATGTCCCTGCATACCTGTGGGCTTCTATCCCTGCATCCTGGGACTGCAGCCCTGGGCGTAGGCACAGCAGAGTCCAGCTGAGGCCGGTGTCTCCCAGTCCCCGCAGGCCCTGCCACTCCCTTCCTCCCCAATCGTGGGCTCCACTGACCCCTCAAGGAGACTAGTAGCTGGAGCTGCTGCTGCTATTTTTAGCAGCTCTGCACCCCACCCCTCCCCCACTCAGACTTGCTGGGGAAGTGGGCAGGACAGGCTGAGCCTGGGGAACCTCACAGTCTGGAATGCTGGGTGGGTAAGGTACTGTCCCCTCAGTCCTACAAGGCCGTGGAGGCAAGGGGTGCCTGGGCTGGTCCAGAGGTACAGGCCCCATGCCCTAAGGCAGATTAGGCTCCATCCCACCTGCCCGGGGCCTGGAGAAGGTCCCAGGCTGTCCTCTTCCCATCTCCTCTCCAAGTTCCTAAGAGCAGAGCTCAGGCCTCCAATGACTCTTCCCTAAGCCATTTGAAAGTAAGGCTAGAGCTCCTAGGTCTTCCCCACAGAAGCTGGAGTCAGAGAGGGGCTCAAAGTGTCGGGCAGTTCCGTGTAGGGAGCACACCTGGATGGCTCTGGTACTGCCCTGGCACTTCCCAAAGGTGTTTCAGGCCCCTGCTGCATCTCAACTCTACCAAAGACCACCAGAGCTCCTTGCCCTCCAGATTCTTGGGGCTCCTGGGTCCCACCCCACCACTGTCCCAGCTGCTCTGGAAACTCGCACCAGCCAGAAGGTGTTAGTATACAGCAGTCCAAAGGGCATGAACTGGAAGACCAAAAGCAGGGAGGCAGCCCTGGTTTACTCGGAGTGGGCGCCTGCCTTCTGGATGCCCTTGCTTTCTGAGGCCCTTTGTTCCTGTATCTGTCCTTCTGTCTGTCTCTTGAGCTTCGCAGGGCAAGGATAGCCCTAAGTGAGCTGCCCACGCCCAGCCAGACCACTTCCTGCAGCTGTCTGATCCTAGTTCTTTAACTGTGGGATGGGAAGAATGAATCAGGCAGTATAGGTGAATAGGTCAGCAGAGCCTGGCACACCACAGGTGCTCAAAAACACTAAATCCCTCCCTGGGTACTTTTCTCACGCCTCCACCCCCCACCCCCAACATGCGCATACATGCACATTTTCCTCCTCACCCACATGCAGATACATACTTGCATGCACGTGCACACACACACAGCCTAGCCCTCCAAGTGCTCAACAAATACTGACCAACAGATGGAGGTGAGGAGACTGGGGTCCAGTGCCATACAGAAGGAAAGTGGTAAATCAGAAGAGCACCGTGCCCCACGCTGCCAGCCCCCACCCCTACCCTTACCAATGTCCACGAGGCTCCACCATCTCCTGAGCTTGGGCACCACCTATAAAGGCAAGGCTGTGCCTCTTCACCCAACCCATCTGAAGACTCTCTAAAAAGATAAGCTCAAGGTCACACAGTCCATCACTGGAGAGCTACATTAATGCTGGAGTCAGGGTTTTGACAAGGCCTCACCAGGCTCCTCAGCTTTCACAGCTGAGAACAGATATTCTAGTGATTTCCTGGGGAGAGAGTGGCCAGAGCCCACATCAGCATTAAGGACCAGGGCAGCCCAGGGAGTCTGGGTTCAGCGGCCCTCCATCCCTAGCCGACTCTCCCAATCCATCTCCTCTCAGATGCACCTGACAAAAGCAGCCACAGGTCAAAAGTCACAAAGATCAGGAACTTTGACCGTGGTGCACAGAACAAGCCCCTTCATCTGACTTAAAGACCCAAGAATCTTAGGGCTATTGTGCTATTAGTTCAGCTCAGAGGGAAACAGACACAGGCACTGGGAGCAACCTCAATGGTGTTGGATTTTGAACTTCAGGATGGGGGCTGGAAAGGGGCAGCATCCCGGGAATGCTGGTCTGGGACTCAGAAAGGTACCTGCTCTGGGGCGCTGGCACCCTACGGCCAGGTCAGGCCTTGCTCAGCTTCAGCTTCAAGTCTGGGAGGAACTGTCCATGGTATGGGCTGGAGTCGGACACGGGCAGAGGATGGAGGGGACTCCTTTCTAGATCAGCTCCTGTTCCCCAACTTCACCTCTGGGCTGGGTTAACCTGGCCCTGGTACTGGCTCCAGGGAGAATGCAGTTCCTGCCTTTACAGCTTTCCTCGTCCCAGCTAACATTCCCAAGGTTTTTCTTTTAGAGAAATGCATCCTGTTGCTGACAAGGTGGCGATCGGAGCATTAGTACTGGGACAGGGTGACCTGAGCACCCAGCTCAGGACTACGTCCCTCCTTGCCCTGGCCACATTACTTCGAGTTGGCATAATCGGGGTGGAGTATGGCAGGTTGATGAGTTACCAGTCTGATGCAGGAGTTGATGCCAAAAGGACCCCGGCTGCTCCTTCCACTCCTTTTAGTCCGCTGGGAGTGGGAGTCAATTCTACTGTCCCCGCTCCAAGGCCACCCCCAGTTCCTGTGCTACTTGCCCAGCCCCAGGAACTGTGGGCAGGCAGACCTAGGGCCCCCCGGGTCCCCAGGACCAGCGGGCAGGCAGGAGAGGGGAATGCAGGGCCGCAGGGGAAGGTGGAGCACGCAGCAGGTGACGCTGTAGCAGAGGCCTCATTAATCACCTCTCCAGCCCCCAGCTCTGCAGTGGCAAGACCATATTAGATTTTAAATTGGAAAGCAGAGAACATGGCAGTTAGCCGGGAGCTCCCTCTACCCTGGGCCCCTGGTCACGGCCTCAAGAGAGGGAAGGTGCAGTAGGGAGAAGAGAAGAGAACTGACCCCACCACAGTCCAGAGCCCTGCCCCCCTCTCCCCATGTACCCAGAGCCAGAGGAGCTGTCCAGGCCATATCGCCCTGCAAAGGGCCAGGTTAGAGTCTAAGAAGGGGCAGAATGAAAAGAAGGAAGCACAGCAGCCACCTTGGGGAGAAGTACAACCCATCTGGAAGTTAGTGCCTTTGGGGGCTTGAGGGCTGTATGAAGCCAGGTTCCAGGGTGTGGCATCCATGGGCTAGGACGAATGGTAATGACTTGTGGCCCGTGGGTGTGTTTGGACTTGCAAGCACACATTCATGTATACCCACAGACCCACGTGCTCACAAAGGCACACGCATGCTCACAGGAGGCAGCAAGTCGGTGCGGTAGAAATTTTGAGCCCAGGCTGTGGAACAGGTAGACCCAGTTCAACCCCCTTATTTGCCACTTTCTTCCTGTATGCACTAGGATGATTTCCTTTGCCTCTCAGTCTCAGTTCCTTCATATGTAAAGTGGGAAGTATTGATTCCTAGCATAAAAGCTGGTTCTCTGGGTGAAAGACAGCCCTCAGGAGGTCCATGCCTGACCCAATAACTGTGGGTGCCCTACCCACAGTTCAAGGGCAGGCAGCTGCCCTGGGGCTGCCCCAGGAGCCCTGGGGAGTGGCAGGGCCAAGCTCCCTGGCTGTGCTCCTGACTGGGTAGTGAGGGTGCTGGCAAGTCAACAAAGCACAGCAGGCATTGTCGTCGGACCTTCACACACCCCAATCCCACTCTGGGCCAAATCACGTGAGGCCAAGCATTCCTTGCTTTCTGCCACCTATAAGGTCTTCCTAAACTGGCTCTGCCTGAGCTCCCAAAATTGCGCATGGAACACCCCACCCCTCAGAACACCAGTGCTCAGCCAAGGTTGGGAAGCCAACATCATCGGTGGGTGGCACTCTTCCTCCCCAAGGGGTAAGTGATGACAGGTCAATTCTCCTGAGCCTTTATAAAAAATCTAAAGAAGCCCCATGGCTTCTCTCCCTGCCCAACCCCAGACCGAAAAGAGGGGAGCAGATACTGCCATGCCTGCCATCTTCACTCTCCTGTGGGACCCCTGCTCCAGGCTCTTCCCTTCTGAAAGGCGGTGAAGACTGCAGGAGATAAAGTCAGGTATGAGGTACACTTTCCATTATGGTAGCATTAACCACCTCTTGGCTATTTAAATGTAAATTCGATAACATGCAATGAAATTTAAAATTCAGTGTCTCAATCTCCTAAGCCATGTTTCAAGTGTTGCATCGCCATGTGTGGCTACTGGCTACCATACAGGACACACTACAAAATGTTGCCCTCATCACAAAACGTTCTGTAGATAGCACTGTTCAGGGGTGGACAACCACTGGGTTTAAATCTGTTACACTCAAATTAGTAATCTTAGGAACTGTGCTCCCTGGGTCCCAGTTTCTCCGTCTATAAAATGGAATAGTTAGAGTTCGTATCTTATAGGGTGATCGTGAGAATTGAAGGAGTTAATTCTGGTAAAGCACTTAGAATGATGCCAGGCTTGTGGCAAATTCTCAGTCAACAGTAGCATTCCCTGTTTTTATTCACAAAGTCCTTTTTGGCTCACTGGATCCTGGAAGGTGAGAGCTGGCAGGGCCCTCAGTTACTTTTCCCATTTTGCTGGTGGGGAAATGGAGGCTTGGGTTCAGGAAGTGATTTGGGCAGGGGTACCCAGCCTGTTAGGGGCTGTGCCGGGACCAGGTGGGCAGACTCCTGGCTGTTGGCCATTACCTACCCCCACCCATGCTCTTTCCATCTGGCAAGAAGACCCCAACCCTGAGATCCCAAAGCCCAAGATTATCTACCACCCCAACCCAGGATGGAGGGAGACAAAGCTGCCCCTCATAGCTCAGGAAGTAGTGAACTCTCTGTCCCTGGAGGCATGCCCACAGATGGTAGACAGTCCCAGAGGTTTTTGAGGGTTTACTCTTCTTTTTTTAAGAGAGAGAGAGAGAGAGAGCAAGCAGTGGGGAAGGGCAAAAGGAGGGGGTTGGGAGAGAGAGGGAGAGAGAGAGAGAGAGAGAGAGAGAGAATCCCAAGCAGGCCCTACGTTCAGCACAGAGCCAGACACAGGGCTCAGTCCCATAACCATGAGATCATGACGTGAGCCGAAATCAAGAGTTGAGTCACCCAGGTGACCCTGAAGAGTGTATTCTTCAGTTGGGCAAGATGCTCTCTGAGCCCCAACATCCTGAGTACCAGCCGTGTCCCAAGGTCCCTGTGTGGCCTGGGAAAGCCCTCTGGGTTCAGTTTCCTCCTGCCAAAATGAGGGAGGGATGAGATGTTCACAAAGGCTACATGGGCTCAGATTCTCAAGTCCAGAGTCTTCCTTGCCTGGAGCCTGGCCAATAGGAGGTGCTCCCGTTCATATTTGTACTCCAGATTTGCCTAGACTGCCAGGGGTTGACCAAGAGAGGGTAGTAGGAGGGTGTGACGGAGGAAGGGGGTCAGTAGCAGAGAAAACGAGGAGACAGTCTGGGGCTGGAGGACCCACTAGCTTGTGCTGGCAGATGCTCTTTATCAGTTGCCAGTTGGGGCTGTGCTGGGGAACTGCCAAGGGCTGACTGCCCATCTTCTCCCTGTAGGACCCACCCCTGCCCGCCTCCGCCCTCCCCTGCCCACCCCTGCTGGACAAGGGCCAGGTACTTTGGGGAGAAGGGAGGCTTCCAAGTGTGCAAACAGGCAGAGTCCTTGAGCCCATCCTGCTCTGTGCCAAGCACCAGGGGTCAGCATTTGTGGACACAGATATGGGAAGAGAGATGTCTCCTGCAGGATTCTTGCCCACAGACACAAGTAGTACAAGGAGTGACTGCAGGAGATCAGAAGAGGGAGCCATTGTCATCCCCCTGGCCAGCAGAGATGGCCCCCCAGAAGAGGGATAGGAGCTGGGCCTAGTAGAACGGGGAGGGTTTGAAGAGACAAAGGCATAGTGAGCAAATGGGGCAGGCACCTGTTCTAACAGAGATGGTCCCTCTGAGTGTATTTCTGTGCCCACTTCAACCGCTGGCCCTGCAGGACAGTTCCTTGCCCGTACCCAGAGCCGCCAGGCTGCTGGGGAGATGGTCAGGAAGCCCCAGTTGCTAGAGCCAAACAATGAAAACAGTGAACAGAGCTGAGCTGTGGAGCTGTCCAGCTCTGGGTTCGAGTCTCAGCTTGCCGCTCCTCAGCCGTGTGACCTTGAATAAGTTACTTAACCCTTCTGGACCCGGATATCTTTCTGGGGATAATGACCTTAAGAGTAAGGGGAGGATGAAAGCGACACATGAAGGTGCTGAGTGCATGATGGGCACACAGGGAGCACTGAGTCATAGCGTTACCTGCCCCAGCTGCCTGGCTCCAGACCACAGGAGACAGAATGGGCACATTCAGGCTCTGCCATATCTCCTGGATGACCTTGCAGAAGGCACACCCTAGCTCTGGGCCTCAGTTTCCCCATTTGTCATATGGGGCTTATATTGCCTTTCCTGTCAATACAAGCAGTCAGATAGCAGCAAACCTACCTCAGATGTGAGGATACTGTGCCATAATTACTACAGTAGCACATGGAATCAGAAGCTCTAGAATTGGACCTCAGGCCTCAGGGGCCTTATACGGCCCTGCTAGCCTCTAACTGGGGCCTCTCGCTTCAGGGGACAGGCCTGGGCCCAGTGGCCCTGTCACTATGGAGAGACCAGGCTCTGGCTCTGGGGGGCCCAGGCCCTCTCACTCCCAGGACCCCTTTTCCCTCCCTTGGGCTCTGGGATAATGAGGGTCTACAGGGGCCAGGCCCTTACTAATCCCCTATTAAAACTTGAAAGGGGCCAGGGAACCTCCAGAATAAACTCATTAACTTTCATGGGATAATAAATGTATCCCATTAAATTCTCATTCTTATGCTGGGCCAGCTTAACCTCCAGACCCCAGAGGGGTGGGCTCCCTGCCCACTGTATCCCCAGGCTCCCCCTATATCCACCTGCTGTTGTGCTCCACCCCCCCCAGTGAGCTGAGAGCTGGTGCTACCACAAGGTAGGGATCAAGGCTGACCTCATCTCAGAACTCTGGGTACCCCTCCCCATGCTGGCCTTGTCCCTGTCCTTGGGAGGCCAGCAGCTGTGGCCCCGGAGGGGGAATGCCTGGTGGTACCTCCGCAGGAACTATCAGAGGATCAGCGGGGGTGGCAGATGTGAGCACAGTCTTGACCCTAGGTGCCCCTCACCAAACCCAGGTGACCCCACTCCACAGATGGAGAAACAGAGACCCAAGTGGGCAGCCCCTTGCCCAGGTCGCACAGCCCGTGAGGCACAGATTTGGGATCGGAACCTGAGGTTTCCTGGCTGTCTGATGCAGAAAGATTTGCAATAGCACCACAGTGGGGCAGCCCAGCCGCCCCGAGGCAGAGTCTGAAGCCTGATGCCCCCTGCAGCAGGTCCCCCGGGCGGGGCCACCACATGAGGACCCCCATCCTTCACCACTGCCTCCGCACAGACTGATTCCAGCTCCACAGCCCACCAGCACTGTGAACCCTCGGCAGCCTCCTGGACCTCCGTGAGCCTCAGTTTCCCCATCTATAAGACAGGGACAATTAACACCCACCTAGTTGGATGTTAGGAAGAAAAGTCCCCAGTCGTCGTCGCTTTCCCCAGAGGCTAGACAACCCACCCCTCCTTCCAATCCAAGCCCGCCTGCCGGGGGCATTGAGCACAGGGCTCCTGTCTGTAACCTCACCAAGCTGGGCCCCCCGGAGGAGGGGGCAGAGCAGGCGCCCTTTCCTAAGCTGCCCAGTCTGGGCCTCGGGGGTGGGGGGAGGGGCCTCCAATCCCAAGAGGGGCCACCGGGGGGCGGCGCGGGCCGGGAGGCGGGAGCGGGAGAGAATCCACCGGGGAGGCATCCTGAATGGCTCATTAGTGCCGATGAAAGCCTTTTTTCATTTCGTCTAAATACTTTAAACAGGGCTCCCTCCGATGTCTATTTGCATAGCTTAAGAGCTAATGCGGGGGGAGGGCCCAGGCGACGGCGGGGCCACACCAGGGCCGGGGGCTGCCGGGAAGCTCCGGCCTCGTCTGCAGGGGGGCTGGCTGTGAAGGCGGAGGTGGGGGGGAGGGTACGGGTGTTTCCCGGACCCAGCCCTCTTGGAGGAAGTGGCCCCCGGCCCTTCGTCCCTACTGGAGGAGAGGAGAGAGGAGCAGCCCCGGGGGTGCATTCCTGTGTTCTGGCAGCAGGTGGAGCAGTCACGTGGGGATCGTGGGGGACCCGTCCACCACCTACACGCAGGCCTAGAGGCATTCTGTAATATCCCCATTTAACCGATGAGGATGCTGACATGCTCGGGGTCACACACACCGCCACCCAACAGGGAACGTGCTCCCTCAGAGAGGAGAGGCCCCATCCAGGGCCATCTCCTCCCCACCCTGGGGCTGCCTCACCGAAGCTGGGGCAGGGGTGGGTGGGGGCTGCCCCCAGCCTCCGGCGGTGTGGCCTCTCCCTCAGCACCTCCTTCGAGAAACTACAGTTTAGAGCCCTAAGTCTCATAAAACCCCTCCCAAGTGCCCATTTTACACCCGAGAACACAAAAAACCCCGGAGAGGCAACTTGCCCGTGGCAGAGCTGACCCTTGAACCCAGATATGTGGGACTCTAGGGCCCTGCCCAGAGAAACTGGGCTACTGGGTTCTGGGTTCGGCCCCAGACTCAGATGTGCTTTGGGCACCGGGTGGGTGCTCCCTGGGTCCCAGGCAGAAGGCTTCCTGAGGGTCCAGACCAGGGCAGGCTCAACTCAGGCTCCAGATGCCAGAAATTCCGGCCCAGGCCCTACTTCCAAACTGCACCAGACCTTGGACAAGTCCATTCTTTCTCTGAGCCTTAGTTTCCTCACCTGACTGGAGAGCTCTCTTGGTAGCTCAGCTCTCCTCCTGTGAGGCAGGCTAGTACCATGGGAAGACCAAGGCTTTGAAGCCATGTCAGCATAGGTTAGATCCCAGCTTCACCACTGTGCTACTGGGCAGGTCCTGCCCCTCTAGGCTTCAGGTTCTATGTAATTCCCCTCTCATGGAGTTGTAGTATCAATTCAATAATACAAGATCTGGGACCAGCCTGACTCAGAGTCTGGAAAAACAGCAGGTACCGGATGAGACTGAGCGTCTGGGGCCCTGACACCCCCTTTCACCATCCCCTGCCTCACACTCCCTCCCTCTGTCAAGTCTCTGCACCTTTGAACTCAGCCCAGGCAGAGAACCCCAGGAACCTGGTGGCAGGGGGGACAGGTCACAGGGCCTCAGGCTTCCATAATGCCCTCTCCCCAGAAATGGCTTGTCTCCCAGAAATGTTATCTTACCCTCTCTGACAGTGGGTAGCACCCTCCGGGACCAAGTGGCAGCTGATTACGGAATCAATTTGCTCGTTTGATATGCTATCTCGATCTCATTTAACCAAGTGCTCAGTCCCCCCAGATAACACAATCAGTGCAATCGACAGTGACGGGAGGTGCCCATTAGCTCCGCTCCGTTGCCTGGCACCCACCTGGCAGCCAGCGGGAGGAGCCGGGCCCGCTTTGGTCCCTTCCTGAGATGCAGGATTTCCTTGCCCTCCCTCTCCCAGTCAAGAATCCCACAGGCACCTCCCCTGGGAGCCACGGGCCACATCTCTTATCGGGCAATCCTGGAAGGGGACACTGGTCTTCAGTCTATGTGATTAGAAGGGCTCCTCTTCCTCGTGCCGTGTTAAAATCAGTCTCAGCTCACCTGACAAAGACCGTGTGGCATCTGGGAGGTGGGCAAAGGGAGTAGCCCTGTCCTGGCATGTCATAGGCACTGCCTGGCCCCTCCGTCACTGACTCAAATGAAAGACACAGGGCACTGGCAGACCATCTGCTCTGGAGGGTATGGGCCTGGCTGAGCATCTAGTTTGGGCGTTGTGTCGTCAGTGTCTGGCACAGAATGCCAAAGCACAGATGGGCTGCTTTAGTGGCCATCTCAGGAGATAAGGGTTGGTCCTGTTTTCTCAGGGCCTTGGGGCACCATGACCCAGAACCATGGAGAGCCCTCTGACCTGCACTTATCTCCCCTACCCCGTCTCCTCCCTCCTCCCATTCGTCTGACACTTCAGAGCTGCTATGGGCTCCTGAACAGAATGTAGGCCATCTGCCACTTCCTCATGCCTGCCAATCCGTGGGGTGGGTGTGAGCCTGTGGAATGACAACCCCACCATCAGACATTCAGAGGAACCAACCTTCTCCTTGCAAACTGTTAACTCGCTCTGGCTGAGTTTCCCTTCAAGTGCTCATGCAGCCATTTTGAGAGCAGTTAGAACCAGAATATCTTCCTGGCCTTCTCGGAACTGGCAGAATTCTATATGAGCTGAATCTGGAGCCAGCATCCATTGACCTTTTCCTGGCAGTTAAGGATCTGGAGAGCCTAGTGGGCCACAAGCAGAATATGCATCATCTGTCCAGCGAGGTAGTTGAAAAAAATCAAAATAATCAGTAGCAGAGCAACCTGTACCTCAAACCAGCAACAGCACATACATTTCATCTTCCATAGCCTTTCTAATTGATTAGTAGTGGGCTGCCCGGATAACCATGTTGAGAAGGATTCTGAAGTCCCATGTGGCTCAGTAAGAAATACCCAAAACTGGGGCGCCTGGGTGGCTTAGTCGGTTGAGCGTCCGACTTTCGCTTAGGTCATGATCTCGTGGTTCGTGGGTTTGAGCCCCGCGTCGGGCTCTGTGCTGACTGCCAGCTCAGAGCCTGGAGCCTGTTTCAGAGTCTGTGTCTCCCTCTCTCTCTGACCCTCCCCTGCTCGCGCTGTCTCTCTCTCTCTCTCTCCTAGAAATAAATAAAAAAAAAAAAAAAAAAAGAAATACCCAAAACTGGCTAATAATGGCTGTCATGGATCAGGGCTAAACATTCTATCCCTGCTTTAGACCCTGCCCTAGATGGACCCTGGCCAGTGTCATAAGAAAGATAATGGAAACTTGGAGCGACATAGCAAATGAGGAAAAGAAGTAATATCATCTCCGTTAATCCTAAAAAAGAAACCCCATTTTACAGATGAGTAGACTCAGTTGCAGAGAGTTTAGGTTATTTGCCTGAGGTCACACAGCCTCAAATTTGAAGGATTTGAAGCCACATATGCTTTACTCTAGATCTTGGCTTTTCCGATTCACATCACTGTTCTAAAAGGATCAAAAAAAAAAAAAAGACATAAACGATTTTCTGAGAAATGAGAGAAATAGGACCTCATGGAACCCTACCCAGGATGCCATGCAGCCGTGAGGGAATCCAAAACAAAACCCCAAATATATGAGGCATTTCCTGAAACTAATGACCGGCAGCTTCACTGAGAACAGAAAATGAACTTGAAAACCCTATAATCTTGGGCGGAAAAGTGACTGTGGTGGAGGATAGGACTCTTGCTAAGGGCTTTATCTCAGGTCTTCAACGGACTGGTGTGTGACCTAGAGCAAGCCACGTCCTTTCTTTTTTCTTTTTTAATGTTTATTATTTTTAAGAGAGAGACAGACAGACAGTGAGCAGGGAAGGGGCACAGAGAGAGGGGGAGACACAGAATCCGAAGCAGGCTCCAGGCTCTGAGCTGTCAGCACAGAGCCCGACGCAGGGCTTGAACTCACGGACCACGAGATCATGACCTGAGCCGAAGTCAGATGCTCAACTGCTCAACCGACTGAGCCACCCAGGCGCCCCCATTTCCTCTCTTTGGCCTGTTTCCTCAGCTACAAAACGAAGGCCCCAGTTAGGAATGGCAAATATGTATTTGTCATGTCAGTCTGAGGTATCAAGCCTAAGTGTCTGGAGTCTTATGTTGAGAAGGATTCTGCGGTCGAATCTGAGAATAGCAGGAAACGGTGGAAAGAAAGATGATTAGCAGTGTCCACCTCTGGAATCAGAGGGGAAACATCCTTGAGCTATGTGATATCACCTCCTTTCCAGCTCTCCAATCCTATAGCTCCTGGTTGTCAAGAGTGAGCACCCTCCCCAAGGTGCTTTGTCAATGGAGAGATGGATCTCCTACTATCTGGACCAGGTGAGATGCTGCTCACTGTGGGGCCGGGGGGCACCTCTGATCATTCGTTATTATTTCAGGACTCTTCTCAGAGACCCCAACCACGGGGGAAGGGCAGGCCCCAGGCATCGAAGAGACGGATGGGGAACCGACAGCAGCCCCCACACCTGAGCAGCCTGAGCGAGGCGTCCACTTCGTCACAACAGCCCCTACCCTGAAACTGCTCAATCACCACCCGCTGCTCGAGGAATTCCTACAAGAAGGGCTTGAGGGGGGCGAGGAAGGGCTGAAGCCAGCACTGCCCTTCCAGCCTGACCCACCTACACCATTCACCCCGAGTCCCCTTCCCCGCCTGGCCAACCAGGACAGCCGCCCTGTCTTCACCAGCCCCACTCCGGCCATGGCCGCGGCACCCACTCAGCCCCAGTCCAGAGAAAGACCCTGGAGCCTGGAGTCAGGGTCCCCTGTGCTTCGTATCTCAGCCCCCCTACTACCAGTGCCCACCCCAGGCCCAGGGGAAAGGCCCAGTACCACACTCCCTAGCAGAGCATGGACTCCAACCCAGGAGGGTCCTGGAGACATGGGCAGGCCGTGGGCTCCAGAGGTCGGGTCCCAGACCACGGGGCTCGGGATGGAGGGCACCATCACCACCTCTACAGCTTCAGGGGACGATGAGGAGACCACCACCACCACCATCACCACAACCATCACCACCGTCCAGCCACCAGGTCAGCTACCTGCTGGCTTGCAGATCTGGAAATGGGGATGGGGGAACTGCAGGGCCCCTGAATTCCTCAGTCTCTGTCACGGTGCCACCCTGCCTTGCCCTTGGGCACCAAGGGCCAGCGTGCAGGAGGCATGTGGATTGGAACCAGATAGACCTGGGTTCAAATCCTGACTGGAAGCATCTCCAACAGACCCTAGGAATTTTGCTGAACCTCTCTGAGCCTCATCTGTTAAATGGCGATAAGAAGATGTACCTCAATGAGCCATTGTGAGAACTGAGATAAGGTTGCACATAGTAGGTGCTCAAGAAAAGGTGGTCCCTTCTTTCAACAGGGGAATAGACGGCCTAAGAGGTGGGCTTCACCATACACACACACACACACACACACACACACACACACACACCGGTCAGCCTTGGTTCAATTTCACCAGAGCTGGGCTTAGCCTTTTGTTTCCTCCTGCCTCCCAGGCCCTTGTAGCTGGAATTTCTCAGGCCCAGAGGGCTCTCTGGACTCGCCCACAGCCCCCAGCTCACCTACTGATGTCGGCCTGGACTGTTTCTACTACATCTCCGTCTACCCCGGCTACGGTGTAGAAATCAAGGTAAGCAACCTGGATCTGGCAGGGCTGGTTATCTTTCCAGAAAGATGCTGGCTACTGTGGGAGGTGGGGATGCTCAGGGGCATCTGCTGGAGGGGGGCCTAGAGCCAGGGCTGGGCTGAAAACTTGGCCAGCTTTTGCCCCATGCACCAGGGAGGAAAGAGCTACTGTTCTCCACCTGCAATGCCTTAGGTTGAAAGGGGCTGTGGGAGGGACAGGCGAACCCGTGCTCTTCCCGGAGAACTCAGGAGACCTTGAGAAGGGACTCTACCCTCGGAGGGGCAGGGGATTGGGTGAGCCTCTGAATTTATGTGGCTGAGGAGCAAGAACTCAGGGCTGCATGGTTGGGCCCAAGTGAGCCATGGACTCACTTATTCACTCACTCATTCCTTCAGCAAATACCCCCTGAACGGCTCCTCTGGGCCAGGCCCTGCGCTGGCTCCTGGGGTGCAGCGGTGGGAGAGACAGACATGGGACACCATTAGCTGGTGGGCGAGTCAGACCCACAGTCCCAGCCTCCTGCCGCCTGCCTCCCTGGGCCATCTCATCCCTCCCTTGGGTTAAGACTCTCTTAATCCTTACACCTGAGCCTACAGGTCTTCATGGATGTCCCATAGGCTCTTCCACCTCCATGCACCTCAAATCCAACCCATCCCTTTTGCTCACCCAAACCTGCTTACCGCACCACTTCTGACCTCATAGATGGACCTAACCCATCAGAAACACGGAACAGGGCCACCACTGTGCGATGTGGATGGCCCCTGGAACTGTGCACAGCGAGGCCGGCCTGGCCCTTCTTTCTCCCTTGTCCCCGAGTCTCACTGGCCCCTGCCCGTGTTCTATGATGACATCCCCCAAACCTCAGATCTGCCTGCTTCTCCCCTCCATCCCCACAACCACCACATGATCCAGCCTCCATCATCCCTCCCCTAGATGATGCAGTGGCTGCCTCACTGGTCACCCCACTCACGCTTGTCCCCACTGTCCCCCACCTCCCCTGGAGTCATTTTTTTTAATGTTAATTTATTTATTTTGAAAGAGAGAGAGAGGACACCTGTGCATGCATGGTGGGGGTGGTCAAAGACAGAAGGAGAGAATCTCAAACAGGTTCCACACTGCACAGAGCCTGATGTGGGGGTTGATCTCACAAACCATGAGATCGTGACCTGAGGTGAAATCAAGAGTTGACACTTAACAGAATGAGCCACCTCGGCACCCCTGTGGTCATTTTATTCTATTCTATTTTATTTTGTTTTGTTTTGTTTTGTTTTATTTCATTTTATTTTTATTTCAGTAAGCTCTGATGCCCAACGTGGGGCTTGAACTCATGACCCAGAGATCAAGAGTCACAAGCTCTTCCAGCTGAGCCAGCCAAGTGCCCCTCCACTGCAGTCGTTTTTCCCACATGAAATCAATCCTCCACACACACATACCTCCCCAGGGGCCTCTGAATCACAGCCAGTCCCTCTGACCCGTGTCCAGCCACTTCCTCCCTCATTGTCTACTGCCCCTTTGCACTGAGCAACATGCAGCTAACTGGGTGGGCCAAGCCCGCCTTCCTCCCTCTGCCCAGAAGAATGGTCCTAATATCCCCACCCAGGACTCCCCCTTGGTGTCACTTTCTCTGTGAATTCTCCCCCGATGCCTCATCCTGGGGGTCTGTTTAGAGCTGGCCAGCTCCCCAGCTGGACCTCGAGCTCCTTGAAGGGTACCTTAGAGTACAGGACTCCACGGACTGACCGAACGGACAGGTGGCTGGAGGACAGAAGGAATGCAGTGACATTGGCCTGAGTCTGGAGACAGAATGGAGGTGGAGAGAGGCATTCAGCCCAGGTGAGGGAATCAGGCAGGTGACGGAGGAGCACAGAAAAGGGGGTAGAGGAGGCGTCCAGGAAACAGGGCGCTGTTGCTCGCTCCCAGCTCTCGGCCTGCTCCCCACCCAGCCCAAAGCCTCTGGATCTGGGCCTGCAGCCAGCTACACCTGTCCTGGAGATGTCAGGTCCAGGTCGCTGAGCCAGGCCCAGAGTGGGGGGCTCTCTGCCACCACTGGTGGATCCCTCCCCTTCTTTCTGTAACTGCTCCTGCTCTGCCAAGCCCCGTGCCCCTCGCTCTGGGCTGACTGGGAGGGTAATTAGGAGCAGCCACCAACACCCCCCTGAGCCATTAGCACTCAGTGCCGCTTAATTAAGGTAATTAATGTAAAATCATCACCTAATGAGAGGTGGCACCGGCTGTGGCTCACCGGGTGGAAGGCGCCAGCTGCAGGTGTGGGAAAGGGGACGGGAAGGGGCAGATGCCAGGCCGGGTACCCTCCTGCGAGCCCGGGCCGTCTGCATCTGCACCCCAAGCCTGCCATCCCCACTGAAGCGCAGCAGGCCAGGCCGGGCCCAGTCCTGGTACTCTCCACAAGGGAGCAAGATGCCCGCTTTGCCTGCCCCAGCCATGGCCCGGGCACGAGCCCCACCCTAGCTGCCCTCCCCCACCCCCCGTATAAGCCCTGTGTCTGTTGTCTGGTGCTGCCACATTTTTTTTTCCATCAGAATATGAAAACTGTTACCAGGCAACCTTGAGAGGAAGACCTGCCCTGCATTGCTGTCTGGAAATGTGGCAGGCAGCTGCTGGCTGCCTCTCTACCATGGAGCACAGTCCTTGGGGACCCTATTGGCCCTGATGGCCTGAATCAGAGTCTGAGGCCATGGCAGGAAGGCCAGGAAGGAAGGGGCAGAATCAGCCGAGGCTGGAGCAACCGTTAAGGCTCGGCTCCTTCCGGGGCCAGTTCTAGCAACCTCTGCTCCTAACTGGGCCTCCTTGCCACGCCACAGAGCTCGCTTTGGAACCTGAAACACTACTGATAGATACTGCAGACCAATGCCCGTGGATAGTTGGGAAAACTGAGGCTAGCAAGGAGAGGGAAACGCCCAAGGTCACTCAATTAATCACTAACTAGTGTGTTTTGATGAATGACTTTGTTCTCCGAATATAAATTGAGCAATTACCGTGTGCCAGACTCGGGGCTGGCGCTGGACACAGTTCCTGGGGGTGACAGAAGCCGTAAACACTGACCACAGAATGCCCACCGCCATTGGGACAGAGTGGGAAGCGCAGGGGACTGTGGGAATGCCTGGATGGGGCACGCTTCGCCAGCCGGGAGGGTCGGAGAAGCATTCTGGAGGTAATGAGACAAGTGAGAGGTCAGCAGACAAGCGGGCTGGGGAGCGGCGGGTATGTCAAGCTGCCCGTCGAAGGTTTCCCAGGCAGTTTGGACAGGTGACTTTATCACACAGGAGCAGAAGGTGAGCTTAGGGGCTTCTGGAGTGTGCTCCTGCCAGAGGCTAGGCCAGAAAGCAGGGCTCTTCTGCCCAGGGCAGCAGGGGCCGAAATGGGTGAGGCGGCTGAAAAGCCCAGAAGGTGCCTGTGGCTCCTTCCGACTGGGGAAAGGCTTGTGGCTTCTCTCCATTGTGGGTAAGCCCCTGCCTGCCCCTCCATGAATTCACAGGGATGGTTCAGGGTACATAGAAAGGATGGAATCTAGGCAGGGAGGATGGGAGAAGCTACGGGAGGAGAGGAGCATGTTGAGGACCCACAAGTCACATCCCTGACACCATGCTGAGTCCCTACCATGTGACCACAGCCCTGGCTAAAGTCCGGGGCCCCCAGGCAAGACCCTTTGCATGAAGAACAGCCTCACAGTTTCCAGAATCTCTACGTCCCCAGCTCTTCGTGTCTTGGACCACAGCCCCTCATAACCTGCGTTATGCTCTGCCCCCTGGCCTTCAGGGTGCTGCAGCTATTTGTGAGGCTAGGGTCTGAGACGCCCCCAGGAAGGGGGCAGATCAGGCCCGCCATAACCAGAAGAAGTTTGCCTGTTTCAGCTGGCTGGCGTCAGGTGCTGGGCTAGGCTCTCTCTTGAGAGATCCAGAGAAGCCCCTTCAGGATGGCCCATGTGGGTCCCATCCCCTCTCCAGGAAGCCAATCTCTCCTGAGGGCTTCAGGCCTTTCTGGGCCTGGCACATGCCTCTCGTTGCACTTGGCATTCCAAGAACCTTCCCACTGCCAGCCTCCATCTTGGCTTGGCTGTTCTCTGTACCATCTGGAGCCTGGGCGCAGCTGCCCATAGTCCCTACCCTCGTGCCCCAGGTGGCTGCACTGGAACACAGCTCTCCTGTGCCAGGTCAGCTGCCAGTTTTATAGCTGGGACACTAGGACCAGGCCTGATGTGGACACCAGTAGGGTGGCGGGTCAATGGGGTGAGATTCCTGGGCAACCTCCTCTTTTCTGGCTCCTGGAGGGCTCATCTGAGGGGGGTTTCAGGGACACGGGCAGGTCTAGCCCCATGGATCTAGGCCCCTCTCCCCATCCCTAAGGCAGACTCTATCCCATAAGAGTTTGTAGACAGCAATCAGTTCAGACAAGAGCACAGAGGCGGCCATGTGGGGCTGGGGCTCCAGTCCTGCCTCCGCACCCCATCTCTTGGTGACTGGGCAGAGCCCCTGGCCTTCTCCCGACCGGTTTCCCTCTCTGTAAAAGGACATGAACCAGATGATGCAGAAGGTCCTTCCCAGCCCATCCTCCTGAGCATCCTTTTCTGGGTTCAGGAGGTTTCCTCATAAGCCAGACTGGGCAGTGGCCCCTCAAATTTTGACCCTGCTTCCTACTTCTTAGCAGCTGTAGAACCTGGGTCAGAGAGAGGGTGGCTCCCAGGTGCAGTGCCTCCTAGGCAGAGCCTGGCAGACCTAAAGCTGAGGGTCTTTTGGTGACAGCTGTCACCATGGCAAGAGCCATGGGCTTACCAAGGTAGGGCCCAGATCTCCCCAGGAGAGCAGAAGAGAACCACTAAGGTGTGCTTGGTCTGTGCTAAGCCCCTTACAGGTGGGATCTAACTTAATCCTTACAACCCTATCACATGGGTATAGCCATCCCATTTCACACACGAAACTGGGGTTCAGAAAGGTCCTGTGACTTGCCCAAGGCCCTTTCAAGTAGTCAGCAATGGAGTCGGGGTTTGACTCTAGGACTTAAGAGCCCCTGTTCTTCCCCTGGCCCAGGAGGTTGGAACCGTGTGGCAAATCAAAAGAGGGAGTCCAGCTGGGGACTGTTGGCGGGGGGCTGCACCCCAATCCCTTTTCTCAACTCAGCCCTGCCTAGAATTCCTCCAGTTTGGCGGCAGGGCCTGGGGCGCTGTGCATGAAGACAAAGCCCTGAACCAGGAATCGGGGGTCCTGGCCTGGAGTCCTGGCTTTGCTGTGGATTTACTGTGTGACCCAAAGAGGAACCTTCAACGTCTCTGATTACAAGGTTCCCTTGTCTATAGAGTGGAGGCAAACACAATCTGCTCTGCCTCCCTTATTGAGATTTTGTGAGATCTGAGAGGATAATGGATGTGAAAAAGCTTGGAAATCTATAAAGGGTCTTGGGGGGAAAATTGTGATTCTAGTATTGTTTGGAGTGGAGAGGCACATGGATGGGGGAGCACATGGGTGTGAGGGCACACGTGTGCCATGCCAAGTGTTTGAGGAGGCTGTGTGCATCAACTGTGTGCATCACGCGTGGGTGTTGGTGGCCAAGAGGGTTTAGTGGAGCAGGGCCTGTGGCCATCTTCCCGGGGTTGGGGGCTCAGGTGCTGGGGGTGGGGCTCAAACACCAGAGTCACCCTTGAGCTCGTCTGCCTGTGCAGGGTTTTACTCGGGGGGGGGTGGGGTGGCACCATCCCATCTATGAGTCACACCATTAGGGCATGTTCTGGAGACCTGACTGACAGCTTCCGTGGGGACAAACAGCCAGTCAAGGCTGATGGTCTGGGGTTGGTGGAGCACAGCCTAAGTCCTCCTCACCTCCCATTCAGGAAGGAGTCAGCCCCCTCAAAGTGGCTATGTTCCCTCCCTTGAACGGCCCGCATGGTCTGCTGGAAGCCGGACAGTGCTAGACAGGGTTGTGCGGGAACTGTCCTCGCCTCCCTCTGCCCTATTTTCCCCCTGCCCGGTCCCCCGCTCCCACTCTTGTCGCCGGCTAGGGGTGTGGGAAGACAGCCCTTGTGAGCAGAACTGACATTTCAATCTGTCTCCCAAGCTCTTCAGATGCCTGCAAATTGCATCAAGACTTCATCACCCTCCTTGTCCAATGCTCAGCCCTGTCTGGCCCCTGTCAGGCCTGGCCTTCAAACAAGTGACAAATTACATTGCAGCCACTGCAGCAGGCCTGCAAGTGGGTGCTGGGAACCCAAGGGACCAGAGCCGCACAGACAGCCCCTAGCCTAGAACAGGGTGCCTTCTGGATGTGAGCCCCAGGCAACCCAGGACCACTCCCTTCCAAGATCTCACGGCAACCCCTCACCGCCAGGCTGGGCTAGAAGCCAGGCTGGCTTGAGGGGGTCATGCCTTCTCTTGATCAGAGGGAGGCAGGGGCCTCAGCTCCCAGTTTTCCCAGTTTTACCCCGGGCTTCAGAGGGTGGGATCGAAGGATGGTTGTTGAGAACGTAAATCTTGGAAAGAGCCAAATCTGGCCAAGACCCAAGTCACTCTAAACCAGGAGGGCCTGAGGTCTGGGAATAAAGATGTAGGGCCATCTGGATGTCTGGATGGCTTTCTGCAGGTAACACCACCAGGAGGTTGGGAGGGAAGGAATTGCCTTTGTCTCCAACAAGGCAAGACTCTGCTACTTAACATCTTTGTGATCTTTTGCTGAGTTCCTTAGTCTCTCGGAGCCTCTGTTTACTTACGGGGATCTTACCACCTGCCTTATGGAAGTGTGGTGAGAATGACATCGTATCTATAAACAGAACAAGGCTTGACCCTCTGTAGGTGCTCCGTGAATGGTCATTGTTGTTGTGGGGCCGCCTCTGCTGGTGGCAAAACAGCAGGGTCAGGAGCTGAAGCTGTAGGTCAAAGGATGTTTACGGGAATGAGGCAAAATGCTAAGTTCATTTCCCTTCCTCCTCCTTCCCAGGACCTCTCAGACCCACCTGCTGCACGCTCTCCCTGTGCCCGCAACCCCTCCATTCCCCCCTGGAGGATTCCTGCTGCATGCATTCAGTGCCACTTAAGTCAGAATTATATGCTGCCTGGCATCTCTCGATAATTACAGATTCCACGTGTGTGAGTCTTGTTTGCCCAACTCTAGAATCACAGAATCTCCAAGTTTGAAGGGACCTCATGCAGCCTCTGCCTGCAGCAGGAATTCCCTGAGGAATGTCCCTGGCAGATGGTCAGGCAGCCTCCACCCGAATGTGCCCTGTAAGGGAGCTCCTCCGAAGAGACAACACTGGGGCCCCGGCACCCTGCCTTGAGCCTTCTTGTTGGCCCCAAAGACCCACCAGGTCTTCTCTCCCAGACAGAGAAGTCCCCAGGGCACATCTGTCCTCAGCACCCACAGTGTGAGGGGCCGAGAGCTGTGGCTGTCCCCTTGGACCTGGCTGGGCTCAGCATGCATCCTCTGTGCTTCTCAGCTCACAGGAATCCAGGAATGTACCTCCACTGGTCCACACATTCACTCTCTCCACACCTCTTTATTACGAATGGCCATTGAAGAGGGCATTGTGACCCCAAACGCCACCCTGGGCTCTAATGGAGAGGTACAGAGAGGACAAGTGGGGAGGGCCTGAGACAAAGGTATGGACTAGCCTGGCTTCGAGGCAGAGGGTGGTGGTCCTGAGATCTGGAAGAATGACCAGCTTCACCAGGAGGGCAAGAAGAGAGGGCATTCCCTGTGCAGGCTCCTGCAGATACAAGTGCCCAGAGGGGAGGTGTAGCCTCTGATCGCAGTGCCAGCAAAGGAGGCTGGCAAAGCCACTGGGGCCAACTGTGAGCTGGGAAGTTTGGACCTTGTCCCCTGGGCAGTCTGAAGTCACGAACAGGGTTTGGGTAGGAGAGAGACATAATGTGATCTGAGTCACCCAGGACCCAGCAATGGGCTGGGGATGGGAGCGGGGAAGACCATTCTCCCGGTGAGAAAAAATGCACAGGGGCTGATCAGAGCCAAGGGATAGAGAGGAAGAGCCAGCTGGGCTCCTTGTACCAGGGAGGGAACAGTCTCTGGGCTCCTTGTACCAGGCCACACTGCCACTGTCCCTCTGGGCTGTCTATTGCTGTCTACTCCTTGATTGACCGAATGAAGTCATGGAGCCCAGAAGGATGACCAAAGGATCAAGGGCCTGAGGATTGGGGTGGTGGCAGAGAGGACTGGGACAACCAGAGGGAGGACTGGAAATAGAGGCCCAGAGGGCACCTGGGTGGCTCCGTACATTGGGCGTTTGACTCTTGGTTTTGGCTCAGGTCATGATCTCACAGTTCATGAGTTCGAGTCCCACATCGGGCTCCATGGAAGCCTGCTTGGGATCCTTTCTCTCCCTCTCTCTCTGCCCCCCCCAAACAAAATAAATAAATAAACATTTTTAAGAAAGAAAAAAAGAAAAAGAGGCCCAGAGAAGAGAGTGGAGACTGATAGCTGGCATGTGGAGGCGTGCAGCGTAAGGCTTGGCTGAGCAGACAGCAGGGGCCAAGTTGGGCAGGCCCCTGAGGGCCACTGCAAGGCATCAGGACTAGATGGGGAGGTGGCGGTTGTGGGCTCCATGGAGCCCCCCAGAAGATTTCAGCAAGGAAGCGCTTTGATGGGCCACAGGTTGGGGCTATTAGCTGGCTGCAGTTCAGAAAGTATTGATGCAGAGGGAGGAGTGGGTAAAGCCCAGCAAGTGGGGGGCTGGCCAGAAGGCTGCCTCAAGGATCCCAGTGAGCAATAGTTGTGAGGAGATGGGAAATGGCAGAGGGAATGAAGAGTGGTAAAAAGATTTGGGTCCAACAGACAGAACTGAATGACTGATTAGACGTGAAGTATAAGGGAGGAGGCTAGATGCCAGTTTATAACTTGCGAATTCATGTGGACAGCGAGGGAAGCTGCTGGCTGGGTGTGGGGTGGCTGAGTGTGAGGCAGGCTGAGTGTGGGGTCCGGCAGGGGGCGTCCAGGGGAGGCTGGGCACATGGGTCTGATGCTTAAGACCTCACATGGCTGGCCAGGCCCTTGGACACCATCTAGTTCAACACACCTACTCCACGCCCACTTTACAGAAGAGAAAACTGAGCCCAGAGGAGTGAAGGGATAAGAAGCAGCTGGTGTCCTGGTGTCATTGAAAAGCTTTGGAGATGGGGCGCCTGGGTGGTTCAGTCTGTTAAGCTTCTGACTCGATTTCGGCTCAGGGTCGTGGGATCGAACCCTGCATCGGGCTCTGCACTGAGCATGGTGCCTGCTTGGGGTTCTCTCTCTCTCTCTCTCTCTCTCTCTCTCTCCCTCTCACCCTTCTCCCCCACTCACACATGCTCTCTCAAATTAAAAAAAGGAAAAGAAAAGAAAAAAGCTTTGGAGACAGAAAGACATGCTTATAGATTCCAATTCTGCTAATAATATCTATGTGACCTTGGATATGAACTTCAGATCCCATCTCACAGGGTTCCTGGGAAGGTGAAATGAGCTTCTCCTGCACTCAAGTGCCTAGCTCAGGGCCTGAGGGCTTAAGTAGCCAAGTGTCGCTGAGGATTAGCCATGCCTGGGGCCCCTGGGATCCTGTAGGCAGCAGGGCTCAGTCAGCAGGAGGAAGCCTGACTGCCCTGCTTTGCTCTGTCTGTCCCACGGCAGATCCAGAACATCAGCCTCCGGGAGGGGGAGATGGTGACTGTGGAGGGCCTGGGGGGCCCTGACCCACTCCCCCTGGCCAACCAGTCTTTCTTGCTGAGGGGCCAAGTCATCCGTAGCCCCACCCACCAAGCAGCATTGAGGTTCCAGAGCCTCCCACCGCCTGCTGGACCTGGCACCTTCCATTTCCACTACCAAGGTAGGCCTGGGCAGCTGAGGGGAGAACGAGCCCAGACTGGGAGCCCTCATCGGGATCTCTGGGGCTATGATAGGTGTGTATAGCGGGTGGAGGGCAGACAGCGGACAGGCACAGGTACCCGGTGAAGCTCTGTACAACTAAAGGGGATTGTTGCACATCAGACACCTCCAGAACCTTCCTTCCTCCACCTACTACCCTGTAGAACACTGGTTATAAAGGGGGCCTGACATAGAACCACAGAATCGGGGGTGCCCATTGCCATTCATTCATTTAGTAAAGTTTTCCTAGGCATCTGCTCTTTGCCAGGCCTGTACTGGACACTGGCAATATCAAGATGAACCCTCCAAGTCCTTGCCCTCAAGGAATTCAGCATCTCTTGGGGGGCGGGGGGGAGGCAGACACTTAAGCAATAACAATAAAGATATCTCCCCTAAATTCAAGGGAGTCAAGGTCAAAGGGGCTTGATAGTGACCATCAGTAGGTCCTTTGCTACCAACAACCTGGCCTTCCTGAACCGCCTCACTCACCCTAGACCTGGTTCATGCCCCACTCAGCTCAGAACACCTCTGGAAATAAGGGAGTGGCAAGATATAACGGGAAAATCATAGATTCAGGACATGGGCAGATCTGTGTCTAAATCTCCTTCCCATTGGTTGACCTTGGACAGGTCATTTGACCATCGTGACCTCCTTTTCCTCTGCTGTATGATGTGACCAATATACTACTCCATAAAGTCTTGATGAGGATTATACAAAAGGGTTCACGTGAAGTACGCAGCACTTAGCATGTTCCATGAAGGAACCAAAACAAGTATTAAAGAGCTGGCAGAATGGGAAAGGGAGTGCCCCTCTTCCATCAGCATCTCTCCTGGCCCCCTTTCCCCAGGCAAAATGTTCTTGATCCCTTGTACTGCTGTAACGGTAACGGTTCAGACTGGGGAGTGCTAATGGGGAAACAATTGGTGTGAACAATTATGACATTGCCCTGCATTATTGAAGCCCACTTCCGCAGCCCCCCAGGGTCCACAGCCCAGGGAGGAGGACAGGCACTGGAGACACAGAGGCCGGGAACCTCCTAAGACGCACTTGCCCCTCTCTAGCCTCTCCACCCAAACTGGGAGAGCAGTCTGGCGTGGCAGCAGGGAGCCTGGCGGTGGGCACGGGCTGGCCAGAGGCTTGGCAGAGGCGAGGGGCCAGCTGAGGCAAGGGTGAGCATCTAGCCGGCCCCGCCAGCCTCCCTAATGCCTCATCAATCCTCCCCAGCAGCGGGCATAATTTCACGCCACGGTAACCTTCTCTCTGGCCGCAAATTCCTTTGCACAAAACCCTGGACCTTCTCTCTGTTGGGCCAGACAAAGGTGGGTGGAAGGCAGGGAGCTGGAGGTGTGGCAAGGGGTGCAGAGACCCCAAGGAGGGGCTGGGAGAGCTGGCCCAGCCCTGCCTCCTGCTTGGCTCCCAGAAGCCCTCCCTCCTCGGCCCAGTTTTTGTCAATGATCAGCTCTTTCCTTAATGAGTGTAATTCCCCTAATTATAGGCTGTAATTAGCCCTGATCCCAGAGATGGGAACAGGAGGAGCATGTGCTCACACGCGTGTCTCCCTGGGCTGGAGACAGAGGGTGCCAGAAGAGGGGGCGAGGGGGCTAGTACCCACATCACTCCCGGCGCTGTCCAACATAATGTTGGAGATCACAAGCACGGGCCCCCACAAAGGCCTCGTGGGCAGAACCAAGTTCCAACTCCCCTCCCATAGCCTCAGGCAGGGTGAGGAAGCAGAGGGCCCTGCCAGGCATGCCCCTCCTCCCTCCTGAGCATTCCTGGCACTGGACTTGGCCCCAGAAACAGACGCCAGGGAGAAAATAGCTCAACAGATTGCAGTCATCCAAGCTCCCTGGGAACGGTAGTCATGGCAACAGGAGGAAGCCCCTCCTGGGAAGTGGCCACAGTGGAGTCTGGGGGCTACCTCATCTGCCCCCAGCCTACTGCTCTCGCCTCATCCCAGCCCAATGTCCTAATCCGTGAAATGGGGGAACTCCCTTCCCAGAGTTGTGATACTAACTCCCAGGAAAGATTTAAGTATATCTGGCTCATCGCCTAGACCTCCCTGTGTGGCACCCCTCCCTCTGCACTCTGCATGGGGTGCCCCACCCTCTTTTCCCCATTCCTCCCTGGGTCTCTCCCCAGGTCATTGTGAGCAGCCACTGTAACCAACCACCCAGGCAGCCTTGTCTGTCTGTCACTCACAGGTTTCTCTGACGCCTGAGCCCACGTTTCTACTTCACCTGGGGAAGCAGGTGGGAGAGGGGACGTGGAAGATGAGGGGCTCTAGAGGGAGGAGCTTCACGTGCGCACTCTACCCCTCCCTGGCTGCGTGATCAGGGCAAGTCCCTCAGACTCTCTGAACCGTAGCTTTCCCTACCTGAAAATGAGTTAATCACCCATACCTTGCCTTCCTTCCTCCCAAACACGTTGTAGACATCAAGAGCGTGAAGGTATTTTAGAAGCTGGAAGGTGCCTGCAGATGTGAGGTGCTTGTATTAATCGAGATTATAAATGAAGCAGCAGGCTGGTACATTTGGTATTTGTTCTGTGTGCCAGGCATTGCACCTTTGACCTCTCAGTTAACCTCTCGTGTAACACTGGATGCAGTACTCGAATTGGGTGGGTAAACAAGGAAACTGAGGCACAGAGATGTTAGGCAATGCCCCAGGGGAGCCGGCATTCAAACCCAGGCAGTCTGACCCCAGAACCACCCCCTAAGTGCCCCCCTGTTCTGCCTTGCCCATCACAAGTCATCACTCATTGGCCATGAGACACGGAAGAGTGAGTATCCTCCTCTCTCTTCATAAGCCCAGTAACCGCAACCAGGAGAGGTGAAAATCACAAAACTCATTTCTGGATCCTGTTCTGCCCAGAGGCAGCCCTCTTTTTTTCTATTCACACAAATCACACAGAGGCCAGCAGAGTTCCTGCCTGGACCTCTCTTCCCAGCCACCTAGTGCCACCAGTAAGGGGGGGAGGGGGGGCCCTCCACCCAAGATCCTCAGTCTAGACAATCCCCATCCCTCTCACGACCCCTAAGAGTTTTCAGACTCTGTAGCCCAAGCCTTCACTCAGCCTGTCTCCTTGACACCCTCTGGCCTTCTTTCCCACCTCTTGGACCCAAGCACTGACCTCCATTTTCAGCTATCACCCCCGCTTGGCTCCAGGTTGGGACTTGCCAGGTTGTTTTATAGGATTTGCTGCCACCATTCGGTCACATTTAGTATGACGATTCGAAAAATTCCCAAGTTTCCGAAGGCAACTTGTCCTTCCCCCAGCTTCCAAGAAGGCGTGCCCTGCCTCCCCACCCTCACCCCATCCTGTTTTTAAAAGAAGTCCACAGCCCTTGCCAGTGAATACTGGGAAGGCTTTTACTGTCTGACTTCAGTCGTTCTGACTGTAATTCCTATTTGTCCCCTATAGGAAAAATAGTATCAGTACTTTACATCAGGATAGACTTATCATTATTTCAAGTGCTTTCATATCTATAAGTCATTCAATGAACATTTATTTTTTTAATGTTTATTTTTAAGACAGTGCTAGCGGGGGAGGGGCAGAGAGAGAGAGAGAGAGACAAAGACAGAGAGAGAGAGAAATAGAGAGAGGCAGGCTCTAAGTCAGTCAGCCCAGAGCCTGATGCAGGGCTCAAACTCACAAACTGTGAGATTATGACCTGGGCCAAAGTCGGACACCCAAACCAACTGAGCTACCCAGGCGCCCCTTTCAATAAACATTTTGGAAAGATATGCTATCAGCTGGATTCTAGGGATACCAAACTGAATAAAATACTATCTCCTTTATTCTCTTAATAGCCCCGTAGGTAGGCTGGCATTTTGAATCTTCTTTAACAAATGAGATGGGACACAGAAAGGCTAAATAATCTGCCAAAAGTGTCAGAAATCTTGGACCAGAACCCAAGCCTTCTAACTTCCAGCTCTGTCTTGTTCCACTAACCAGCCTAGGCTGCTGGTCATATCCCTGGCACCTTCTGGGGAGGGGATCAGAGTCTTTTCTGGAACTCCTGATGCTTTCTCTGGCCCTGAGTGACACCTCCAGGCAGGCTGCCGCAGGCCCCTTTTGTCCTGGCTATGACTCAGCCCCACCACACACACACACACACACACACACACACACACACACACGTCACCCATTTTCTCTCTGCAGCCTATCTCCTGAACTGCCACTTTCCCCGGCGTCCCACTTACGGAGCTGTGACTGTCACCAGCCTCCACCCAGGAGGCAGCGCCCGCTTCCACTGTGCCACTGGCTACCAGCTGAAGGGTGCCAGGCTCCTTACTTGTCTCAATGCCACCCAGCCCTTCTGGGATGCCCAAGAGCCTGTCTGCATTGGTAAGTGGCTCCGGGGAACTCAGTGCTAAACAAAGGAGTAAGGTGTGTGTGGGGGGCGGGGGGGGGGTTTCATCCCTGCTCTCTGCTCCTGCCTGGAACTTCCGTTTGCTCTCCATAAGCAAGCCAGAAAATGGTCACACACCTCAGTAGCATTTATCCAACCCCACTCCTTGAGCACTTCTTACATAGAGGCACCACAGGTACACAGAGCTGAATTAAATGGGGACTGTGCCCTCAAATAGTCCACAATTCCAGGAAGTGGGAGAAGATGGAAGCGCATGCATCACCAATGTCCAGAGCCGGAAGTAAAAGGCACCAATGGAGAGCAGCAAACTCTGTGCAGGGAGGAAGCAATCATTCTTAGTTGGGTATTTAGAGGCTTCCTGGGGCAAGTGACATTGAAGGCTTAACATTTCAATGGAGGGAACCGCCCAGGCATTTTATTGACAACAGAGACAACAAGTTTATTTTTGAGAAAGTGAGAGACAGAGCATGAGCAGAGGAGGGGCCTAGAGAGTGGGAGACACAGAATGGGAAGCAGGCTCCAGGCTCTGAGCTGACAGCACAGAGCCCGACGCAGGGCTCAAACCCATGAACCGTGAGATCATGACTTGAGCCGAAGTCAGATGCTCAACCGACTGAGCCACCCAGGCACCCCTTTTCTTTTCCCTTGTTCTGTTTGGTTTGTTTGTTTGTTTGTTTTTGTTTTTTAATAGCTTGGGCTCTTGAACCTTCTTTCATTTTATAAACTCTTCCTGGGTACTAGGCACAAGCAGAAGTGAATAAGCCAGATGTGGTCTCTACCCACAAGGAGCTCTCTGGCAAGTGGGAAAACTGGCACACAGCAAGTTCTGTGCAGACAGTGCTGTAATGGGGTGAATTCAGGGCATGGGAGGGATCCAGGGGAGGGAGAGCTGCTCCAAAATGAGGAAGGAGGCAAAGAAAGTTTCTCAGGGAGAGAGCATGGAGGGACTACAAGAATGTGAGCGCAGGGAAGTGGATTGGATTCTTGAGACAGCATATGCAAAGGTATGGAGGTGGAAAGCCACATGCTAGAGTGAGGACAGGCTGAGGTGTGCCTGAAGAAGAGGGTACACGGGATGGAGCTGAAGCCCAGTCAAGAGAGAGCTGGGTTCATAAAGGGTTTGAATGCCACCTTGAGCTTGCATTACCTGGAGGTCACAGGGAGCCACGAACAAATTAAAGTGAAGGGTGGGGCACGATCAGATTTGCAGGGCAGTTCTGTTCTGAGACCAAGCAGCAGGGTGGGTCTTGCCCTCTCTGCAGAGAAGCAGAAACTCACCACAGCCCTCTCCCCAGCTTTCTTTTTTTTTTTTTTTTTAGGGTTTTATTCATTTACTTTGAGAGGGGGGCGGGTGGGAGAGAATCGCAAGCGGGCTCCGTGTGCCCACTGCGGGGCTCGAACCCATGAACTCCCAGCCAAAATCAAGAGCTGGTCTTTTAACCAGCTGAGCCACCCAGATCCGCCTCCCCCCCCCCACCCCCACCTAGGAGCTTTATTAAAAACTATTCTGCTCTCTTGAACATCTGGAGACAAAGGCGCTGTGTCTTGGCCATGGCAGCCTGGTCTCAGAGAGCAGGCAGGGGCCAGAGCTTTGTGTCCAAGAGAGGAAAGTGCTGCCTGGAGCCAGCCTCCCTCCTCTTGCCTTTGAAACCCCTTCTCTGGCCCCACTCAACTGCCAGGAGCTCACGGCCAAGTAACCCAGAAGTCCTCAGTGATGGGGCCGGGCGAGCTACCCATGTTCCCCTTGGAAGGAGGACAGCCCCAGGCCAGAGGAGTCAGCCCGGGAACAACGGCGGTAGTGAGGCTATTTCAGAAGGTGGTAGTGAGGCTATTTCAGAAAGTACGCGAAGCCAGGTCCTGGCTAGCCATGTCTGCTGCAGGCACAAGATTAGGAGGCGGGCTGGCTGCACGCACACCAGATGTCTGTCAGCCCAGATTCTAGTTCTGCCCTCTTTTTCATATTCATTTGCTCATTGTATTCAACAAACACTGAATGCTAACTCCGTGCCTGGACTGAAAAGACCTGGCCCTTGCCCCAGAGGGTCCTAGTTAGGGGACATACCCAAACAATAACTGGTTGTAGACAAGGCGGCCTGAGGTAGAACCCGCAGATATACCCAAGAAGGTCGGAGCCCTGGGTAAGGGGCTTTAATAAAGTCGGCCTGGGGGGAGTTAGGGCAGGCTTCCCAGAGGAGGCAGCAGAGAGGGAAAGTGACTTACCCAGGGCCCCTTGGCAGATCTGCCACAGTCAGAGGGGTTGCACATGAATAATCCCAGAGGTGTGAAAGGTTAGGAGGTAGGATTCTGGAGTCAGGCTGCCCGGGGCTGCAGAATGATTGGGCCAAGGATGGACCTTCACAACCATGAAAGTAAATAAGTAACTACCCCTGTGATCGGCTGTGCAGAGCACACAAGCCCTGGGGTGGGGAGGCAGGCTTGGGAGGCCGTCTAGAATCTAGCGGGTCTTGAATCCAGGATCCAGCCCACAGCCCTGGCCCTGTCTCACAGCTGCCTGCGGTGGAGTGACCCGCAATGCCACCACTGGCCGCATCGTCTCCCCGGGCTTCCCCGGCAACTACAGCAACAATCTCACCTGCCACTGGCTGCTCGAGGCCCCAGAAGGCCAGCGGCTGCACTTACACTTTGAGAAGGTGTCCCTGGCGGAGGATGACGACAGGTGAGGGGAGGTCCTGGCCGGGTGTGGGACAGGAGTGCCCTGCCTGCTAATGCCCCGCTGGCGCCGGCGGGACAGGGACCCAAGCCTGGGCCACACCCCCCACCGGGGACAACGGGACCAGCCGTGCAGCCGCTCCTCTCCTGGCCCAGGCTCATCATCCGTAATGGGGACAACGTGGAGGCCCCTCCAGTGTATGATTCCTACGAGGTGGAGTACTTGCCCATTGAGGGCCTGCTCAGCTCTGGCCGACACTTCTTCGTGGAGCTCAGTACTGACAGCAGCGGGGCAGCCGCAGGCATGGCCCTGCGCTATGAGGGTGAGCCTGCTGGGGCCAAGGCAGGAGTGGGGGTGGGAGGGCTTGAGCCCAGGGCCTCTTCTTTCACACCCTCCCCCCTGCCTCCATTCCACCGTCCCTCCCCTCCAGCTTAGCCCTCGCTCAGCTAGCACCTGGCCCCACTCCCAACCCTCCCCTCCAGTTTGGGATTCCTACCCCATTTTTGCGGGAGACCCCTGCCTGGACCCAGGCCCTCCACAGTCCAAGAGAATGAATCCTCTTGAGTTTGAAGAGCCAAAAAGGCCCCAAGCCTTAGAGACAGAAAACTGCGGCAAGAAACAGTCTAGAACCACTCGTGCATGCATGCCTTCATTAATTAATGCAAAAAAGAAACATTTATTGAGTGCCCTGTGTATACGATGCGCAAAACTAGGTGCTGGGAATACAATGGTGATCAAGACGGCCCCCCTGAACAAGATAGGGTAGGGTTCTCTGGGCATTCTGCCCCTGCTGAAAGCCTAGGACACGCATTTGTGGTCAGGAAGATAAAGGCCTTGGGGCAGGAGGCAGAAGGGCATCTGCCCCATGTGTGCCCCGGTTGCGACTGAGCTGGGCCTGGCCCTGTGGTTTGCAGCCTTCCAGCAGGGCCACTGCTATGAGCCCTTTGTCAAATACGGCAACTTCAGCAGCAGCGCCCCCTCTTACCCCGTGGGCACCACTGTGGAGTTCAGCTGTGACCCTGGCTACACCCTGGAGCAGGGCTCCATCATCATTGAGTGCATTGACCCCCACGACCCCCAGTGGAATGAGACAGAGCCAGCCTGCCGAGGTCAGTAGGTACCTGTGGATGGGCCTGCAGGGACAGCGAGCGGGGCGGGGACCGGAGAGCCAGCTGCAGAACCTGAGGCCACAGGGGCCCTGTGACATGTGTCACTCAAGCTTCCCCCCAGGAGGAGGTGGGGGCTTCAGGCAATGGGCAGGCACTCCGATGGGCAGGTGACAGCCCCAGGACATAGCCCTGGGGGTGGGGGGCCGGGGCACCTCCGGGACGCACCGCCGGGGCCTCCCCTGCCTTCCAGCTGTGTGCAGCGGGGAGATCACAGACTCAGCTGGTGTGGTGCTCTCCCCCAACTGGCCGGAGCCTTACAGCCGCGGGCAGGACTGCATCTGGGGCGTGCACGTGGAAGAAGACAAGCGCATCATGCTGGATGTCCGAGTGTGAGTGCCCACCGGGCTAGGCCAAGCCAGCTCCTGAGCCCTGGGGCCGTTTCTTGCCCAGCCCATCCTGGAGTCCCCACGCTCGCCCTCCCTGACAGTCCTCCTCCACAGGCTGCGCATAGGCCCTGGTGACGTGCTTACCTTCTATGATGGGGACGACCTGACAGCCCGGGTCCTGGGCCAGTACTCGGGGCCCCGTGGCCACTTCAAGCTCTTTACCTCCATGGCCGACGTCACCATACAGTTCCAGTCGGACCCTGGGGCCTCGGTGCTGGGCTACCAGCAGGGCTTTGTCATCCACTTCTTTGGTGAGCTCGCCCCTGCCCTGCCCCACTGCCTGGGGGAAGGGATGCCGAATCAGGATCCCAAATCATGGCAAGTCAGAGAGGCCGGAGCAATGAGCCTGGGAGCTCTTATCCGACAAGGGAAAGCTGGAAAAGCTCCAGGTGTCACCTCAAGGCAGCAAGTCTTATTCTCCGTCTTCCCTGAGGGCCCAGGGAAAGGGGGGCTTCTGTTGAAGCAAGAGAGATGTGGGTAGGCAGCAGGAAGAACACAAAAAGAAAGGTCTAAGGTCTAAAAGGAAACTAAGGAAAGGTATTTGTTTCTGCCTTTCTGACAGTCTTTAATTGACATGACCACGTTCCCACTCTACCCGGCCCCTCTCACAACGGAGGGACTGGCCAATGTGCTTTAGAAAGTAGAGCCAACACCTACATGATAACCCGGGAATTGATGAGACAGAATGATGTCAGGGACAGGCAAGGAGGGGCCCCTGAGCAGGAAGGAATGCATTGCTGGGGCTGCCCAGGCCAGGCTGGCAGGAGCTGGAGTGCCCGCACAGTGAGGCAGGCAGGCACGGACACTTGAGTGCCAGCTGAGGGCCTGCGTCTTGCTGCCCCTGTGCCCCCAGAGGTGCCCCGCAATGACACCTGTCCGGAGCTGCCTGAGATCCCCAATGGCTGGAAGAGCCCATCTCAGCCTGAGCTGGTCCACGGCACGGTGGTCACTTACCAGTGCTACCCAGGCTACCAGGTGGTAGGATCCAGTGTCCTCATGTGCCAGTGGGACCTGACCTGGAGCGAGGACCTGCCCTCCTGCCAGAGAGGTGAGTGCTCCTGCTCCCCGTGTTCCCCTCCCCGACGGAAGACACAAGCCTCTCTCCTCCATTCTGAACCAGACTTTGGCTGGTATCGGCTGGTATCCTTGAACTTCCTGCGCCTCTCATAGCCTCAGTTTCCTCACCTGTGAAATGGGATAATAGCTTTTCAAAGGGTTATCCACCAAGTACTTCAGATATTTCCTTCCTGGTAGACAGCTAGCGTCTGTTGCCTGTAACGGATAGGAAGGGACGAATGAGGGATACGCAGGCAAAACGGTAGGCACAGACGAACAGGCGGCAGAGCCAGGTGTCGGGGAGATACTGGCTGGCTTGGGACAAAGCCAGGGTGGGCTGGCTTTTGTGGAGTTCTACCTGGGCTGCTTTCCCCCACTCCCCCCAACCCATAGTGACTTCCTGCCATGACCCTGGTGATGTGGAGCACAGCCGACGCCTCATATCTAGCCCCAAATTTCCCGTGGGGGCCACCGTGCAGTTTATCTGTGACCAGGGTTTTGTGCTGACGGGTAATGCCATCCTCACCTGCCATGACCGGCAAGCCAGCAGCCCCAAGTGGAGCGACCGGGCCCCCAAATGTCTCCGTAAGTGTCAACTGGGCAGGAGGGGAAGCTTCTGGTAGGAGATAACAGAAGCCACCTCTGGAGGCCAGGGGCCTGGCATCCTCACTGGGCTCTGCCTGCTTTGCAGCTGAACAGCTCAAGCCATGCCATGGCCTCAGCGCCCCTGAGAATGGTGCCCACAGTCCTGAGAAGCGGCTACACCCAGCAGGGGCCACTGTCCACTTCTCATGTGCCCCTGGCTACGTGCTGAAGGGCCAGGCCAGCATCAAGTGTGTGCCTGGGCACCCTTCACATTGGAGTGACCCTCCACCCATCTGCAGGGCTGGTGAGTTGTCAGAACTCCTGCCTGTCCCGCAGGGCTGTCTGGCAAAGATGCCAACTGCTGAGAACCAGAACCCCTGGCCCCACCCCCTTCACATTCCCCTCGGCCTCCCCAGTCTCTGCCAGATCCTTCCGACCTGGTGACACCAAGACACATGCTGGGATGGGCTTTCCTTGGACAAATCCTTCCCATGATCAGCCTCCTCCCTCCCTTAGTGGTTTGGCCCATTGGTCTCACCTCTGCCCTTGGCGCTCCCCTCTTGTTCCAGCCTCTCTGGATGGGTTCTACAGCGGCCGCAGCCTGGATGGTGAGCCCCCCGCTGAGGGCCAGGGAAACAGTCTCCCTGCCCCTGGCTCTCACAGCTCCCAGGCCACGGGTTGCCCAAGCAGGGAGGGCAGAGAAAGAGAGGTCTGGGACCAGCAGAGCAAAAGTTATTTCCCTGCCCCCAGCTAGCTGGAGGGAGCCGGTGGCTGGATTCTCCTGGGCAGAGGTGAGGGCAGATATGGGCTCTGGGTGAGAGCGACTTCTGCCCCAAGCCCACCCTCTGTGTTTTCAGTTGCCAAGGCACCTGCTGCCTCCAGCACGCTGGATGCCGCCCACATTGCAGCCGCCATCTTCTTGCCATTGGTGGTGATGGCGCTCTTGGTGGGAGGTGTGTACCTCTACTTCTCTAGGTGAGTCCGGTTTCCCTTCCTGCCCTACAGATCTGACTCACTCCTGGCCAGCACTTCTGACTCACGGGCTTTTCTGTCCCACAGGCTCCAAGGGAAAAGCCCCCTGCGGCTGCCCCGAGCTCGACCCCGCCCCTATGACCGCATTACTGTGGAGTCAGCATTTGACAATCCAACTTACGAAACTGGAGTAAGTACCCATGTCATTCTTTGCACCTTATCCAGGTCCTAATCTGTGCTCCCTTGGGCAGGTAGCCCTGAGGGTCCCTCCAAACCCTCTCACTCTTTCCCTTCTCCTTGGGAAGGTGGCTTATGGGCTGGCAAACCTTATACAAGTTTCCAACTCCCAGCAGTCTCTTTGCCTTGCAGGAGACGAAAGAATATGAAGTCTCCATCTAGGTGGGGGCAGATTGGAGGAGGCGCTGAGCCCAGCGTCACAGCCCAGCAGCAGAGCTTCCAGCCTCCTGCTGTCCCTACATCTCCTGTACATACCATCTGGGAAGAGATGCCACCAATCCCTCAAGAAGCTGTGCCCTTCCCCACCTGCAATGCCCACCAGGGCCCATTTTCTTGGTACCACTGCCCACATAGGGCCCTTCCTTGGGTTCAAGTCAGGGGGCATCTGCCTCCGGGTAGAGCACAGCTGGAGCACATGCATCAGGAACCAGCATTCTCCTGACCCTCCTTCATGCCCTGGACCTCTAGCCTGGAATCCACAAGCCAAGGAAGAGCACCTCTCTCCAGGTGACCACCATCCAGCCGGCATGTGGCACTCCGCAGCGGGGTTAACTTGATGGTGGTGGAAACTGCACCAGGGTGCTCCTCAGAGGGCCACCACTAGTGGCCAAAGCTGCTGTCAACAGTGACCTCTGGGTAGTCCTGGCATGCTGACATCAGCCCCTCGGGCGGGGAGGTCTCTAGTCCCTCTCTAAGGCCCCAGGAATGGACAGTTCTGCTTCCTGGAGGCAATAATTCTAAGGGATCCTAAAGGGCTTAGGGACCCTACCCGAAGCTCAGGTTGGGCTCCCCCACGCACTCATGCTCCACACCAAAGCAGGCCACCCCACCGCTGCCCTGGCAGCCCCACACCCTGAGGAGAGGGCGATCTTCCCCTGATGTCAGCCTGGCTTTACAAACATCTTCTTTCCCACGAGTCCCTCCTCCAACCCCAGCCACTTGCCAGCCTCCCCTCCTGGCCACTGTGTTTTGGGATAAGGGGAATGGGCAGGCATATTCTGGAGAAGAGCAGCGGTCCAAGGGCCCAGGAATTTGGCATGGAACATGGGGTCAGAGACCCAGGGAAAGACCCAGGAGTTGGCTACAGGCCACTTTGAACATGTAATGTATTATACGGGGTCTGGGCTCCAGAGAACAATCTTCTATTTCTGTTGTTTCCTTATTAAAATGGTGTTTTTTGGAAGAAAAAAAAAAAGCAATGACCAGGTAGATGGTGCTTTCTTGGAGGGAAGGGAGGTGGGAAATAAATGGGATGCGGACATCAAGACCAGAAGCCATGCTGGACCCACCAACTGATCGCTCCCAGATTTTATCAAAACAAGGCACATGCAGGTACTTTGGGGACTACTGTTCAGACAAGGTCAGTACAACAGATGGCAGGTGAAATCAGAGGCCCTGATGGGTGGCCCACAGGGGTGTGGAAGTCCAGGAATACAACCACTCATCTACCCCAATGCTTCCTTTCTTCCTCTTTGCTTGGTCCAGAACCACAGGCTGGCATACTCTCGGGCTGCTCCTCGATGCCACTGTATTATTGACAAGGCTCAGGGAGCCTGATGCCTCTCTCCTTCCCCTTCTTTCCCAGCTAGCAATGTTTAGGAAATTGGAATAGGAATCAGAGGCTGAACCTCTAAACAGGAGGCCCTAGTCTGTCCTGGCCTCAGGGAACATCCAGACTGACAGGAGGAGGGGCGATGCGGCTTCGGGTAGAGACTTGGTTCCTATTTTAGCAAAAGCCCTATCCATGGGCTCCGAAAGGAAGTTGGCTGGAGAGAATCTGCTTAAGCTTGCCATGTTTGGTCACTTGCAGCACCGATGCTTCTTCTCTATGGCTCCCAGCACCTCCTGAGAGAAAGCGTTAGTCCGGCCCTGGCTCCCAGCATGTATATGCATGCTTAGAAGTGTGCTCTGCATGGCTGCTCCCCAGAGTAAGAGCAAGAGGCAGGCAACTGAATTACGGACACTCAGAAGCCAGAAGACAAAATCCCTGAAGGAAATAATGGCACCAGCCAACACCTTCTACTTCCACAGTCTTCCAACGGAGAGGTCTTGAACACATATGGCTGCCTGGCTCTACCACAGGCCTCCTTGAAGGCTGGAGAAACTCCAGCCCGTGTAGAGTGCAGTGCCTATATTAGCCACAAGAGGTCACTTGGGAAGACATCTGTATCCCACCTGCTTGCTAGCTCGCCTCAATTCCCCTTGAACAGCCATGGTTGGAGCTCTCCAAGGTGGCACCAGCCTCCAACCTCTGGGCTGACCTCACCCTCCAAGTTCTGAGAGGAAGGTGTGTAGAATGATTAGTTCCCCTGGCATTTGTCAACAGAGTCAAGTATTATTTCCCTCTTTACCCCACCACCTGTTCCCGTTCTCCGCTGCAAATGATGATGTTGATCAAAGCAAAGCCTCACTCATTTGACATATGACTCAATGGACTACTTCTCTGCCCCATAATGCCTTCAGGCTGACACAGCAGCACAGCTGGGTCCTGAGCAGTAAGATGTAGTCAGTGAGAGAGGGCATATGTGGTTCCAACTTCTGAGGGCCTGTGACATGAAACAAAGCCCCAGCAGAGATGAGTTCGGGCCATTTTCATACATCTAGCTCAGTGCTACTCTCTCTGAAGTCCACCTCTCTGGGCCAGAGCCACGAAGATTTCTTGTTTGCTGAGTCTGGGAGAGGGCAGAGAGCGGCCAATCTACATGACATCTCTCACTCTCTCTCTCTCTCTCTCTCTCTCTCTCTCTCTCACACACACACACACACACACACACACACACACAATAAAGCCTATGACCTTCTCATTCTTCCCAGGCACCAAGAGGATCATCAGAAAAGTCAGAAAAGCAGGAACCTAAGACCACACACAGACATCCCCATCCTATCTAACTCATCCTCCTTACTATCCCAAAAGAAGCAGCGGCAAGAACTCTCACAGACAGCATGATGTAGTGGAGAGTGTCCTGGCCTGAGAATCAAATCTGTTTCATTCATACACAGGTCTGCCATAAATTCACGACGTGGACTAGGCAAATCACTGCTCCTCTCTATGCATCTGAAAATGAGATTAACACAGATGGTCTTTAATCCCTTTCTAGTTTTATCCTTCTGCAAATGCTAAGTACCCCTTTATATCACAGGTGAGCTGGACCCAATTACCTAGCAACAATTCCCAACTAAACGCCTAGTGGCAGGCACAATGATGTTATTCCCTTCTCCACCTCTTCCCCTATAGTCAGGCAAGAGATAACTAACCATCTCTGAAGACGATACTAATGGGAGGGGCAGGTGCAGTGGGGGTCGGGGTCGGGGAGGAAAGCCCAGAATTCGAGGTGAGGGCTTCAAACTACAAATCCCAACATACAACACTGCAGCTCTCAAAAGCATCCCTTCCCAGCAGGCAAATCAACCTTCCCCGAGTCCATCCCACCATACGGTGCACAGCATGCACACAGAACTACGACTCCCACAATCCACCAGATCCCTCGCGATTCTTGCTCCCAGGATGCATTGCGCTCACGTTCGCCCTTTGGCCTTCTTGCGCACTGCAAACTGGGAGTTGAAGTCCTCTATAGGCAGGTAGCTGGGCGTTGTCAGCCTTACTAACTCTTCGCTGTTGGCTTCCTCTGGAGTAGTTCTCAGGGACAGTGATCAAGAGAGGATAATAACGGGCAAGCGGAACCCTTCATGGTGTCATCACTACGCAAGGCAGGGATGCTCTGACTAAAATATAATGTCGGGAGCTGGAGGGAAGTGTGAACAGCAGTCTTCCAACCCCACACCAAAAGAATAGTTTTCTGTCGCGATGGCTTTTCTTTTCTCTTTACCAATATGGCGCCTAGTCCAGCCACACCTGACGCTGGGAACCAAACGATCCAGTACAATAATCCTAGGAGTATAACTGTCACCGACAGCCTACCATCCAACACCACACCTTGCTCGTTACTGTTCCCATGCCAGAGGACTCCAAGGACATGGTAGTCAATATCCCATTACCAAAATGGCGAAAGTAGAAGCATTCTTGTTAGGGCCTGCAGGTGATAATACGCTTGCGCGGAAGGCGGCTGTGTTGTGGGGCGGGAGGGGAGCATTTCAACACGCCTGCGCAGGAACAGAGTCGTCTTGGTCTATACACAAACACCAATGGACGAAGCGCCCCCATGTTCCTGCGGCTGCGCCGTGACCCTTAGAAGCTCTCCCAGGCGCCTGCGCGAGACCTCAGGTCCCGCCCCCTTATCTTAGTACGCTGGCGCAAGGCAGAAAGGCGGGGCTTCGGCGCTCCAGACGAATGCCAGCGCGGCTGCGCGCTGGGGGGTACCCCCTCACTGCGGCTGCGCGGGAGCCCGGCCGCCGGCTGTCACTGCGGTTGCGCGCGGCGAGCGGCGATCCCGGGGCGCCTGCGCGGGTGGCTTTGCGGGCGCTCGCGGTAAGTTTGCGCCAAGTGCGCGGCAGCCGGGACGCAGACGGCGGCGGCGGCGAGAGGCGGAGCCCGGGGACCACCCCCCATCACCCTCCCCGCAGTCACCTCACGTACCACAACCTCACCTAACCTCTCACCCCCCCTCCGATCCCCCCAACCCCGGGATGGCAGCGCCCGCCAGCCTTCCCGGCCGGACCAGCGGTCGCCAGCGCCGGCTTTAGCCTGTGGGACTAGGCCCCGCCGAGGCCTGACCCCCGGAGCCGGGACCCACCGTGCAGCCAGCCGCCGGGCCGGGGTTGAGGGGCCGCTCCCCCCTCACGGCCCGTGGGGAGGACGCTGCCGTCCCGGGGACTGGGGGCCGGGGGGTGGGGGGGAGCCAGGGCGAGGAAGTCGGGACCCGTGTTGGGAAAAAAGAAGGGGGGCCGGGGTCAGGAGCGCCCCCTCCCCCCGCTTCCCCCCTCCCCCCGGGGTTGGGGGGGCCGGAGCAGAGAGCGCCCAGCCCGGGAGGTGGATGAATGTGGGAGAAAATGGAGACCAAGACGATCGTGTACGACTTGGACACGTCGGGGGGGCTGATGGAGGTAAGAGTGGCCCTCCTCATCCCCTTCCCCCAGCGTCGGGAGGGAACCTCCGCCCTCCGCCCCACAAAGCCGGTCCTGAGCTCACAGCGCAAAAGGGCCGGGGGAGGGGGATTCTTCCTCACCCAGACTCTCCCTCCCTTCTTTGCAATTCGAGGGGCTGAGCTCAGCCTCCGAGGACGTTTGCAGCAGTTTCACCTACCCGCCGCCCTGGATTCGCTCTCCCGAGGCACCAACCTACTCCATGTCGTTGCACCGGCGGGCCTCCCCACCCCCTTCTTGTCGGCCCCTTTGTGCTTTCCCCAGCACGTCCGGGTACCGGGTTTCAGGCCTCTCCAGAGCCTGGCTTTGGAGTCCCCCACTGTCCATACAAGGAAGTGGCGAGAAGGGAACCGCGCACCCTCTCCCCATCCCCCTACCCTGATCCTCCCCATTTGGAAGAAGCTGTTCTCGTTGTTGTGCTGCAGGAACGCTGTTAGGGTGGGCTCCCCCCGGTTCCGGGGGCTGAGAGGTTCTGGGAGCAGCTTGGATGGGAGGAAGAAGGACAAAAGGGGGGAGAGGGGTGGGTGACGGAGAAGCCCTGCCGGGGGGGCGACGGACCGCCCGGGAGCTCCGAGTGTGCACACACGCCGTTTATGTGTGTGTGCAGCAAATCCAAGCTCTGCTGGCTCCCCCCAAGACGGACGAGGCAGAAAAGCGGAGTCGGAAGCCTGAAAAAGAGCCCCGGAGGAGCGGCAGGGCCACCAACCACGACAGCTGCGATAGCTGCAAAGAAGGTGGGGATCTCCTGTGCTGTGACCACTGCCCGGCCGCCTTCCACCTCCAGTGCTGGTAAGGTCCGGGGACCCCCTTGGAGCTCCTTCGCGGACCTTTCTCGGCACATTCCTTCACCCGGCCTACCCCTGGCTGCCGAAATAACGGGCGCTTGCAGCCGCTAGCTGACTTTCTGCAGCCGCTGGGGCGAGCGCCTCCCCGCCCCCAGGTGTCTGCCGGGATCTAGCCGTTTGGGGGGGGGGAGGAGCAGCAGTGTGTCCGGACCCCGAGGTGGGGGTTGGGACGAGCGAGGAGAGCCCCATCTGGGATTGGAAGTCTCTGGGTAGCCGGGACAGAGCCGGCAGGGCACGGCCGGCGGCGGCGGGGGAGGAAGGGGAGGAGCTCCGGGCCCAGCGCCGCTCGCCTGCCCGCGCGCCCGCCGCCCGCCGCCCTCGGGATCCTGCCGGGCTGGGCTTTCCTGCGGGCGGGTGCGCGGGGCCCTGGGCCGCCCGAGCTGGCCTGGGACGGACCCGGGGGGCCGGCCCCCCGGGCGTTTGCGGCTGTGGAAGAAATCATGGAGGTTGTCTCTCGAGTCCGCCTCTTCTTTGCTTCTCTGTTTACAATATGGCGACCTGCCTTTAAATTATATTTTTATTCTCAGCGCCATTTTGGCCGCATATATGATTTGCAAACGTCTCCCGGGGAACGGTGGGGGTAGAGGCTCGGAGTCCTCTCTGCAGAAGCTCCTCGGGGGCCAGGGCTAGGATCTCGCCGCTTTGGTCCCCCTTCCTCTGCCTCCGCTTGCCCCCTGTTGCCTCTCGGAGCTGCCACCCTCTTTCCCTCCCCGCGCTGCCGCCTCTTAGGAAATCGGGCCGGGCTAGACAATTAAAATTGCCCTTGGGCGCCGATTTCGCTTCGCCTTTGGATCGGCGAGCCCTTCGCGGCAAAATTCTTTGCTGCCGGGGCAGGATTGTGTGCGGTTGCCTCCGCGAGGGCATTTTTAAGGAGCGGAGAGCTGGAAAGCTGAGCGCCTCCCCCCCACCCCCCTCTCCCTCTTACTGAACGCGAGAGGAGGGGAGAGACCGGAGAGAGAGGGAGGGACCTGGGTTGATCGCCCGCTGCGTGATCCTCCTCAGCAGCTCAGCCCAGAACAATCCGGCCAGGAAGAGTTTAAACTCCAGTTTCTGCCTGGAGAAACCATCTGCCCTCCGCAAAAATCCCGCATCTGCGCAGGGAACCCAAATTGCGTCGTGTTCTGATGGGTTCTTGTTCTGTTGTTCAGCAACAGTTGAGGGAAGCAGGCGTTTGTGAGAGAGCGGGAAAGACGGGCTTCTGTTTGTTCCCACCCGTTTTTGATGTTGCCTTTTTTTTTTTTTTTAGTCCTCTGTTTAAGAAAAGGGGGGGGGTTCCTTCGGCTCTCCACAGTGTTCATTCACATTCTGTCTCTTCGGTTTGTGGAGTAGTGCCTACTGTATATTTGTACTAATTGCAGGTTTTGGAACACTTACTAGACAGATGACTGATACCGGGCAAAATTAAGTGTGTGGTCAGAAGTTATGTAGGAAGCTCCCATTACCATTCCCAAGATGCTTTTGCCCAGGAGGGCACCCCATCTTGGCTTGTAATGTTGCAGGGACAAAAATGTTATCCTGGAGGAAGCTTTGTTGCTGGTTTTAAATTTTTTATTATGAAGTGACTAATACCAGCAGGAAGGGTCTGTGGTTTTTAAGCTTTGCTTCCTGTTAGGTGTGATCTACCTGGAGAAAAATCTCTCTGGTCAAGTTTCCTGTGCTGGTCTTGAGCAAGGAAGAGATTTGTACCTGGATATGTTGTTATTTATCAATTTTTTTCCTGTTGCTTACGTTTTCTATTGTGCTGGTTTGATATATATACCCAGACTGAATTGTAGGCCTCTTGATTTAAAATGTGGGTTAATGTTTTACCACTAGGAAGAAGCTAGTGTTAACCAGGAATGCTGACTCCTGTGTTGAGTGAGAATTTTGTAAGCTCATTCATTATCTTTTTTTTTTTTTTTTAAGGCTTATTTATTTTTGAGAGAGAGAGAGAAAACACCTGAGTGGAGGAGGGGCAGAGAGGGAGGGAGACACAGAATCCCAAGCGGGCTCCTAGTTGTCAGCACTGAGGGATACAGGGCTTGAACTCAGGAACTAGGAGATTATGACCTTAGCCGAAATCCAGCGCTTAACCAACTGAGCAACCCAGGTGCTCTTATAAACTCCTTATCTTTTGTCTCATTTGTTTAGTAAGCTGAGATTCTTTATTAGAAACTTGAGGTGTGGAAGAAGTGTGCTGTTTTGCCTGACTTTCGGCTTTTAAACTCTAAAACCTAACCTGGATCTTCTAATTAGAGGAGTGTAAGTCTTGTCAAGTTGTAACAATTAACAGTTTCTACTTCAGCTAGGAGAGAAGGAGGTACTTTTAGCTGTTGGTGATACTCAGGTTTTGCCTAGACTGTGTATTTCATTGAATACTTTTTCTTTTTTCTTTTCCCTTTTTTTTTTTTAAGAGGACCATGAATGGGAACTGGTAATCAGAGATTTGAGAATCCTAGTAAATGAGACAGGGTTTGTTTCACATCTCCAGTTCTCTTTTTGAAGATGCCAGTACTGAATGTACCATTGACTTATCTGAGTTATTATATAAACTACAAAACATTCTGGATACTGGTATAAAGGCAGGAAGCCATCTTTCAAGTGAGGCTTATCCCACATTCCTGCCTTCTATTCCACACTCTTTCCACCACAAGTGAAGTACTTCGTTAACCATCTCCACCAGAGTAGTTAGGTCAAGCAGTTGACAGTCTCAGAAAATTTTGATTCCTGGGTATGCTGGCTTTCATTCATGCCATTACTTCTTACTTGCGCCATGTGGGAGTGCAGTTAGGTATGGCTATATTTTCTCTTGCTCCGCTTTTTAATTGGCTAGGACTGCATTACATTTGACCCTTAAACAATGCTGGGGGTTTAGGGGCACTGACTCCCAAGCATCCAAAAATCTGCGTAACTTTTGATTCCTCAAAAACTTAACTACTCATAGCCAACTATTGACCAGAAGCCTCAACAGTAACACAGTCAACACCTATCTTGCATGTTGTATATATTGTACACTGAATCCTTACAGTAAGGTAAGCTATAGAAAAGGAAATGCTATTAAAATCGTAAACAGAAGATACGCTTACAGTACTGTACTATAAAAAATCTGCATGGGGCACCTGGGTGGCTTAGTTGGTAAGCATCTGACTTCACAGGTGGTGATCTTGTGGTTCCCGAGTTCAAGCCCTGCATCGGGCTCTGCACTAACTGCTGAACCTGCCTGGGATTCTTACTACCCCTGTCCCACTCTCTCCGTCTTTCAAAAAAGAAAAAAAAATCCGTATACAAGTGGATCTGCAGTTCAAATCCCTGTTTTCCAAGGGTCAGCTGTATTTCAGTAAGATCATAATGTTAGTTTTCTTTATAGTCAGAATGTTCAAAAGTGAACATTCTTGCAAACCCCGTAGATCCTAATCACGGTGCTGCTGTGGGTCTTCATTCAAAGCTGCCTGTTCAGCCTGGTGTGCCTTGCCAGCTTGCCTCACAGTGAACGAGTTCTAGTAAAACGTTCCAGAAGTGATTCTAGGCAAACTTTACCTCCTGGGCTTAGTGACATAGTCATAACCACAGGGGATTTTTCTAAGATAAACTTCTGGAGGAAATGACTGGTCAGATAAACTGGTTTAATTGTCTTGTCTTTTCTCAGGGGCCAGTGCTCTGTGTGAGGAACAGTTCTCTCTTCCCAATTAGACTGGGGGCCCTATTATCTGGGTTTTCTGTAATGATCCTCTGGGCCGGGGAACGAATTGGTCTATGCTCGGTACCAAGACCTCACCGAAGAATTAAACTTGAGGAGGTGATTTTTTTTGTTGTTGTTGTTCTTGTTGAAGTGACAGTGAAATCATTTTATCTAAGTTTAGCTGTTTATCAGTTATTCAGAGTGGCAGTATGGGATGCTAAACCAGGAGAACTAGAAAGAGTTACAGGGTTTTTTCCTTAAGTGTTTTCTGGTGAACCTGACCTCTATCAGAATTGTCATGCCATTCGTTGGACTTTTAGAAAATACTGGTCTCCATGGATTGGTCCCTAAAAAATTGGTTTACAAAAATTACAATAACTCGTGGAGCTCGGGTTGCCGCTGACTCGTCTTTATGTTTGAAATTGGATTGTTCCAATTGGATTGGATTGTTCTCACTGATAAAGTGAATACCATAGGCCCTCGGTGATGAGGCTCACTGGAAACTGGATGTTTTCCTCTGATTGCTTTCTCGTGGCCTTTTGTTCCAGACGGACCAAGGGACCAAAACAGTCTGATTGAGAAGTGCATCTACCTCAGCAGACCTCAGCATGGTTGCTTCCCGTCAGACAGATTTCTGTAGCATTTGCCTCCGCATGTTATATTTGGAATTGTTGGCCGGCTTTCCTCTCTTTGGTGTTGGCAGCGAGATCCAAAATGAGGTTTTCGAAGAATGAGAGTAAAAAGGTCTCTGTGCACAGGCAAAACTAAGCTCAGCTTGGAGTTTTGCATATTTAATTTTCAGTGAGTCATAACAAGAAAGCTTTCACACATACAGTGGAAAACTGCCTTGCAGAAAATCTTTGCCGGCTGAGCTTTTAAGGAGGTGATTTTTCGGATTTGTTGTGTTTAGCTCCTCGCGGGAATAGTATCGGGCTACTGATGAATTAAAATACATTTATTTTAACATTATCTTATGAATCTGTTGTTTCTGACATTTTAACTGCTTGGAAGCTTAGCACTAAGAACCGGAGGTGATAGCATCTGGCCTTCCTCCCATCACCCTGCCCCTTCAGTAGTAAAATGATTCAACAATAAACAAACCTAATTTGGTTTTACGTGTATTTTATTTATTTTTGCATTTGCTGAATTGTGTTGGAATCTGGGTGTGTAGTATTGTTTTTTAAATGTTCCTCTCAAACAGGGAGGGTCTGGTAACGTTCAATTTTAGCTCAATTTCACAGGCATGCATTGTAAACTTAAAGTAGGGCTCAGGGACTAATTCTTGTGATAGGAGTGCTTTGGTTCATAGAAAAGAGGATAATCGGGACGCCTGGGTGGCTTAGTCGGTTAAGCGTCCGACTTTCACTTGGATCATGAACTCGCGGTTCGTGGGTTCGAGCCCCGCGTCGGGCTCTGTGCTGACTGCCAGCTCAGAGCCTGGAGCCTGTTTCAGAGTCTGTGACTCCCTCTCTCTCTGACCCTCCCCTGCTCACGCTGTCTCTCTCTCTCTCCTAGAAATAAATAAAAACATTAAAAAAAATTTTTTTTAAAAGAAAAGAGGATAATCGCTGTTTAGAAATAATAATATTTAGTATGAATTCTTTACTCTCAAAATGTAACATAGATGTCCATGGTTAAGAAAGGAGGCATCAGAGGGGCATCTGTGTGGCTCATTCCGTTGAGGGTCAGACTCTTAGTTGCAGCTCAGATCATAATCTCACGCGGTTCATGAGTTCGAGCTCCGCATCTGGCTCTGGGCTGTCAGTGCAGAGCCTACTTGGGAATTTTTCTCTCTGCCCCTCCCCTACTTGTGCTTGCTCGTGCATGTGCTTTCTTGCTCTCTCACTCTCGCACTCCCTCAAAATAAATAAATAAGCTTTAAAAAAAAGGTGTCAGTACTTCATCCCTTTGCATGGCTGAGTCTGTTTATGGATATACCACAGTTTTGTTTATTCGTTTATCAGTTAATGGACATTTGGGTTTTTTCTTCTTTCGGCCGTTGTGAATAATGATGCTGTAAACATCTGTGTGCATATTTTGTGTGGACATCTGTTTTCATTTCTCTTGGTGGTGTACCCAGGAGTAGAATTGCTGGGTCCCAGGGTAACTCATGTTTAACTTTTGAAACACTGCCAGACTGGTTCCCAAAGTGGCTGCACTCCACCATCTTGCATTCTCACCGGTATAGGAGGGTTCCAGTTTCTCCACATCCTTTCCGACACTTGTTACCATCTTCTTGGTAAAAAACGGTCCTGTGAGCAGGAGTGCTGCTGTTTTGATTTGCCTTTCCCTAATGGCCAGTGCTATCAAGCATCTTTTCATGTGTTTATTATCCGTTTGTACATTTCCTTGGAGCAATGTCCATTTTCCTTTGTCCAACTTCAGTTGGGTTATTTGGGGGGTTTGTACTATTGTTGCTAGGTTGTAAGAGGGGTTTTTGTTTTTGTTTTTTAGTTACAAAAATTTTTAATGTTTATTTTTGAGAGGGAGACACAGTGTGAGCAGGGGAGGGTCAGAGAGAGGGAGACACAGAATCCAAAGCAGGCTCAAAGAGCCCAAAGCGGGGCTCGAACCCACGAACTGTGAGATCATGACCTGGGCTGAAGTTGGTCACTTAGCCAACTGAGCCACCCAGGCTTCCTGTAAGAGTTCTTTATATATTCTAGAAACCAAGTCCCTTGTCAGATATATGATTTACAAGTATTGTCTCCCATTCTGTGGGTTGTCTTTTCACTCACCCATTTTATTTTCTAATTTTTGAGTCTTACGTGGAATAAAGGTAGTTGATTTAAGCTCACTTTAATGTCTGTGCCTTTGTTATCAATGTGATGACAGTGACTAAAAGGCTTTTTCTGTGAACTCCAACCAGGATGGTGCATCTCCGTGGAGAGAACCTTATCCGCCAGCTGCCTTAAGGCGGGGTTCCCTCTAGGCACCCACCAGCCACAATAAAAAATATCTGTGTATAGAAATCTCTCATATTCAGAGGCTCCTAGTTTAAGGAGGACAATTTTAATTTTCTCACTTTGATTGGTGACACCTTGGAGTGGAAATAACTCCAGATCAATTGATCTATCTTTTGAACTCAGTTAACAAGAACAAAAATTGTTTGTACAATGTGGCGAACTCACCTGTTTATGTGTCTTTACATAGGCCCAGATAGCAATAAATAGGGAGACAGAGTGAAGAGAATATTTGCCGGAAGGTTTTATATAGCTTATAAAAAGAAACAGTCTGTTTTGATGCCCTCGAGAGGATTTTTGCTACCTAGGAATGTAGATGTCCTGCTTCTTAACAGAAATAGGTACTTCTTTTCTCCTACAAGTGCTAAGACAAAAGAAAATAGATGAAGTTCAATGTTGTTTGCGTTTGGTTATACATAAGAGTGTTGAAATCTATCTCTGAACATTCTTGTCCCACCCCCAGCACATACACAGTTACTTGGTTGTATAGTTAAGCAGGCCACCCTAGTTCTGGTTGGGGGGCACCTGGGTGGCTCAGTTGGTTAGGTATCCGACTTCAGCTTACGTCATGATCTCACAGTTCATGGGTTTGAGCCCCGCGTTGAGCTCTGTGCTGACAGCTCAGAGCCTGGAGCCTGCTTCAGATTCTTTGTCCCCTCTCTCTCTCTGCTCATGCTTTGTCTCTTTCTCAAAAATAAACTTTTTTTTTTTTTTTTTTAATTAAAACAAATTCTGGTTGGGTTGTAATGGCACTGTTGGGGTTATGATGGTTATATTATGATCATGCAGTACAGGCTCCTGGAAACGCATTCTTACTTTAAGGTGCCAGCGTCTTAAGCCACCAGAGCAGGTGAGGGGGACAGTTTGTTTTCCCACCTCAACTATGCTCTTCCTTTAACTTAAGAGTCCCCAGGGAGTACAAACATGGCCAGCTGCATTGCCATTCAATGAGTGACACTTAAGAGAGCACCTCCACATAATGCTAGCCTCCCAAGAGACCGGACAGGAGTACAGCTGTCCCCCTGCCAGTTTCCTGAAAGAGGAGGACATTGTATTCAGTGCAAGTCCTAGACTAAATTTCAGAAAGGCACTTTGGTATTGTGAATTTGTCACCATGCCCAGGACGCATGCACAGGTCACTAGCTGTTTTTCCCATGACTTGAGAGCAGTTAAGAATAAGAAAGTGACTCCTTTTGGGGTGCCTGGGTGGCTTAGTCGGTTAAGCGTCCGACTTTCGCTTAGGTCATGATCTCGCGGTTCGTGGGTTCGAGCCCCACGTCGGGCTCTGTGCTGACTGCCAGCTCAGAGCCTGGAGCCTGTTTCAGTCTGTGACTCCCTCTCTCTCTGACCCTCCCCTGCTCACGCTGTCTCTCTCTCTCTCTCCTAGAAATAAATAAAACATTAAAAAAAAATTTTAGGTAAAAAGAAGGTGACTCCTTTTTCTGCCTGCCATTTACAGATGTCAAAGTCTTCATCCTTTAAGCCTACTATTATTTCTGAATCTAGGTCTCAGCAAATAAGAAAAAAAGATGAAGTTTTAGCACATTTGCATGGGAGGCAGAAGACACTGAGGGGTACAATAGATACAAAAGGAGAAATCATTGCTTTCACCTATCAGCAAAAAGAATTTGTCTACTGTGTAGAGCTGTTGTTGAATTCACGGTAAGCAAATTCCAAGTACACTTTACAGACTGATGAAATTTCAAGTAACGTAAGATTTGACTCACTCATTCAAAAAGCTACTTTCCCTTTTGCAACCGTGTACTAAATGCTCACTAAACTATTTGAAAGCCAGAGGCTGACCCATTTCCTCTGCTCACTGCTGTGCAATCCCTGGTGGTATCACAAACAAGAGACCCGCAAAGATAAGCACTGGTTGGGGAGCAGAAATGATGTCTAGTCCTACCAAGTGGGTGGTGCCAACACAAACACATGGTGACCACTCCTCTCCCCCAATTACATCTGCTTTTCTGTATGTTAATAGTGTTTGGTTTTTAAGTCTTTGCCCTTCCCCTGTTTTCTGATAAACTGTACAAGATATCTCCCAGGAAATGTTTCCCAATCTTGAAAGGACAAAAGACAGAGAATGAAACAGCAGGGCGGGAACTCCGTGCCTGAACTTACCGTCAGTGGCTCCCACTGATTTGGGCTCTGCTTGAGGCTCTTTTGAAATAACCTTGAGTGAGCCAGCGAGGACTCTCCACAGGGCTTGAATTTAACTGTAGCCCAAAGACGTCACTTTACCACCCGGCCACGCAGGGCTGAGGGAACCTCTAAGAATTACTAGCAAGCTTGAGTTCCAGGGTGGAACCCTGTTTGTAGCAGCATAAACACATTTACGGACTTTCCATCCAGCTGTGATCCTCAGCGGGATGTTGAATATTATTTTTCTCTTCTCTGCATTTGTGCAGAGAGCAGAGCAGAGCAGCTAAGGAAACGCATAGGACTTTAAGTAAATGTAGATACGTTACAAAACTGGGCAATGAAGAGCTACTCTTGTTCTTCCCACCAGCCCTGGGGTCCTGTGATGAGCCCAGAGCTTTTTGATTCCCGCATTCACTGAACCATCAGATAGAGTTTTACTGATTCTTAGTTTTAACAAAGCTTTGGAAACATTAGAGGGAAACTCTACAGTGAACTTTTTCAATTGACAGTCCTCAATTATTGGTCAAAAGGCATTATGAAAATTATACTTCATTAATCTTATTAAATATGTCTAAACCTATGACTTTTCCTAGTCCTTTCTTTAAAGTTTTTTAAGATTTTTTTTTTTTTTAGTAATATCTTTACCCAACATGGGGCTCGAACTCATGACCCCAAGATCAAGAATTGCGGCTCTTCTGACTGAGCTAGCCAGGTGCCCCACATAGTTCTTTCTGTGTATATATTTTTTTAATTTTAATGTTTTATTTATTTCTGAGAGAGAGAGAGGGAGACACAGAATCTGAAGCAGGCTCCAGGCTCTGAGCTAGCTGTCAGCACAGAGCCTGACACGGGGCCTGACACGGGGCTCGAACCCACAAACCACGAGATCATGACCTGAGCTGAAATCGGACGCTTAACTGACTGAGCCACCCAGGCGCCCCTAGTTCTTTCTATATTTTTAAAAAAAATTTTTTAATGTTTATTTTTGAGAGAGAGAGCAGGGGAGGGGCAGAGAGAGAGGGAGACACAGAATTTGAAGCAGGCTCCAGGCTCCAGGCTGTCAGCACAGAGCCCGATGCGGGGCTCTAACTCACAGACTGTGAGATCATGACCTGAGCTGAAGTCATGGCTTAACTGACTGAGCCACCCAGGCGGCCCACCTCATAGTTCTTTCTATGCATAGGTTGGCTATATCCAACTTTCCTTGATCTTGCTTGCCATTTTTTGTTTTTGTTTTTTAAAGTTTATTTATTTTAAGAGAGACAGAGCGAGAGTGAGAGTAGGGGCTCAATGGGGAGGGAGGGCGATCACAGGCAAACTGTGTGCTGTCAGTGCAGACCCCAATGTGGGGCTCGAAGTCACGAACCGTGAGATCATGACCTGAGCCGAAATCAAGAAGCTTAACTGAGTGAGCCACTCAGGTGCCCCTTGCTTGCCATTTTTTGAAAGCATCTTAAATGTAGGGAGTATTCTGTCAGTGATTTTAGCCTTTTGATAAACTTTGCTTGGCTTTATCATTTTTTTTAATGTTTATTCATTTTTGAGAGAAAGACAGAGTGTGAGCAGAGGAGGGGCAGAGAGAGGGTGAGACGCAGAATCTGACGCAGAACTGTAAGGTCATGACCTGAGCTAAAGTCAGACGCTTAACGGACTGAGCCACCCAGGTGCCCCTCTCTTTTGTTTTCTTTATCCTTCCTTTGTAGTCCTCATGGTTTTGCCTGGCTTAGATGACACTTAGCCATTCTAGCTTAACTTAATTCTTATAACACCTAATTCCATGATTATCAGACATCTTTGACTGCAGGCTTCAGTTTATTGGTGTTGAAGTAAGCTGTATAGTAAGAAAAGTAACTGCAGTTTACATAAATTATGGGAAAGAGCTTATGTCCAAGACTTGTATGCTTGCTGCGTAAGAACTTTCCTCAGATCTTATTATTTGTGTGTACACAATCAGACCTTTAGGGGTGATTCTTCTTTGGTTAGGGATCATCTGAGAGAAAAGTGGGCCAAAGGGAAAAAATAGTGGTACTCTGTCTCTGAGAAGTATGTTCACCTCCTAAATAGGTCACTGGGGGTATAACTGGAAGGCTTCAGAAGCTCAAGTCAGCACTTAGCTGTGGCATCAAACCACGACAGCATAGTTTGACAGTATGCCCAGGAGATAACTTCAGTCATGTAGGGTGGGGAGCTTTAAGGTTTATGAGTAAAATTGGGGTTGGGGGGGCAGGGGTAAAAGAGGGAAGGAATAGATCCTATGCTGTTTTGGTGCAAATTATTCTCTATTTTTCCTTTTTTTTAGGAGACCCTGTCAGAGGAGGGTAAATGAGGCAGAAATCCTCCTTAGGGAAAAGCAGCTGGGTCTTAAGTAGAAACCTGCTTCCTGTATTTAGTTGGGTTTCAAATAAAGACATTGCTAGTGTTTTTAGTGTTCCCAGCCTTTCTAGAACTTGAGGTCCAGTATCTATAAGATGGAAACTGATCCAGATTTCCTGAGCTGTGTGTGCAGAAAGAATATGGCCTCGTTATTTCCTTGTTATTGATAGTCCAGTAAATTTGGCCACAGGGCAGTACCCGGTTTTCCATACCTTTGAGACTCTTCTGGAATACACCATTACAGTTGTTGATTCTTTTTTCCAATGGAACATTCCTAGGAACATCAGAAAGTGTTGAGGCCAGAATGTTGACTTCCAAAACAGGTGGGGGCTCCAGCATCTATCGTGAGGTGAATGAATGAAGCCCATTTTTAAAATGTCTGTAGCCAGCTCATTTGCCATCGTGGAGAAGCCAGGATTGCAAGAATAGCCAAGCTGATGATAGATAAGGGCCTGTGGTACCCAGTCTCAGCTTGCAGAGAAGTTAGCAGAGGGGAACACCTGGCGTGACTGTTGGTGCCCTACCCTTCCACCCTCCTTTTGCTGCACTGACTTTATAACCCTGTTCCCCAGGTGTCCTTCACTGGGAGGTTGCCACAAGCCAGCTCTGCATAGAAGGCAGTGAAATTGGGGGGCACAGTCAGCTAGTTTGAAAGGATTGTATGCTTGTGGAAGTGACGCAACTAGCTAAGTTTCTCAATGGGGCATTTGTAAGGGCCTGGCACTTCATTGGTTTCCTTGTTAACACTGCTACCGAGGCTTTGCATGAAAAAACCAGCGGTCCTTGTACTTTTTATGTACTTTGTGGCATTAGCTGTACTTGAGTCAGTAGCTAGGATGAAGGAGGGCAAGGACCCCCTGAACTTTGTGTTTACCTCCAGTGTCTTTCAGCATGGCCATCTTCCCTGCCTTTGAAAGGCGGGCTGTATTTGAAGATAAAAACTGATGCGCATACAAGTGTCCAGAGGAAACGTACTGTTTATGCTGACATTTAAATTTCATTAGATTTTGTTTCTTTGAAACATAGACCATTAAATTTGGATATATTAATACAGATTTTTTAAGTTTTAAAAGATATTTTTAAATTAAATTTTACCTGCACCTCTTAGCTTTTCTAGAACAGAAGCTGGTTTCAGTTTACAAAAGGCTTGTTTTCTGTGCTCATAGGTTCCTTTGTAGATCAAGATGGCTGCCAGGAGGCTGAGACGTGATGGTGGTCCTGTCGGTGATCACCTTCACCCCCACGGTGGCTAATACCAGCGTAATTCCTGAGCTGGCCAAGGGCAGCGGGGCTGGTCTGAGGGAGAGTAGGCCTGTTCCGAGCACGTATTGTCTTTTGCAGTCACTCTTACACAATGCCGTTAAATAGAATTGCAGGATTTTTATCTGGTAGTGGACCTCAGATGGATGGATGAGACCCATGAACTGTGAAATTAAAAATCAAAACTGCTCAATGCTATTGTTTGCTGGTTGAACACCCCACCACCGCCCAGAAAGGGGAGGGGACATATAGATGGGGGGGGGAGTGAAATCTTTTTTAGTCTGATATTTTAACTGCAACTGCCACATATGGCTCGAGAGCTTCTGATTCTTGGTGAGTGATGGGTTCTGACAGGAAAGACCCTAGCAGTTCATGCGACTGACCTCTTTTAGAAGAGAACCCGAGTGGAAGGCTGTTGGAATATTGTATGCAGATATGCTGTCTGCATAGTGCTCCTGTTCGGTCTTTGTGTTCAGTAGAATATTTATTTTGTCAATCTATAGGAAGAGAAAATGAAATGTCTTCTTTCTTAAATAGTGTCCCTCCCTCTTGCTTCCTTTTGTCCTAAGACACATACCAAAGCTTTTAATTTGGTTTGGTGATATTTCCATGTCTCCCCAGCTGCCCTTGGCTCAAGTTTTAAAATGTCACTGTCACTTATCTAGATGGACAGTTCTAAGCCAGACGTCGGTAACCTAACATTTTTAAAAACCAGTCCAGAGCCCAACCCCATTTTTATCTGCATGTTTTAATGCAAAAAATAGGTCTCTGAAATAAAAGGCAGTCTTTCTGCTTCCCTGTCTCCCTCTCTCTCTCCACCTCTCCCCTCCTCCCTTTGTTCTCTTGCTCCCCTCCCCCTTCTCCCTTCCAGTTCCATATTGAAAAACTGCTTGCGCTGGATGGATAATTAACGCAGGGCTGTGGAGCAACAGGTCCCACTGGTGGCGACTAAATCTGAAGTAAATGTTAATGTCGTGCAGGTTCATGCGTATTAATAGGTGGGGGAGATGAGTGAGGTTAGACACAGATCAGCCACACTGGTGTATGACTTGAAATAGATCCTCTTAATTAGAGAGCCAAGAACCATGACAACTAGCGTCTTCCACCTGCAGTGGTGGGCTGCAGCCTCATTAGTGAATGAAAGAGGCATTCTAAATTAAAACTGGACTTCATCCTTTGGCTGTGAGTTGGGATCATCTGGCTCTGGGCTTTGAATCTTTCACATGGAGAGGCCTGTCGATGCCGGCATCACAGTTGGCTGAGGGGTGCAAGTTTGTAGTTTTCTCGTCGATGACTCCAGAAATAGACCGATCTAGACACCCTCATCAGCAGTAGAGCCAAATCATTTAGATTTCTTTATCAGAGTCTAGATGCTGCAGAGGTTGGCATTAGGAGTTTTAGTTTTGAAAAATTAATGCCTTTGACCAGTTTTTCTAAGTGGTTTGTGTACAGGTGTTACCGTTAACAATTTACAGGCCCTGTCAGGCCTCACAGCCACACCAAACTGGGACGCGTATCCTTCGGTTTGTACAGTCTCTGAGGATTTAGAGCTCTCTTCTTATGAACTATTTTATAACTAACAGAATGTCTTTAAGATCAGGTACTGATTAGAAAAAATAGTGAGTTAGAAAACAATGAACAGTCACCTTCTGGCCAGGAATTGTAGGCCGGGGCTTTTTTTACTTTTTTTTTTACTTTTTTATTTTTTTTTATGTTTATTTTTTGAGATGTGCCTGGGATTTCTCTCTCTCTCTCTCTCTCTCTCTCTCTCTCCCTCTCCCCCCACTCTTTGCCCCTCCCCTGCTCACTCACTCGCTCTCTCAAAATAAATAAGCTTTTTAAAAAAGTTTATTTATTTTTGAGAGAGAGATTGAGCCTGACACAGGGCTCAGCCTTACACACCATGAGGTCATAACCTGAGCTGAAATCAAGAGTCAGACGCCTAACAGACTGAGCCATCCAGGTGCCTAAGGCCGGGGCTTTTTTTTCTTTTCTTTCTTTTTTTTTTTTTTTTTTAAGTTTATTTATTATTTACTTTTTGAGAAAGCAAGTCGGGGAAGGGGAGAGAGAGAATCCCACCGAGACCCACACTGTCTGGGCAGAGCGCAATGCAGGGCTCAAACTCACTAACCATGAGATCATGGCCTGAACTGAAGTTGGACACTTAACCGACTAAGCCACCCAGGCACCCCTGGGCCAGGGCTTTTTAAATGATCTGAGAAGAAACATTCAAAGCAGTGAAGATGGATATTCTGCCAAAGCTCTGTCCTCACAGGGCACTCTCTAAAGAGCCACCTTCAGGTACCAAATAACCAAATTTCTGGGGCTCTTCTTGGAGCCTGGCATCCGTGCACAGTTGAGTCTTACATAGCTCTGTGTGGCAAGGATCAGGGTGTATTCGATTATGTGTTGTCTCATTGTCAACTGTTCTTTTCATGATGTTCTAGCCTGTGATCCCTGAGAGCAGGGACCATGTCTGAAGTCTCACCGCTTATCACATTGCCTAGCATAAAATAATTGTCCATTAAATGCTTGAGTGGACAAATGACTTTGGTCTTCTCTCCCCAAAGGAAAGTAGTTTATTTCTTGGTGGGGTAGATAATAACTAGTTGCCCCTCCTCCAGTATGGTGCCTCCAGCGTGGCATTGGTTAGTAAGCAGAAATATTGACTGCTATAGAAGGAAATGCTTGACCTTGAGGAAGATACTTTAGTGAATATTCCACGGTGTTCCCCAGAAATAAGAGAACTGCCAAAGGTTTTTTACGAGCAGCTTGGGCTCAAGATTTGAAAGAACCAGGAAACCGACTTGAGTTCTAATTCTGCAACTTCTGGCTCCATGGCTTAAATTTTTTTTTTTTTTTAATCTTTATTTATTTTTGTGAAAGAGACAGAGTGCAAGCAGGGGAGGGGCAGACAGAGGGGGAGACACAGAATCCGAAGCTGGCTCCAGGCTCCGGGCTGTCAGCACAGAGTCCAACCGGGGGCTCAGATTCACAAAACGCAAGTTCACGACCTGAGCCGAAGTCAGATGCTTAACTGACTGAGCCACCCAGACGCCCCAACCATGGCTTTACATAAGTCCGTTTCCTCACCTGTGTGGTGAGGAATTGTCACCGTGTGCTGGTGAAGATCAAATAAGAGCATCTGTGAAAACACTTTGTGATCTGTAATATGCTGTGTAGATGTAAGACAAGATTATCACTCTGCTGTTTCTAAGCTTTAGTGACTAGGAAGCATACTGATATCTTTACAGGCAGTACTGCCTCATTATAGTGTCCTCATGGTTTTCACTGGAAGCAGCAGAAACTCTGCTAGAACATTTCCAGCATCACCTGACTTAAAATTTTTAATGATTTCTTTTTATAGAGAACAGCTCTCAGCACCTTGTCTTCATTGATATGTAGGGATGAGATGGAGCTGAAACAGAGCCTTGTTTTTCTTGACAGACCTATCCTGATTTAAAGACTCTGGCATGCATGTAACAGTTTCAGAGTCGCACGCTAAACTTACAGGAACACCATTCTTGTGGGAGAAAGAGCTTTAAGATGGGCAGCTGAGGTGGGAAAGTCTTCAGGATGTGTTCTGTACAGGAGTGTCCTGAAGCTGCAGAATCTCCTTTCTCCTGGAAACCTTTCCCTGTTGGCAATATTTCTGGTGCCGAATAAAATCAGTCTGTTGGCACAACAGCCTCTTTTCAGAACTAGTTCTTGAGCTTATTACTCCAATGACAGTCTGTCTTTCCTGGATCCATTTCATGAATCCGTTTTTGCTCTAGATATTCGAGTTGAAAAACTGCCTTCTAAAAAGCTTGAAAGGAATTGCTAGGGGCCAAGAGAAAACATCATCATGAGAAAGCCTTATCGTGGGCAGTTTCTGTATGCCAGGTGTACCTGTCATGATCATTTTTTAAAAACATGGACTTTCCTTCCCTATCCATCCTATCCTATATATTTCAGCTTTCTCTCCAGATAGCACATTTTCAGGGCACCTGGATAGCTCAGTTGGTTAAGCAGCCGATTCTTGATTTCGGCTCAGGCTCAGGTCATGATTTCGCAGTTCATGGGATCGAGCCCTAAGTCCAGCTCTGTGCTGACAGCATGGACCTGCTTAGCAGTCCCTCTCTACCTCCCCCGCCACCTTGTGCACTCTCTCTCCCCCACTCTTGCTTTCAAAGTAAATAAACATTTTCAAGTTTATTTCAAGACGCACATTCTGTCTTTGAGAAAGCAAAATCTCAACAAGGCCTCACTGTGAAATGTTCTGTGCTCATCCTGGAGATAGCATTCTGACTTCCCTGTACTATTCCCTAAACTCACAGCCCTTATCACACACTTTAGAGCAGACAAGAGGAGCCTGTGGCCGTAATCTAGAATTTTAAGAAACAAGTGGTCTTAAAGTTTGTATCTGTGAAAGCAATTCTTTAGAAACCAACCAGGAGCTACTTTTAAGAGCCTCTTAATACAGACTTTAAGCATTTTACCCCTGTGTTAAAAAAAGAAGAAGAAGAAACAAATCAAATCGTTTACAGAAGATTTAAATGAGTCAGGTGGGTTTGCAAGTGTGGACCTTGACTTTGATGTCTTACTATTTTGTGACTTAGAAAACATAAATTATTTTATGTGATTTAACCACTGCATACTTTGCCTCATTTGCTTCCTAGACGCCTATTTTAGTGTTCCCCAGTTTTGTTTTGTTTTTTAACGTGTATCTACTTGAGAGAGAGCGTGAGCAGGAGAGAGGCAGAAAGGGAGAGAGAATCCCAAGCAGGCTTCACACTGCGCATAGCCCAATGTGGGGCTCAGACTCCTGAACCATGAGATCATGACCTGAGCTGACCTTAGCAGTTCCAAAATGAATGGGCACACAGAGTGGAGAAAGGGTGCATGGACTGTGTGGGGAGCCACCAAGTTAATGAAGCTGGAGAAGGAGGCAGAATTCTGGCCACTGGGATTTTAACCTACAATACTGAGGATTTTGAACTTTATCCTGTAATGGATAAGGTAGGGGTGATACTGAAGGGCTTTGTAATTAGGAGAGTGATATGATCAGAATTGTGTTTTAAATAACTCATTCTGCCAGGAGGGGTTCGGGCTAGATTGAGGGAATCATGGAGGGTGGACCAGGAGGCCATTTACATCTTGGTAAAAAATCTAAGTTCAAACCACCTTGCCTTGCCCTTCTCTGCTTTACATGCTTGGTGAAGAGTATCTTGGTACAAAGCCAAATGGGTAGATGAAAAGAAATGATGAAAAACAGAATTAGAAGTGACAGCCTTTTCAGGGTTAATTTTAATATGACAGTTGCTGAAGCATGGCAGAGTCTGTAGCCTTTGCAAATCACATGCGTACATCTCATTAGGTTGGATGTGGTGTATGCAGAAATCCACTGGTGAGAACTAGGGAAGACTTTACAGGTGACATTCACTTGTGGTCCTCTAGGGCTTGAAGACCTGTCACAACAGGCTAGTATGCCTCCAGTTTTCGGCTTCCTAGTAAGGATCTCCTGAGATTCCAAGGAAACAGAGAAGAAAGGAAGCAAGATGCTCTGTGGACTTAGTGGACATCCTGACATGTATACTCCAGTCTCCAGGGAAGTGTGGCAAAGCAGGAACTAGGAAAATTTGCCAAGCCAAGTGCTCTTGTAGATAGAAACAGTAGAGCAGCATAATATTAAGCCTTGGGACTTCAAGAAGAGCCCTTATATATTCAGTCCTCAATTATTTTTTTAGTATTTCTCATCTTTTTTTGATGAAAAGTTCCTTCTGACCGCTAGGAACGAAATATAAGAATTTCAATAGCATAAATGTATCCTCATTCTGTATAACAGAATTTCTGGTTCTGTAGGCGTGACGTGAGGTCTCAGAATTTGTATTTCTTTGCTAATAAGTTCCCGGGTGATTCTGATATTTGCTTCTGATCTGGGGACCACACTTTGAGAACTACTACTGTATAGACATTGAAATGATTCTCTCAAGGATTTAATAAAGTCTCATATATATGGTTCTTGATGTAAACTTAGTGGAAATCAATGATCTGGAGGTTCAGTAAGGCCTGCCCTATACAGACTGAATTTTGATTCAGCATTGACTGAGTGACTACTGTATGTACGACCTCTATATTATCAAGCTACGAGGAGGGAAAAGATCCTATAATGGATCCTTGTCTTGGTCCCTCTAATGAAACAATAACAGGGGCACATGGCTGGCTCAGTCACTGGAGCATGTGACTCTTGATCTCGGGGATGTGAGTTCAAGTCCCACTTTGGACATAGAGCTTACTTTTAAAAAATTGGATGGAGGGGCGCCTGGGTGGCTTAGTCGGCTAAGCATCCAACTTCAGCTCAGGTCATGATCTCACAGTTCATGGGTTTGAGCCCTGCGTCGGACTCTGCGCTGACAGCTCAGAGCCTGGAGCCTGCTTCAGATTCTCATCTCCCCTCGCCCCCCCCTCCCCCTCCCCCACTCATGCTCCCCCACTTATTTATCTCAAAAATAAACATTAAAAAAGAGAGAGAGAGAATTGTCACACAAGGGAAAAGATGAGAAGGGCCAAAAGAGAACTAAACCATACAGCCCAGATGTCCAGGAGGTCCAAGTAATCCAGGAAGAGCACATGGAGGAGCTGTACTCAGTTATCTCTTGCTGTCTAACAAACTGCCCAAAACTCAGTGGCTTAAAACAGACACTGGTTATTCTCTCTCACAAGTCTGGGTGACTGAGCTCAGCTGGGTGGTTTTTCTGTTCAGCATCGTGTTGTCTGGGACCACAATCCTTTTGTGGCTCGACTAAGCTGGCATGATCTAAGACAGCTTAGTCACATAGCAGTAAGTGCTGACTTTTGGCTTAGAATTCAGAGGAAGCTATTAATTGGAGCACCTTAACTCTCCTGAGTGTGGCCTCTCGGCATGACAGCAGGGCTCTGAGATGGGACATTCCAAACATGTAAAAATGGAATCTGCAGGTCTCTTAAGACCCAGCCTCGGAAGTTACAACATAGTCACCTCTGCTGCACTCTACTAGTCAAAACGAGTCACGAGGCAAGCCTAATTTAAGAGGAAGTGGCCTACCCTTGGATGGTAGGAATAGCAAAGAATTTGCAGCCATCTTTAGCCTTATAGGATTAATAGGGTTTCACAGGCATAGCGTTCTAGGGGGAAAGGGCTCTAGAGAAAGAAATAGCAATTCTTCCATTTGACTTGGCAAAAGCGTACCTGAAAGGGTCCTGGGAACGTAGAACGGGACCGTGCTACACAGGGCTCTGAATAGCAGATGGAAGAGCTTCCTTCGACTTATAGTGACAGACTTGAAAGACTGTAGAGGACCTATCAATGGTTTTATTAGCATGATACAGTCTGAAGATGATTCTCAAGGCTCCAAACTACGTCTGTCTTTCTCTATAAAGCCCAATGTTAAGAGCTCTGGATTTCTCTTCTCTTTCTAAGGTGTGCGAGTAGGTCCTCACTCTTCAGGTTATTGTAAATGATGCCGAGTTACCATCTTGAAAGACGAGAGAAAGAGCCCTAGCAGTGTTGCAGGACGAGCCAGCATAGGAGGCAAGGGACAGGCAGCGCTATCCCAGACCTACCTAGGCTTTTTCCTGCTGCATTGAAGGTTAGTACTTAGTCTTCCCCTTGTCTTTTCCCCACAGTAATCCTCCACTGAGTGAAGAGATGTTGCCTCCTGGGGAGTGGATGTGTCACCGGTGCACTGTTCGCCGAAAGGTAATAATACCACTTTTTGAAGGCTTTGCTCAGAATGCCAGATGTAGAGCACTGATATTCTAGAGCTAAGACGGCCTGGCCCTGAAGGCATTTTCGTCCCTTCTTCTTGTCTTTTCCAGCCCTGGAATCACCCTCACTCTCCCCATGGTGACTGTTTGGAATCCAGTAGGGCCTAAAATCCAAACATGGGCTGCTGAAATGGGCAGAAGAGGTGTGTTAATTTATTGAGCCATGTTCATTCACTAGTGACAGGAGTAGACTGAGGAGTTATAGACCTCCTGAAAAGTGGCCTGAATGTAGCAATTCTATCCATGACTGAACGTAGCTGAAGAAAAGCAAGGCTGCTTCTCCAGCTTGATGGGAAAAGGATTCCCCTCACCCCAAGGCAAAGAAGTCATTGGTATCCAGAGACTTGGCTGGGTATGTGGGAGAGTACTCCGAAGCCTCTGGTACCCTGAGGTGCCTGCTCTCTCTTGAGCTCCCCTTCCCTTGGCTTTGATAGTTCAGTACTGGTTTTGAGAACATGATTTTCTACTTTGAGAACTTTTGTGGGGTGCGAAAGCTAAATTCCTCTTTATCAAAAAAGGCAGTCTGTGTTTTTCCATTCAGATTGTGACAGACCCCCATCCTCACATTTTAGGCTGTGAATTAGAATCTGTCTATGAACTGTAAACCATCCCCATCCCTCCCCCACACTAATTACACACCAAGCAATTTGCCTTTGTTGTGACATCACTTCTGCTTTCCTGGCCCCTGAACATGATGTCACAATGAATGATGATTTCCTTGGTTGCAGAAACAGGATGAGATGATTCAGAGATTGTGGGTTATGTGTGTAACAGTGTTCAGCCTTTAAGAAGGTAAACAATTAGTTAGGCTTTTATTTTTCGACGTGTGCACAAGGGTTCTTATTAAAAGGTAAGGCAAGGCCAAGTCAGCCACTTAGTGCCAGCTATGGTTTGATGTCTCCTCAAGTGCACAGACCAGGCTGTCCGCCAGCCTGACCACCTCTCAAGATCTCTTCTTGTGCAGCCGCAGTTAGGTTAGAGCAGGGCCGGCTAGAAGCACCTGCCAGCCAGGAGGCCTTTCAGAAACCTGCCACTCAAGAAACTGGACGTGAAAGGTTCAGGAACAGCTGAAGGAGAAGTGAAGCCAGGAACAGAGGGTGGAGAAAAGGAACTAACATTATCTTAGTGCCCATTGTGCGCTGGGTATTTTACATGTTCTCTCATTTAATCCATACAGCCATCTATGGGTGCTGGTGAGAGTACCTCCATTTTAGAAAGGAAGAGACTGAGACTTACAAAGGTAGAATGAGGACTCAAAAGGATTAACAGAGCCAAGATTTGAGCCAAATTGTCTTACTCCAAAGCTCTATTACCTCTTCATTAGTTTTCTGGAAACAGAGCTGCTTGGTGAGAATTATAGTAGCCTTTTTCTAACATAGTGTGCTTTCCCCCGAAATGCCACTGTGACAGGCTCTCAGATGGACCTTTTTGCCCGCCAGTGCCAAATCTGCCTTTTCCACCGCCACTGCCTGTATCCCCCCTCGGCCTCCTGTAGCTACGCTGAAGTCCTTTGGGCCCCATCAACCTTTGATGTTCAGGTCCTGTTCCTAGTGGAGGCTAGATCTTCCCCCGACTCGGAACCGTCCCTTTCCTCTACGTCACCCTCGGTCTCCACCGTGTCTTGGAAAGGAGGAGAAGAAAGGTTTTACTAGCCTTACTTTACAGAGAAATTCATGCCCACCATCCTGAGCCATCCAGGGTCATAAGGAATCAGTGGCAGAATTGGGACAGATCCCGGGTCTCCTGATTAGAGACCACTGTTAAGACCTCTATTTGACCGACCGCTCTTTGGAGTCCTAGAGGAAAATGTAATACCAGTCGTTCAGTCCTACTGAATAAACATAGTCTTTTTCCATGTCCCCACATTCCCATTTGAAGAAGTGTCCTTTTCAGAGTTGTAGTTAAACTTGAAACATCGAAAGGCACCTTTCTCGGACACTGATCATTGGGTGGCTACCTTCCACACCCCACCCACCCCCTTGCAGTGTAGTTACTTTCCGAGTCAGCACCCAACCTCCCTGGACAGGGAACTCTGCTTGCGCCTCTTACTTTGCTTTTGCAGACTTTATTCTGAACACAATTCTTAAACCCATTCAAGAGGTCAGGATGCTCCATAGCAAACGACGGTGGCATTGAGTCCTGCTATATTTTTCCCACCGTTCTCACGTAGCCTCACTAAATTTATTTTCACTGCGATGATTCTTAATCCCTTTACCCCTGTACTTTGTATGGAGATGGCGCATGTCAAATGATGACTTCAAGTAAATGATGTGCGATAGATGTATAATTGTTTCTCACTTGCCCTGCTGTTTGGTGATTCCCTGCCGCACAGTTTTGCCAGCTTTAGTTTAGTTCAGTTGTAGTTTTGTCAACTTGAACAGACCAGTGTTCCAAGTCCCCCAGTGGATGAGTCTGTAACATGTTGGAGAATTCCATAATTTTGGCTAGTGGTCTTTGTAGTGTCCATCTCTTTCTCTGTTGTACTTTATATGATGGGCCTGCCTGTCCATTTGCACAGAAACGAGAGCAGAAAAAGGAGCTGGGCCACGTCAATGGACTGGTGGACAAATCTGGCAAACGGACTACATCCCCTAGCAGTGATACTGACTTGTTGGACAGATCAGCCACCAAAACTGAACTCAAGGCCATTGCCCACGCCCGGATCCTGGAGAGGAGAGCCAGCCGGCCTGGCACGCCCACATCCAATGCCAGCACAGAGACGCCCACCTCTGAGCAGAATGACGTCGACGAGGACATCATTGACGTGGACGAGGATCCGGTGGCAGCGGAGCCGGACTATGTGCAGCCACAGCTAAGGCGGCCCTTTGAGCTGCTGATTGCTGCCGCCATGGAGCGGAACCCCACCCAATTTCAGTTGCCCAATGAACTGACTTGTACCACTGCACTACCAGGTTAGCCAAAGTGTCGTGTTCCCTCCCCCCACACCAGCTGCCCCAGAGGGCTACTGTCCAGCCAGAGGGCAGTGCTGCCTGTGGGATCACCGGGTGGGTAGCCACTCTCATGTTCCTGTCCTTTGTTCTTCCTGGACATCTCTGAAGATTTCAGCCTTGACCATGCTTATTCAATTTTCTATTTTCTGCCCTCAGGGTATCACCTTTTAAAAAATATAGGCAATATAGTCACATGGTTCAAAAGCCGGAAAATATAAAAAGGCTTGAAATGAAAAATTTCCCTTCCACCCCGTCTGCCATTTGCCTGATCTCTATCTTCCTATCCCTCTCAGATAACCACTTTTTGGTTCTTGTGTGTATCCTTCTAGAATTTCTCTGTGCATGTGTAAGCAAATATAATATGCTCAGTATTTTCCCTTTAAATAGCTTACTTGGTATACTGCTCTACATCTTGCTTTTTTCACTTCACAGTGTGCCCTAGAGATCTTTACATATTAATGTAGACATCCCTCAGTTTTTCTTAATGGTTGCATAATAATCTACCATATAGACGTGCCATAATTTATTTATCTGATTTCCTATTAATGGACATTCAGGTTGTTCCTAATCGTTTGTTATTATAGGTGGTTCTGCAAATAATTTTGTAAATATATCATTGTGTACATGTGAGTATTTCCATAGGGTAAATTCCTACTGTGAGAATTGCTGGGTTAAAACTGTGCATTTACAGTTGATGAGATGTTACCAAATTGCCCTTTATTTTCCCTTTAATCATGTCTTCTACTTGATACCACGAAGCTTCTAGATGTTATTTTCTTTTTCTAAGAGAAAGTGAAATTGGCAGGCTTCAGAATCCTGTTCAGTCAGCAGGATGCATGTGAAACCAAAACTTTTCTGATTTCTATAAAAATGCAGTAAAATTCTACCCACCTTCACAGAACAGTCTTCGCTGACCATTTGACTCGGGCATGTATATTTCTTAGATTGCAGTACCTAACAACTTAAGCTTCTGACCACCTCATGTTTGCAAAACATAGGTGTGTTTCTGCCACAGAACAGGTGACTTCAGACCATGGTTCTGATTTATGTCTCGGTGTTCCTTTTCCTCCCTTCCTATTCTTTTTCTCATTTGAAACCAGCCCAGGGGCCCTCAGAGAGAGACCCATGTCTAGGCCGTGGTACATGATTTTACGGAGATCTGTTCCATTCACTTGTTGTTGTTTCCGTGTCCCAGACTAGGAGCTCTGCATCCAGGAAAGTTCAACACCATCAATTTCTCTTCTAGGTTCTAGCAAGAGGAGAAGAAAGGAGGAAACCACGGGGAAAAACGTTAAGAAGACACAGCACGAGTTAGATCACAATGGTCTTGTTCCCTTACCAGTCAAAGTATGCTTCACATGTAACAGGTATTTTTCTTCCATACTAGGGACTCTCCCCATATTCAGCGAATGATATTTTTTCTCTCTTCCATCATCTCTCCCAAACCCTGTCTGTTAAATGTGGATAACCCATATTCCGACGGCACGAGTACAGAGGCTGAGTGACCAGTTGACCAGAGCAAATTCCCTGAAGTATTGTAGACTGTGTTTATAGAGGCTCGATAGGAGGGGTTGGACTAAAACAGAAGCGTGAGATATTTTGACTAGCTAGCAGGAGGAACCCTGGCTAGCAGAGACCCAGGTCCCTGGAAAGGGCAAATAACTTTTTAAATCAGCAAAGATGAGTTTAAAAGCAGTACAAGTATCCGTGGTAGCTAACATGCATCTGACTGGATGACTTCCAAAAGCCTCCAGGCTGCCCCAGTTGTAGCTTCCCTGAGACACTGGTTTCCTTCAAATAGGATCTCCTCAGTGACGGGAACCAGCTGCTTCGATTACTGAAGCTGGACTTACTGGCCTGGGTGTCTTAGAAAGGCAGGATAGCAGGAGAAAATAGCCATCAAATAGAAATGTTCCAAAAGAAAGAAAGCTGGTTTGCAACAAAAGCTATAGGGAACCAGATAGTAGGGCAGAAAGAACCCTGAGCCAGGCCCAGACTGAGGCTCCAGTGCCTGTCAGGGACCGAAGCAGTGTCGTAGTTATTTGCTGAAGCCCCTCCCTTAAACCGTGCATACACGAATACATTACAGAATCCTTTCCCCACACAGCTCTCCCTGTGTCATTGTTGCTGGCTGCTTCACGCAGAAGAGAAGCCTTTTCTTGCTGTAGTGTAAGACTCTAGAAACAACAGCTAGAGATTTTTTTTTTTTTTTAATGAGGTAGTTACTTTCTTTTAAGGAGTAGAGAGATCAGAGCAGAGTTGGCTGTCTTCCCCCTGTGGGCACTGAGCATTGATCATTCCTGCCCTGACAGCCACTTTAGCTATACTCCAAATAAACATTCACTTCCCCACAAGACACATTCCTCTTAGAAGAGAGAATAATGGAGAGCCTGGTGGTAGCCCCCAACTTCATCCATCTTCCTAATCGTGAGTGTAACTGATCACCAGGGGAGGAGGCCCTGGGAGAACATCGTGAGGATTGAGGAGGAGAGCCTGTAGCACAGGGCAGAGCTGGTTTGAATTCTCTCCCGTGTTGCCACAGAAATGGCCTACATCTCTTTCTTCCAGGAGCTGCCGTGTGGCCCCTCTCATCCAGTGTGACTATTGCCCCCTCCTGTTCCACATGGACTGCCTCGAGCCACCACTCACTGCCATGCCCCTGGGCAGATGGATGTGTCCGAATCACATCGAACATGTGGTGGTAAGTACAGCATTGTCCCTTCGGTCCTCTCTGGGCACAGCTGGGGCGTGGCCTGATTCAGTAGGAAGCGTAGTAAGGTCAGCTTTTTGCCAGAGTTCACTGCATAATCTCTCAGCTGTGGATTTCTGCAGACCGTCCTCCCCAGTTCCAATCATCTTGACATGCCTCAGCTGTGCGTTTTGCATTTTCCCCACAATGCCTTGTTTTAGCTGTACAGGCAGACTTGGCTGTTTATACATAAATTTCTTCCACAGCGAATTGAGCAGTTGATGTTATAGCCACGAAGGGGAGTGTATTTGATCCACCTCGTGGGAAGATGCCCTCATGGTAGTTGCCTCTGTATTTTCCTGCCTCTTATTTTTAGAGGGAGCAAACTAAGAAATTCTAAAACATTTATTCTCATATCTCAGAAATGACAGGCAGTCGACTCCCAGTAACTCGGGAGAATTGAAGAACTGACATGGATGACGCTGTTCCAGACAGTCAGCCATATTAGCCGTATTGAACGCTAACGTGTCCTAGCCACCACACGAGGGTCTTCCCTTTCTCTTTAGTGTTTGACACTCACCCCCCACCCCCAATCACAGTACATAACAGGTATTCAGTAAGTTGTTGAATGAATGAATGGTGTGAGGGTCCTTTTATCTTTATCTCCCAGGAGTCTTGGGTACATTTTCCAGATGCTTCCTGGGGCTAAAACAGAACCATAGTTTGCTATCTCCAAAAGAGGCTTAGGCTTAGGCCACTTCCTGCTGGGCACTAAGATCAGTCATTTACAAGGTTGAACGGGTGAGGGCTTCAGAAGAGCAGCTCCCTTCTATGAGCAGCCTTTCGAGATTAAAAAGATTATTGCTTAAGACATCGTCTATGAGATGGTAATGACCACAGAATGTCTCTTGGCCCTCAGCGTGATAGCGTGCTCCTCACGTTGCCTTGAGGAGCCGCGGATATAGACTGACACACATGGGGCCAGAGCATTTGCTTTGGCCTTTTCATTTGGCTAACACTGCTCGGAAAGGTTTACGTAGGGGGAAGCTTCTCTCCAAGCTCAGTTATGGGTGTTTCATTTGCCTCCTGCTAAACCAGAAAAAAATGGACTATCGGCTTGTGCCCAAATATGAATCTTGAAGAGCAGCTTTCCAACAGATGAAAAATGTATAGAAGGCCAGACACAGAAAAGGAAAAGTGACATCATTTTTATATGCCTTCTGTATGCTGCTGCACAAAATTCTTTTCTTCCCTCCCTTTAGCCTCTTAGAGCAGCCCAGGTTTCCCTCCTCCTCTGGAGCAGGACTGTGAGATCCAGACGGGTTCCACTAAAGTTCCCTGGCATGTTGGAAGAGGAATAGAGTAGGGCCCTCGGGATTCTGGTGCTGATCCCTGCTGTTAGCCAAGCTCCTATATAGGAAACCGTCCTGCCTCCTGTGGGAACGAGCGCCTTGCTAGAAAGGGAGTCTGGGTCTCGAGGGCCAAGGCCCTCGCATCCTCTGAAAGCTGTGCTCTGTTTGAGTACGCTGGCAAGAGGTGGTCTGTGCTGTCAGGCTGGATTTGAAGGGCACTTCTTGGCTAATTTCCTATTTCCTGTCCCCTTCAAGCCTCTCTAGGGAATAGGAACATACCAGCTCTCCCTTGCTAGACCAGGTAGGGCTGAGGGAGAAAATCTCACCGTGTTCCCTGGCCCGCTGACAGGGGTGTTAACAAGCACCAGCCCCTGACAGAAGGAACCTATTTGGCCAAGGGGTTCTATTTTTCAGTCCTAGAGAACAGGTAGTTGGGAGGGGATGCCTTTGGAGGGTCAGTGTAAGAGTGTGACTGCTTTGTCCCTAGCTGAACCAGAAGAATATGACGCTGAGCAATCGGTGCCAGGTGTTTGACCGTTTCCAGGACACCATTTCGCAGCATGTGGTCAAAGTGGACTTCCTGAACCGAATCCACAAGAAGCACCCTCCTAACCGCCGAGTGCTCCAGTCAGTCAAAAGAAGAAGCTTGAAGGTGAGTCCCAACCTCGAGCCGGCAGGAGAGTGGGCTCTGATTGCCTTCGTGGGATAGACAGGACTGTGGTCCCAAATTGACAGATAGGGAGACTGAAGCTCTTAGCTCTGTCTGTGGTGCCTCAACAAGCAGTGGATGTGACCGTACATTCTCACACTTGACGACAGTGGTCAGAATTATGAAGGCCAAAGCCCAAACTCTGCAAGTCTCCTGTTCTTCCGATACGTGCTCGTTAGCCCCTTCGCCAAACGGATGTGCTCTGCTCTTGCCACCCCTCGCCTGGTACTCATGCTTTCTCTTCCTGGGAGGGGGCCCCTTGCCAGGAGCTGTTGAGTGGGGTGAGGTGGGGTGACAAAGCAGAGAAACACGTGGAAAGGGAGGAGCTGTCCCAGCTGAGAAACTTAAGAGGAAAATGCCTAAAGGAGAGTTAAGTCTGTTTTTCCAAGCTGCTGGTAATATATAACAAATGTTCCAAATTGTGGCCTTGCTGTAATAATACCTAGCATTCGTGTACACGCTTGCAGTTGCTAAAGTGTGTCTGCTGCGATCAACAGAAAAAATTTCTTTATTGAAAAGCATTTGGGGGTGTTGAGGCAGTTTCTCAAAAGTCATTCAGTTCCCTCATTCATTTAACCTAGAGAGCCCAACACCGTGGACCCACGTAGAAGCTTGATTTTTCTCTTTTCGAAATAATCCCCCATACACGGGCAGTGCTATGTGCCAGTGGGGACCAGCAGTTCTCCAGTGTGGCCACTTGGTGGCAGCCATACTTCAAATCACTCACCCCACTCCCATCGCTTCCAGTGGATGTCAACGCTAGCAGGCTAGCAAGATGTTAACTGTTGGAAATTGTGTAACAGTCTCTTAACTGTATAAATATTTATACTTCAATGTAAATACCGGTTTCTAAAATTAAATCAAGGTGTTTTAAGTTGGGGGTATTACAGAGGTGGCATGCCTCATACCTTAGTAAACCAGATCTGAAAGTAACCTAAAATGTGCAATTTACCGTATAGATTTGGAAGAGAGCCTGGTGTCTGGAGTGAATAGTCCCAGGAGGCCTTGAGAAAATTTTGTCCTTTCACAATGCCCCCCCCCAAAGGTTTCCCTATTTTTCCCCCCATGTTTATTAATTTATTTTGAGAGAGAGAAACAGCACAAGCAGGGGAGGGGCAGAGACAGGTGAAGGGGTGGAGAGAGAATGCCAAGCAGGCTCTGTACTGTCAGTGCAGAACCCGACACGGGTTTATCTCGTGAGCCATAAGATCGATCATGACCTGAGCTGAAATTAAGAGCCAGATGCTCAACCGACTGAGCCACCCAGGTGCCCCAAGGTTTCTTTATTCTTGAGGAAAATCCAAGGGCACGAGTTGCCTGAAAAGCATTTGTTTTCTTCCAGTGCAGACAGGTGTTTTTGTTGTAGCACGGGGACAGGACCCGTGGGCAGAGAGAGCTGCCTGAGGAGCATTCCATCCTGGACAATTTGAGAGTGAAGTGAGGGCTGTAACAGCCCAGGGCGGTTGTGGGCGGTGCCCAGCTCTGCCCTGAACCATCCCCACCAGTGGTGTAGCGCAGTGCTGCAGTATTGGCTAAGAACTTTGTATTTGTGTCAGGGATTCTTCTTCCTGCTACCCCTTCGTTCTTTGCCCAGGGGGGGCAACCTTAGACTCGCCTGCCACTCCATTCCTCCCCCTCCCATTCCTGGCTGACTTTGGACAAGCCCATGGCACCAGCCACCACTGTTAATGGTGCTGGCTTTCAATTCCATATCTCTTCCCTCTCTCCTCACGTCTAGATTCATATCTGCCTGCCCATCCCACAGACACCTCAGTTTCAACCTGCCCAAGACCAAGTCTTCTGCCTCCAAATCTGCTCTTCCTCTTGTATTTCCGGTTTCAGTGAATGACCACAATCGCCATCCAGTCCCTCAAGCCAAAATTCTGGGAACCATTTTCAGTTCTTCTGTTATCCCCCGTAAGGACTTGGTCACCAAATGTGTTTTCCAAATCCATCAAGTGCTTCCACATCTCTTATGCCTCATATGCTGCTCCCCTACCCTTATTTCCCCATTGTCTGCCTGGAAGTTCTCAACGTCCAAGTCTCAAGTACTGCCTTCCTATAAAATCCCCCCTAATCCCAAGTTCGTGTCCCCCAGACAGAAATGAGCAAGTACTCTCCTCCACGTTTTTAATAGCTCCTTAGCCATGCCTCTATTCTAGGACTCCTTACACTGTATTGTAATGTCTATCTCCCTAACTAGACTGTGAGCTCCTTGAGGGCAGAGCTTAGGTTTTATTCATCTTTGGATCTCTAGGGCGTGGTACAGTGTCCAGATTCAGGAGGTACTCAATAAATGTTGGCTGAATGTATGAATGACTCTTGGCTTGTTGTATGGCTCTTTCATCCTTACATGGCGTGATTCAGAATGTGTCTTTTGTCTTTGTACAACAAAGAGGTCTTCAGTTGTTTCATGAGTCATGAATGAATGGACGAAGGAAACTGACATGGACTGAGTGCTTATCACAGGCCAGACTTCATGCTGAGCGTTTCCACTGTGATGTGACGTCCTTTGACTTTTTACCTCTCTGATACGGCTCACTCACCTCCCAAACTTGATGCTGAGCAGTAAGAGCCTGGAGAGCACCACTCTGCAGCTGTGTCCAGTGTCAACCTTACACTTTCATAGGCCAGAGCAATGGTCTCTGGCTTCTACGGGCCATAGACCTTAATGAAGAAGGTGGGGGGCAGGGGCGCATGCCTGCCGTTTCCAGCTCCGTGCCTTCTGAAGCTAATGCATGTCTGTCTGAGGCACAGAGCAGTTGCAGCCCGCTGAGCCTCCTTGTCTTAGCAGACCCGAGTGCACGATGGTCCCGCGGGCATCAGCACCACAGACAGAAGAGGCAGAATCAACTGGACATGTTGGCACTATCTCCCTCTCCTTCCTCCTTCTATCCCGAACAGGTTCCCGATGCTATAAAATCTCAGTACCAGTTCCCACCCCCTCTCATTGCACCCGCGGCCATTCGGGACGGGGAGCTGATCTGCAATGGGATCCCCGAGGAATCACAGACGCACCTTTTGAACTCTGAGCACTTAGCCACCCAGGCAGAGCAGCAAGAGGTGAGTGAAGGCAGGGCTGGGATTCCAAAGCCAATCTTCCTTCCTTCTCACCACAGCTGTTTTTGGAAGTAGCCTCAGTGCCGTTCCCATCCCCGTCTTCTCCAACCCCACCGACCCCCACCCTCACCCTTGGGGCAAGGGTTGCATATTCCAGAGAGAACCTCTCTCTGATATTCTGAGGCGAGTAAAAGAAGTACAGAGTCAACAGAGTCTGCTTCTCCATCCGTCCCCCGTGTGCTGGGAGATGAGCAGATCTGTCTTGCAGAAAGAGACCGGTAGGCCCATAGAGAGATTAGGTGATAGTGCTGGACACACAGCAGTTGCTTCGGGTAACTTGGTGGATATTGGTTCACAAGGTGAGCTCTGCCGACCAGGGTGTTGCCTGCTGAGTGTACCAACAGGTCTTGCTTGGGATTGGAAGTGGAATCCTATCAGAAGTCAAGCACACCTTTTCTGGGCGTTTGCGATGGGACCTTGGAAGCAGTGTGTATCGGCTGTGCTGTAGCCCTGGCCGCTGGGGCAGGAAGGACCAGCGCCTCCCAGGCCTCTCACCCTCCTCTCCTCTCCTCTCCTTCCGTTGCAGTGGCTCTGTAGTGTTGTTGCGCTCCAGTGCAGCATATTGAAACATTTATCTGCTAAGCAGATGCCTTCGCATTGGGACTCTGAACAGACAGAGAAGGCTGATATTAAGCCTGTTATTGTGACTGACAGCTCAATCACCACCTCCCTGCAAACAGCTGACAAGGCACCTACACCTTCCCACTGCCCCTTGTCCTGCCCCTCAGGGATTAGCGCCCAGAACTCCCTGAGCTGCTCTCCACCCCCCCAGCCCCCAGCCCTAGAGGACATCAGCTGCAGTTCCTGTGCGGAAAAATCCAAGAAAGCCCCCTGCGGGACTGCCAACGGGCCAGTGAGCACAGAGACGAAAGCCAATGGCCCACACCTCTGCAGCAGCCCCATCGATTCCACGGACCCCCGGCGACTTCCAGGCGCCAGCACTCCCTTACCAGGCCTCTCCCACCGGCAAGGCTGGCCCCGGCCCCTCACGCCACCAGCAGCTGGGGGGCTTCAGAACCACACCGTCGGCATCATTGTGAAGACAGAGAATGCCACTGGCCCCAGCTCTTGCCCCCAGAGAAGTTTGGTTTCCGTCCCAAGCCTGCCCCCTTCCGTTCCCAGCTCTTGTGCCAGCATCGAGAACACCAGCACTTTGCAAAGAAAGACTGTCCAATCACAGATAGGACCTCCGTTGACAGATTCAAGGCCACTGGGCTCACCCCCAAATGCCACCCGGGTGCTCACTCCCCCCCAAGCAGCAGGAGATGGTATCTTGGCCACAGGAGCCAACCAACGATTCTGCTCACCAGCGCCATCATCAGGTGAGTGCCGCTCAGCCCGGGGGTGATTTGTAGTAATTTCGTGCTCTGCCTGGCAGTTAAACTTCGACACACGCTTATATTCCTGTGCTTATTTCAGAGGACTTTGATCTCGGTATTATTCGTCCTCCCCCCATTTCCGTGATAGAGGAGAAAGCATGCATTAACTTGTCCCCCGTTTTATTGGCGGGATCGCCTAGGCTCTGAAAGTGTAAGCGATTTCCTCTAGGTCACCTAGCGAGTCAGTGGCAGGATCAGAACCACGGCTGGGTTTCCTGACTCCACCTTCCCATACCTTTCAGGCCTAGTCTTCTGCTTGTTTTGTTCCGTCACCTTAGAGGAGGCAGCATGCTCTCTGGAGCCCCTGTGGCCAGCCTGAGGCCTAGGTGATGGCCTCCACCCGGTCCAGATTCTCAGACCTCACTCATTCAAAGGAACTCCTGTGATGCCAGGGAAGGCAGGGTTAGAAAGCAGCACTGCCTTTCAGGATAGGCAGAGTGGCATTCCCACGGAGGGTTGTCTGGCCCAGAAGCTCGCCCTTGGGCCACGTGCAGAAAGGCGGTCCCCTACACCCATACTTGGCCTAGTGTGGACCTGCTCTCTCAGCTGTCCCCAGTCAGCACTCTGGACCTCGAGATTGCTGACCCCAGCATCTGAACCAGGTTTCAGATGCTGCTGGAACCCCCCGTGGTCTCTCCCGTCTGAACTGAAGCTGGCCTCCTAGTCAGCTGGGAGTCTCGGTAACCAGGTGACTGTGACTTCTCTGCATGGGGGCCCCTGGTCCCAGGATGGCCCCTACTCTCAGGCTCTTTTCCTGTCTCTCTTTACCTCTTACTACCAGCCTGGATAGATCATGCACCCTATGAGTCAGACTTCAGGAGGCAGGAAATCCAGGGCCAGGCACCACTTAGCTGAATGACTAGGGGCAGCAGGGAGGTAGTCCTGGCCCAGAGAACAAAGCCACGCTGCCACAGTTCCCAGAGCAGTAGGTTGCACTGGTTCTCCGTGCTCTGGAGACTCCTGCGTGCCCGGGTGCGTTGTCGTTCCATCCGCCCTTCCTCACCACACATTTTTAGCTCTAGGAGTTCCAGAGCCTATGGGGTGAGAATCAAGAAGGGAACATCACCTTGGGTCCGAAATCCAGACCTGTCTCGGCAGTGGGGGATTGGACCGGTGGGTTTCCCTCAGGCGACGTAAGTAACAGTCTTCCTGCTCCGTCCCCAGATGGCAAGGTCAGCCCCGGCACGTTATCCATAGGAAGCGCTTTAACCGTACCCTCTTTCCCAGCCAACTCTACTGCCATGGTGGACCTCACCAACTCACTGCGAGCATTTATGGATGTCAATGGAGGTGAGTGAGCGAGCAGCTGCTGCGTGAAGGCGCTGTCCCTGCGCCGCATTCGAGCTCGGTTCAGAAAGGAACAGAAGGGATGTCTGACCTCCAAGGGCTGGGCATGTGGGTTCAGAAAGAAAGCTCCCTCCCGCCTCTGCCTTCTGCACAGGCTTGTGCACAGAATCAAAGGTGAAGGGAGAGCAGGGCCGAGCTGAACCCGTGAGAAGAGAATTCCTTGAGGCAGAGTAAAAACAGGAGGGCCTTGTTTCCAAAGTCAGGGAGAATGGAGGCAGAGCTTGACCTCTGAAGACAGGGTGGGTAGAAGATCTAAGCCTCCGTGTCCAGCCTCCAGGCCTCCCCCACAGGCAGGCAGGTGGTTTTTCATGCTCTACCTTTCTAGGACCACATACCCTAAAATCAAGCTACCCGCTGCAAGAGGCATCCGCACAGGCCCCGCCGGGGCCCGTCTTACTGCAGATGGCCAGTGAGATGCCGAGCTCTAGATCTTTAGACCGCTTTGTCCTGTTCGAGAAAAATCACTTGGCTAGATTTTAGAAATGCTTAACTGTTTGCTCTGTGACCCTCACCTACTTCCACGTTCCATTTCCTCCTCAGCTGCTTTTTAATCTTTCTCTTTGGTTAATAGAAATCGAGATAAATATGCTGGACGAGAAGCTGATCAAGTTTCTGGCCTTGCAGAGAATACATCAGCTTTTCCCCTCCCGGGTCCAAGCTTCACCGGGCAGTGTCGGGGCACATCCGCTGGCTTCTGGAGGGCACCACACAGAAGGTGCGCACGCACACACCTGCCGCCCCAGCGCACCATCAGATCTGCCTCCTGCATGTGAGCGGCCGAGGAGTCTCGGCTTTGAATATCTCAGTGTTCCGTGTGGCCCTTTAATGGGCTTAATAAAGCGCTGTGGTTTCTTTTCCCAGAAAGCTGGAGCAAACTGGCACTCACAGCTTTCACGTCAGACTCGGGGAAATCCGTTGTAACTTTCGTGCTTATCCACTTTGAGACACACAAAGCAGCTACGAATGCCTTTGGGTATATGTGGTTTGCTTTCTGCTGAACTCCTTCCAAATATTCGAGTTAAAAAAGTTTTCCAAAAGGGAATTTTTCAAGTGCGAGGTGAGAAGCAAAGTAAGTTAGTTTAGGGGCATCTGGGTGGCTCAGTCAGTAGAGCCTGTGACTCTTGATCTCAGGGTCATGAGTTCAAGCCCCATGTTGGGTGTGGAGCCTGCATTACAAAAAATATATATAAATAAAATAGTAATGATAATAATAAAGTAACATTTGGGCTAGTCTCCTGAACATTTTTCCCAGGACATTAACCACTTTGGATATTCCTTTGAGCATGAACCCTCATTGAGCCTTACTGGTTGAAACTGTATGGTCCCCAGGCCAGCAGCCTTGGCATCACCTGAGAGCTTATTGGAAACGCAGAGCTCAGGCCCCCCTTCCAACCCACAGAATCAGAATTTGCGTTTTAACAAGATCTCTAGTTGATTCATATGCACGTTAAAGTTCGAAAAACACTGGTCTGTGCCTACTGTTGTTTTGCTTGGGCCTCCTTGTGGTACCATCTGGTATGTCCCCGATACACCAGTCAGCGGCCTAGGAACAAGTACTTTCGTCCTTGAATTCTGTGACCACTCTCAAAGATGGTCCCTCTTACTCCATGTTGGAAATGCGGGGGCGGGAGAGTGTTACCCTGAAGCAGCCCAGTGTCCGAGGTGAGTTTTGAAAGATGACTCATCTACTGGGACTATTTCCTCTAGGCCGTGAGCCCAAGGTCAGGTTCTGTTGCTTTACGTTTGGGTCCCAGGTTCTGAGTTTCTGACTGAGCCTATCCCTGTTTGTCTTGTAGTGCAAAGAAAGGAGGTACAGGCCCGAGCTGTGTTCTACCCTCTCTTGGGGTTGGGAGGAGCTGTGAACATGTGCTATCGAACCCTCTACATCGGGACAGGTGAGCCAGCCGTGGGGGAAGGGCACCGGCTCCGTTCCACCCTAGCTACTGACACCCCTTCCCGCAGAGGCCAGGGAGCCGTGAGGGAACCCCTCCCTCGGGCTGACTGGCTTAACCCAGCAGATGTCTAGCAGGAGGGGCTAAGAAAGGAGACTGTCAGCTCCTTGTCTTCCCTGGCTTGAGCCCTTTTGCTTTGGGCCCAGCGTGACGTCAGAGAGAGGAGAGCCAGCCGTGATGGCTGCTCAGTGAGGCATTTTAAACAAGCAGATAAAGCCGGAGGAGAGGCACGTGCTTTATCCCTGGAGGTCTTTGCAAAAATAATGGAGCCCACACGCCGTAACCTTTAGTCAGTCCTGTATCTTGTGCAGAGAGACAGTCAAATTAGCCCTTGATCTAAAAATCTCCTTTCTTTCCAACGATCAAATTATAAACCCCGCGTTGTGCCCTCCTGGAAATAAGCCGCCCTCTTCGGAGTTCACTGGCCCATTCTGGGCAGCAGCCACATGTTCAGAAGGAGATCGGCTGTCAGGCACAGCTGTCCTTCACGAGGGGAGTGGAAAAGACCTCAGTATTTTGTTCAAAACTACAAGGAAGGGGCCCCGAGCTAGCCTCCCCCTAAGGTCTTCCCAGTGCCCGCCCAGAAGCTAACGCCCTGCCCCCCGCCTTCCCCGTGCATGCACCTTACAGTCTGTTCTCTGCCTGCCTTTGCCTCTCCTCCTGCCACCTTGCAGGAGCTGACATGGACGTGTGCCTTACAAACTATGGTCACTGTAACTACGTGTCTGGGAAACACGCCTGCATATTCTATGATGAGGTGAGGGGCGGGGAAGGGCAGGGAAGGGGTGGGAGAGCTCTCCCGGCCACCCACAGGGGGTTTTGTTCAGTGCTCTGGGCGAGGGGAAGGGAGGTTGGGGGGGGCGGTGTCTTCTTTTCTTCACTTCCTGTCGTTCCTGGAGTAGAAGGGACTTGGTGTGAAAGGGCATCCTGCCGTGGCTGCCGCTCCCGTGGAGCGGTGCTGCCATTCCTCCTGAGGTTGGTCACAGGCTCGGCGGGGGCTGGGGGTGGGGGGCGTAGCATAGAAGGACGCCAGGCCCTCTGTGCCCGCGAATAGCATTTCTACAGGAGGCAGACAGTAAAGGAGTGGTGGGAGAGCAGGGGGTGCGGGCCGCTAGGAAGGAAGGCTTCCCTGAGGAGGTGAGTCTTGAGCCCCATTCTAAAGAGACAGGGAAGGGGGGCTTGACTGGGGAACAAAGAGAGCTCCCCGGGGAGAGCAGCACAGCCTTCTCCATGTGTCCTCTCTCCCCCTAGCCCCAGGCCCCACGCAGCAGACCACACATCTTATCTTCCCTCCTCCTCCTCAGAATACCAAACATTATGAGCTGTTAAACTACAGTGAGCACGGGACAACGGTGGACAATGTGCTGTATTCATGTGACTTCTCTGAGAAGACCCCGCCAACCCCCCCAAGCAGTATTGTTGCCAAAGTGCAGAGTGTCATCAGTAAGTTGGAGCCTGTGGCCACAAAGCCGGCCAGTTTTGGACATGTTCCCTTCAGGCCCCCGTCAGGGTGGCTCTGGCTTTCTGCCGACGGCCTGCTCTCTTGCCCTCCGGGGCCCGTTGGCCAGGTCCTCCTTGCTCGTGGGCCCAGGGGAACCCCAGAGAAGCGAGCGCTCTGCGCACACCTGCTTGGGGACTTCAGACTCCCCTGGTCCTTTCCAGGGGTCCCTCAGCCCTGGTCACGTGGCAGCTAGAACGGGGAGGCGCAGGGACCCAGCCCCGGCAAGCAGCCTTGGCGGGGTGGTTGGCTGCTGGCTGTGCCTCTCCTCGTGACCCCCCCCCCCCCCCCACTCCTTCCCAGGGCGCCGCCGGCACCAGAAACAGGATGAAGAGCCAAGTGAGGAGGCAGCCGTGATGAGCTCCCAGGCCCAGGGGCCGCAGCGGAGACCCTGCAACTGCAAAGCCAGCAGCTCAAGCTTGATCGGGGGCAGTGGGGCCGGCTGGGAGGGCACGGCCTTACTGCACCACGGCAGCTACATCAAGCTGGGCTGCCTGCAGTTTGTCTTCAGCATCACTGAGTTTGCGACCAAACAGCCCAAAGGCGATGGCGGCCTGCTGCAGGATGGGGTCTTGGCCGAGAAGCTGTCTCTCAAGCCCCACCAGGGCCCTGTGCTGCGTTCCAACTCCGTTCCCTAGGACCGGCGGCCACCCCGCCGCCCGCCCATCCGCCCGACCCAAGACTCCTGCAATGCAAAAATGTACACAAACCAAGCCCGGGTTTTTTCTATACTCCACCAGAAACCCTTCGACTACAATCTTTGCATGAAATGAAGAAAACCTTTTGACTGTTTTTTAAAAATCCTTTTTCTTTTCTCAAGTTCTAGGGGGCATTTGCACATATATTTGTACTCAACATTTCATGGGAAAGCGGCAGACCCGAGCCGAGGAACAGCGTGGGCAGGGAGGGGAAGGCCGAGGGTCCGAACCGTTCCCCACCCGCCTCCTGCTCCCTCCCCCTCGCCCGCCGTTGTAAAATAATCAGAAACTTGTTCTATTTTGTGGCAGTGACAATAGTTTTATATTAAAAGAAAAAATACAGTTTTCATACAGCAAAATCTATACAATATCATTGTTTTATTTAATATAAAGATCGCTACCCACCCTACTTCCGTGGTCCCCACCCTCCAAGTTCTTTCCCTTTCTGCAGCGGTTGCACTACAGGTAGCTACTGTGTATTATGGACAAATGAGAAATGAATTCTTTTTCTGGCTGTCCATCTATTTTATTTCAAATAAGGAAAAGTGTATTTGGATTTTGTGTAAATACATCTAGTGATGACATTTTTTCAATGTTTTTAAAAACTGTACAGTACTACATGTGGTAGAGCGTTTTCTTCAAATTGTCTATTGTAGCAAAAACGTTTTTGTCGTAAACCTGTTTCGTCTCCTTTTTTTGTTCTCTTGCCACTTCTCTCCTGTTCCTCCCACCCCTGGCTCCCTCCTTTCCCCTGCCCCTCCCCCCTCCCCCCAAGTAGTACCAATGTACATAGTAATTGTAATGTTTTAGACTTTACAGAAACTTTCCTGTATTCTGTATATAAAAAAGCAAAAATACTTCAAATTATGTTTTCTGCCTGTCTGTCCTACCTGTCATCACCCTTAGAGGGAACCCTCCCCAAGATCCTTTTCCCAGTCTCCCTGAATTAGCCTCATTCCCAGACACTCAGGCCCCAAGGGAAATCAGGAGAGCAGAGGTCTGGGAGAAAAGTGAGCCCGAGGCGGATGTGGGAAGACGGAGAGGTAGGGGTGCATCTGGCAGGGCTGTTGTCTGGCTCTGTGGGCGACTCGAGAGAATCCTTTGACGTGACCACATACTGCAAGAATCCAAGTGTGTGCGGGTCCCTGCGCCTCCTGCTAGCTCCGAAACCGAGGTACTAAGACAGGAGCTGTCAGGAGACCTCTGCGTTCCGGTCTGGAAGCTTTAACCTTCGGAGCTCGGGCTGCCTCCACTTGCAGTGGTTTGCTATTGTATTGGAGTCCTCTCTTCTGGGAGAAGTCCACACCCGGCTTTTGTCCCTTCCCTGTCAGCCTTAGCTGGGCGTGCAGCAATTCGGTTATTCGGGTGTCACTCGAGTTCCCTCCTCCGTGCACGCCTTCGCTAGGACTTGGAGGTTGGGCCAGGGAACTCGATGTGAGCAATCAACAGGACAGATGCGGCCCCGGGCTTGTGGAGCTTAGAATCTAGTGTGGAGCAGTGTGTCCATTCAGATGCCTCTGGGGAGCTTCATGAAGCAAAAGGAGAGATCTGGTCCTTAGACCCAGTCGAGCCACAACTTCCTGGCAATCAGAACTTCCCTACGATTGCGGCTTCTCAGCAGAGGATGAATCTACTGCATTACCTTAAACTCTTTTTTTTTTTTTTTTTAATTTTTTTTTATGTTTTATTTATTTCTAGGAGAGAGAGAGAGACAGCGGGAGCAGGGGAGGGTCAGAGAGAGAGGGAGTCACAGACTGAAACAGGCTCCAGGCTCTGAGCTGGCAGTCAGCACAGAGCCCGACGCGGGGCTCGAACCCACGAACCGCGAGATCATGACCTAAGCGAAAGTCGGACGCTTAACCGACTAAGCCACCCAGGCGCCCCTTGCATTACCTTAAACTCTTGAGGTGCTGGGAACCCGCTCATCGAACCTAGTTCCCAACCTTTTCCTCCTCTCAGGCTTTATGTGAGAAACTTTATCCAGGATTTTTCCTGAAGACAGTCTTCAACACCTTAGAGATCGCCTGTGTGTCTGTCCCACCGACGTTCAAGGAATCGGTACCTGTTAGCACATCAGGATTTTTGCCTTGAGGATGGAGCATGCGTCCATTTGTTCCATTAATATTCCATTCCCGGCCTCCTCCCACAGCATCTACAACTGAACCCCAAATCCCTATGCAGCCAAGTAGAAAACTTCCCCTGGAATCCGAGGTCCCGTCCCTGGCTTCCACCTACCTGCCTTGCTTTGTCTCCACCACCCCTGCCCTGATGGGCTTCTTGAACTCTCCAAGGGCAGAAGCATATTCCGCTCAATATTTCCGAGGCTAACCACGCTGTGGGGCGCACCATACATGCGAAACAGTGGGTGCCAAGTTGTAATGGTTTTCTCAGGCAAGTCCTTGTCCTGGCAAGTCACCTGGCCAGGAGCACCCTCACCTGTGCCTCCCTGGCTGTCACCATCCACCTCGCCATCAGAGTCACTTCCTCCATTGAGTCCACGGAGCTGCTTTACCTATTTCTCTCACCTGGGAGGACCATCCCAGAGAAATTTCCCCCTGGAGGGCAGGGAACAGATTTTACATTTTAGTCTCTTCGCTGCTTCCCTTCAGAAATGGAGGGGATGGGCGGCAGAGGCAGGGAGATACCCACAGCTAATTAATGAGTGAATCCTAACAGCCCTGAAAGGGTGGTGCCACCCTACCCGTTGCGTCATCTCTCTGGCCTCTCTAGGAAGAACAAGGGAGCATTCTAGAAGCTCTGGAAGTGAGGAAAAGGAATTGCAGGACTTGTTTATGCAGGGCAAGCCATCCAGGGCTGGACCCGCTCTCAGACAAAACAGCATTCGTGTACACACACCTCTCCAGAAGGGAAGGACTCTGCTTCGCACAGAGGACACCCAGAGGGCTCACACACTGCACCTTGTGAGCCCCTCCCGCGAGTCCTCGGCTAAGGGCCACGCGCACAAAGGACAGGTACCCAGCTGTTCATTGAGGTACACATGGGCAGAGACTACTGAGGCACGCACGCACCTGGAGGGGCCCCTGGCCCACGTGGGCACAAACAGGTAAGAGGTGCTTACATGGGCACACACCTACAGAGTACTTGCTGGGCCTGCAAGTACACACACACAATCCTCACATACCGAGGATCCAGAGGCGCACACAGCCCGAGGGCACTCCCAGGGCCCGCGGGCACACTCACAGAGCCATTCACACACTCAGAGTATGTTGTTACACGTGCGTAGCCAGGGTGCCCCCGCACACAATCACACATCTGGAAGGAGTTCGCGCGCGGGCACACACCTAGAGGGCGCTGCCAGGGCCCGAAAGCACGCGCGCACCTAGGTGTTCCACCAGCGCACACCCAGAGGACGTAGACGCATGCCTAGGGGGCGCTCGCACGGCCCCCGCTCCCACGCACGCACACACACCCCTGGCCTGCCTCCCGCCCGCCTCCGCCTCCGCCTCCGCCTCCGCCTCCGCCTTCCCGGAGGCCCGAGCCGGCGCGGGGCGGTTCGGCAGCCACCCGGCGGGAGGCGATCCAGGGAGGTGCGGGGAGTGCCCCCGAGGCGCGGCCGGCATGGAGGCGCTGCTGCTGGGCGCGGGGCTGCTGCTGGGCGCCTACGTGCTGGTCTATTACAACCTCGTCAAGGCCCCGCCCTGCGGTGGCATAGGCAGCCTGCGCGGCCGCACGGCTGTGGTCACGGGTGAGTGCCGGGGGACCGGGCGCGCCGGGGGCACGGGGAGGCCGGGCGGCGGGGGCGGCGGCCCGTCCGCCCCGGCTCAGCTACCGCCCGCCCACCGCAGGCGCCAACAGCGGCATCGGGAAGATGACGGCGCTGGAGCTGGCGCGCCGGGGCGCGCGCGTGGTGCTGGCCTGCCGGAGCCGGGAGCGTGGCGAGGCGGCGGCCTTCGACCTCCGCCAGGTGAGGGAGAGACGGTGAGCAACTCACAGACACGCGCGAACACGCAGGGGTGAACGGATGTTCAACTCTGGCCGTTAAGTGCAGAAGAGAGGGTCCGCAGGGGCCCTGGCCACACAGGGAAGGGCCACCAGACGAAAGCTGGGAAGAGGGCTTTTTGAAGGAAGTAATCGCTGTTCTAAGACGTTTAAGGATCGGTAACAGTTACACTGGTAAAAGACCACAGGGAAGGGAACAGCACAGGGAACAGCATGTGCAAAGGCCCTGAGGCAAGAGAGCTGATTTGATTTAAAAAAAAAAAAAAAACAAAAAAACCTGAAAGAAAAGATTTCTTGAGTCTGGATGGAGCACGAAATATGGAAGAAAGAGGCAAAATGAAGAGGCTGGAGCCCCTGCGCCAGGGCTAGGTTCTGGGGGCCCTTCTAGATCCAGTTGAGGAACTCAGATTTTATAGGATGAGCAGTGGAGATACAATGAAGTGTTGGATCTGTCAGAATAGCAGGGTGTGGAGTCAGTAGGGTATGGACTGTCAGAATAGCATTTTGGAAGGAACCCCTCAGTGGCTATATGTGCCTGGACTGGAGAGGACAGGAGTGGGTGAGGGGAGACCAATGAGAAGGCTGTTGTAGATTTTAGGATAAGCAATAACGGGAAAAGGGAATGAAATATATAACAGCAAGTTACTATCTACACAATGCTGACTGGGTGCCAGGCACTGTCCTAAGCGTTTTATACACATTACCTCATTGAGTCCTCACAACTCCATGAAATAGGGTACTACATTATTCCCATTATACAGGGAGAACACTGGGCCCCAGAGAGGTTAATGTCACACTCTGTCCAGTGAAAGGCAAAGCCAAGATTTGCATCCGGAGCCCACATACTGGTCCACTACATTCTAAGGCACGGGGGCAGATCTTAGTCAAAGTAGGGGATGGGCTCTCACGATTTGGTACCTGGGGAGAGGGAAGAGGAGAGGTGCCTGGTGACAAGCCCAGCCCTTGCTGCCCCACAGGAGAGTGGGAACAATGAGGTCATCTTCATGGCCTTGGACTTGGCCAGCCTGGCCTCCGTGCGGGCCTTTGCTACTGCCTTCCTGAGCTCTGAGCCACGGCTGGACATCCTCATCCACAATGCCGGTGAGGGGCAGCAGGTCCTGCAGGGGGGTAGTGGGTGGGCCACCGACCCCTCCAGCCAGGCCTTACCAAGGGGCAGTGGATGTCTGGAAAGGGCGCCCCCTACCACTGTCTCACAAATGGGAACACTGAGGCCTTCGGGGATTCCTCTGGAGCAGCTGCTCATACCTAGCCCCCGCCCCAGGGATCAGTTCCTGTGGCCGGACCCACGAGCCATTTAACCTGCTGCTGCGAGTGAACCACATTGGCCCCTTCTTGCTGACACATCTGCTGCTGCCGCGGCTGAAGACATGCGCCCCGAGCCGCGTGGTGGTGGTGTCCTCAGCCGCCCACCGGCGGGGGCACCTCGACTTCACCCGCCTGGACCGCCCAGTGGTGGGCTGGCGGCAGGAGCTGCGGGCATATGCCGACAGTAAGCTGGCCAACGTATTATTTGCCAGGGAGCTCGCCACTCAGCTTGAGGGCACTGGTGTCACCTGCTATGCAGCCCATCCAGGTAAGGCCTGGCACTCTGACTGCTCTGCTTTGCTCTGATTCCCCTCTCCCACCCTCGCCCATCCTGTGCTCCCCCAGCCTCTCGGTGAGCCGCAGAATCGCAGAACAGGAAGGAAGCCCAGTACAAGGAGAGACCTGTTCCTTGCTGATCTTGGAGGGAGACCCTCCGTGTCTGGGTTCTTCTTCTCACACCACTAACTTGGATGCTGACTCCTGGGTAGGGTATGGCAATGAATGAGGCCCAAGTCCTCACCCCAAGAAGCCGTCCCTGTGACCGAACTCAGTACAATATGGTGATGATGATGATGATGATGATGATGATAGTTAATGATGATTCATTCGCTCAGAAAGCATTTACCAAGTACCTAATTATGTACCAGGCATTAATCTTGGTGCTGGGAATATAGCAGTGAACATTACAAAGATGCTTTCCTTGTAGAATTTACATTCTAATTTAGGGGAAGAGGAGATTGCTAATAAATAAATATTTACAATGACAGGAGATGAGAAGGTGCCATGGGAAAGATAAAGCAGAGTGGGGGCAGGGGGAGTATGAAATGACAGAAGGTGCTGCTTTTTCTGCCGCAGCTAAGGAAGAAATACCAGAAAAGGTGACATTTGAGTAGAGGCCAGAAGGAGATGAATCATGAGGCTTTCTGGGGAGAAGAGTGTAAAGAACAGACTAGATAGCAAGTGCAAAGGCCCTGAGGCAGAAGTGCCTGGTACCTTTGAGAAAGAACAAGAAACCCCATGTGGCTGGAACAAAGTGAGAGGAGGACAGTGGCAAGAGACAAAGTATAGCGATGGGCTGGGTCATCCAGGATCTAGAAGTCCACTGTAAGCATTTCAGCGTTTAGTCTGAGTGACTTCTCTGATGACTAAAGCCTATCTTTGCCTTATGGAACAGATCACAGGATAACAAGATCTGTCCTACCCATATTACCATACTGCATTTTATTTATTTATTTATTTTTTTAAAGAGAATGTGAGCAAGGGAGAGGGGCAGAGGGAGAAAGAGAGAACCTTAAGTAGGCTCCATGCTCAGTGCACAGCCTGCTGCAGGACTTGATGCCATGACCCTGAGATCATGACCTGAGCCAAAATCAGGAGTTGGACGCTGAAAAAAAGTAAAAAGAAAGGAAAAGAGTTGGACGCTCAACCAACTAAGCCACCCAGGAGCCCTCCCATACTGCATTTTAGATGGTCATTGCCTAAGGCTCACTATTAATTATAATAGTGACCGTAATCACAACTAACACTTATCAGGCCTTTATTACACTCCGCATCTCTAATGTCCAAAACAGTGGCTGCTCTACCATAGGTGTTAATACATGTTTGCTGGTTAAACAAAGGAACGGGGACTTGAGCTCGAAGAAAAGATGTCCCCTCAGGCAGGGGACACAGCATGGAGAAAATCTGGGGCGTGAGGAGATACAGGAGTTTAGATGGAGAGGAGGAAGCTTGCTGGTGAAATGAGTGGTCACCTTGTAGGGGCCCCGAATGGTCACCAAATACTATCCTGGTTTCCCTGGACCTGGACTCCATTCCCCACTCCCTTCTAGCCTCGTTCATACTGCTCTTCCCCTGGGTCCTCACCCACTCCTTCCTTTCTTCCTGTCCACAGGGCCTGTGAACTCAGAGCTATTCCTGCGCCACGTTCCCGGATGGCTGAGCCCGCTTCTGCGCCCACTAGCTTGGCTGGTGCTGCGGACACCAAGAGGGGGCGCCCAGACACCCCTGTACTGCGCTCTGCAGGAGGGCATTGAACCCCTCAGTGGGAGATATTTTGCCAATTGCCACGTAGAGGAGGTGCCCCCAGCTGCCCGCGATGACCAAGCGGCTCACCAGCTGTGGGAGGCCAGCAAAAGGCTGGCAGGGCTTGGTCCTGGCCAGGGTGCCCAACCTGATGAAGACCCCCAGCCTGCGGACCCAGGACCCCCATCTTCCCCGAGCGGTCCCCTCCCTGAGGAGCCCACAGCTTCTGAACCCCACCCCAGCCCTCAGAATTACTTGTCTAAGGTCACACACCGAATTCAGGTTAAAACTGAACCTGAGCCCTAAATCTCCTAATCCCCAAGCTGGAGTGCTTGCCAATGGCACTTGGTGGCCCTTGAAAACCCGAACTGCATGCCAGGCCGTGCCTTGGGCACTGAGAGGTTTGCAGTTTTTACCTCCATGGTTTCTTTCTGGAGCTTCAAGTTGTGTTCTTCTGAGCGGCTCTTTTCCTGGTGGAAGTAAATCGTGGGCGAGGATTTCTTCCTGAGAATAACCATAGTCCCAGATTAATGGGGGGTGGGGAGGGTTGAGTTAATGTGCCAGACGTTGCATCTCAAGAATTTGAATTCCATATTCCTGGTCCCCACGCTGGGTGTTGCCGATCGGCTCTGGATGAGGACTGGGGGGGGGGGGGGGGGGGGGGGGGGGGGGGGGGGGGTGTTGTAATTTGATGCACTGGCAACCCCGATTGAAGTTGGGCCCTTTGCAACCACGTAGCCAGGGAGTTACGTGATCCCCCATTTGCAGAGGCGGGATTAGGCTGCCGAGGTAAGAGACTCGTCCAAGGTCTCCCTGCGGGTAAGAAGAGGGCCAAGGGCCGCCAGGACCCCCGGAGGTTAAGGTGGGTGCGGGGAGGTGAGGCAGGGTCCGCTGGTCGTAATGCAGGCGGCCCGGGCTGGGGGGGATGGAGGCGGGGCGGGGGGCGCCCTCCCGGGGCGCCGTGGGAAATGAAGCGTGTTGACTGCCGCTCCCGCCCGCCTGCCCCGCCCTCCGCCGCTACACTTCCGGCGGGGCTGCGACCGCGGAGGGGCGCGGGCGGGCGCGCGGGCGGCCGCTGGGGGTGGCGGGATAGGCTGGGCGCGGCCGGCGGTGCGGGCCGTGCTGTCCGGGTCTCTGCGTTCCCCGCGGGCCCTCCGTCCCGCCGGCGCCATGGGCAATTGCCACACGGTGGGGCCCAACGAGGCGCTGGTGGTTTCAGGTGAGAGGGCGGCGAGGGAGGCGGGTCTGAGGCGCCGGGCCGATTAGGACGTTGGGGCGCGGGCTGTGCCCGCGAAGGGGGCCGCGGGGTGGGTGCGGGGCTGGGGAGCCAGCGGGGCCGAGCTAGGCCGGGGGAGGGCTCCGAGGGCGGTGCGGAGCGGAGGGTGGGGGCGCGGGTGTTGGGCCCGAGAACCTTCCAGGAGGGGACCCCCTTTCTCACACTTGGCGGTGTTCCGAGCCCTCCCGAGACTCCCCCTCCCCACTGCGTGTTTGCCCGTGTTTATTCGCTCCTTTCTCCGCCTCCTCCCTGGGCACGGTCGCCTCCCTTCTACTCCACCGTGGCCTAGGGGGTCCCGAACTGAGGCCGTGGGAAGGGGACCCGCGGTTCCCAGAACATAGCGGTTTGGCCGGATTCCGGGGCCTGGCCCTTGGGGTGGGTCTCGAAGCTTTGGAGGGCAGGTGCCTGCCTGGGGAGGGGCCCTGGGACCGGGATCCTTGTGCTCCCGTTAATTCTGAGCGGGTTGGGGCTTGCTGGCACCGCCCGCCCCCGGAGATGCGGGTAAAACGGCCTCTACAGGTTGAGAAACCGGGTCCTGGGCTGTGTCGCCGCGGTTGCAAAATGCTACAGACTCCAGAATTTCCGGGAGCTTCGGTGGGGCCTGGGGACTGCTGTACTGGGGAGGGGAGAGCTATCTTTGCCTTAAGGCTCCTTTTTAAATTGTAGATTTGGGTATCTTGAGAGGTGGCAGAAGCCTTTCAAGCCACCAGTTTGTGCAGCCCCCTTGCAGGTTCACAGGTGCTGGGGAGGGTGGTTTCCGGACAGCTTGTGGAGGCCAGGAGGGGCAGGAATCTTTCAGCTCTTCCTTCCCACTATCAATGCCAATTTCCAGCCTGTATGCAGAGTTGTTAGGGCTGGCTACAGAAGTGGGTGAAGGGGGGGGGGGGGGGGGGGGGGGGGGGGGGGGGGGGGGGGGGGGGGGGGGGGGGGGGGGGGGGGGGGGGGGAGCTAGACCAGGGTTTGTCACTGCCCCTTGGGGAGGTGTGATGAATCCATTGGGAACTTTTACCCCAAAACATGGTCTCTGGCTCAGTTTGGATTTCAAAATCAGAATCAGTCTCTCCACTGGGACCGGAAATCCCCCATCTCCCTGATGAAGACCCTCCTACTCTTGTGGCGAGATGCAGACAAGACCAGAGGTGGCCTTAGGATTTAGGAGGGAGACCCCTTCAGAGAGCACTGAGGCCAGACTTGTACCTGTCTCCCGGACCCCAGCCCTAAAGAAGACTTTTTTTTTTTTAATTTTTTTAATGTTTTATTTATTTCTGAGAGAGACAGCGTGAGCAGCGGAGGGTCAGAGAGAGAGGGAGACACAGAATCTGAAGCAGGCTCTAGGTTTCTGAGCTGTCAGCACAGAACCCGATGCGGGGCTCAAACTCACGAACCTCGAGACCATGACCTGAGCCGAAGTCGGATGCTTAACCAACTGAGCCACCCAGGCGCCCCTAGAGAAGACTTAGAACCCGAAAATCTGCACGGCTCTTTGTTTCTCTTGTGGGATTTCTTTCTGGAAGCCCAGACCCTGGGCGGTGGAGTAGAGGGGAGGAGACTGTGCCCAGGGAGGAGGCGGAGAAAGGAGGCTTTTGCTCCAGTCCTGTCCCTGTGGAGAGGCTAGGGTGAGAGGAGCATCTGAGTTGGGCTGCATTATACCTTCCACCTGCCAAGGATCTGGTCCTCTGGCCAGAGGCCAGTGCAGTAGCCTCCCTCCCCTGTTTTAGCGGGGAGCGGAGGCCGTGCTGAGGATTGAGGGTGCTGTAGTCAAGGAAGGGTAGGAGAGAAGAGGGAGCAGTAAAGCTCAGTATAACAGAACCTGGGGATTTGAGACTATCCAGCAGAGAGAGAGCTGCAGCAGTCTCCCTCACCGAACTCCCAGCCGAGCAGAGCCGAGCAGCAGCTCCCAGCCCTGATCTAGGCCTGGAGGCATCACATTCAGCCCAGTTTGAGAAGGATGCAGATGCATCTGGTCATCTCCTGCACCTGAAAAGACTGGAGGGTTTTCCGGGTTGTCTGACCTCCCTCCTTCGTTCTGTAATATAAAACCTCTCTCTCTCTGTCTGTCTTTCTCCTTTTAGCAATTTAAAAGGGGGAATCCGAACACCATACATCTTTCTCTCATCCCTACGATAGGTCAGAGGTTCTTAACCTGGGGGTTGTGGGTAGAGTTTAGAGGTCTGTGCATTCAGTTGGAGGAAAGACATGCCCCTAACCTTGTCACTAACCTGAATGGAAATGTAGCATTTCTTCAGATTATAAATGTCGGCACAATCCGTGTTTGCATTAGCGGATCTTTTCCTATTGTACTGCCGCTGTAGCATGTACCTTCGAAATCATTCACGCTCTCACTGAATTCCGCTCCTGAAACCGTCACTACACTGTATGTTAACTAACTTGGATTTAAATAAAATTTGTTGAAAAAGTGAGTAGTTTTAGCATCACTAAATTCTACTCCTAAACCGTCCCTACGCTATATGTTAACTAACTTGGATTTTTTTTTTTTAATTATTTACGCTCATCACTACTTTGATGTTAAGCTAGTTATTATGTAATGTATTCCTATATCACATCTATAGGAATTTCGTGTCACACGTTTGGTGGTTTTAGTATTTTGATATCTTTCAATATAATTTGTTTCTTACATATTTTATGCATTTATGAACATTCCCACGCTGCTGAACTACTAAAGGGGATTGTGGCTCAATAGAGGCTAAATCTCCCTTGTAGAATATGGTCTTCTCGAGTAGTGGGAAGAAGGTAGAAGAGAGGCAGGAAGAGCCCAGAATGTTCCTAAGAGGGCAGAGGGGTGGGCTGGGTCTGGAGGGACTAAGTGGGGCAGAGGTTGGCGTGGGATGTTTTGTGATTCTTCAGTTCAGATGCAGACAGGGCAAAGGCAAGTGAGTTGAGTTAGAAAAAAAGTGAGATAAAATTAGGAGAAACTTCCAGGTCTGAAGAGAGGGTTTCAGGTCTAGGGAGGTCAAGGAAGGGACACCTGAGTGCTCTCTTTTGGGAGCGGTGCTGAGCTCTGGCTCAGCCTGAGCAGGAATCTGGGAGGGAGATTCCTTTCAGGGCAGGAGGCTGGTGGGGGTGGGGCAGGCTGGCAGCGCGGGCTTCCTGTTGTTGCTACCCCTGGGAACCTGGCCATGTTGCCCTTGGCCAAGGCCCAGCTTAAGCTGTGGCAGCCTGCTCCCAAGGTCACAGAATAAGTTAAAGGTAAAGGGTGGAACCCTTCCCCCAGCCGATCCCACCACTGCCACTTCCACCCCCGGCACCGCGAGAGAGAAGTGTCCTGAAGTGTCCTGAAGCTCGCTTGGAGGCCCCAGCCCCCACCAGGCCCGAAGTGAAGCAAGCTGTGGTTTTTGACCCTTACAGTTTCTCCAGATCCCCAGATGGCTTAGGTTTCAGATTGATTGCTCGTCCTTAGAGGCCTCTCTCACCCCACTCCCCAGGGCAGAGAGGCCTGCAATAGCTTCCCTTGAGCAACAGCCCTGTGGACACTTATTTTCACCCCAGAGAAACAGGCAAGACCGCCTCTTCCCACCCATCCTCACGCTGCCCCTTAACTCCCTGGGCTTCTGGCTCGGCTCACCCCGAGCATGGTGCAGGCCCAGGAAACTGGGTTGGCTGCCCGGTGAGCAGTCTCAGACACCAGCCTCTGCGCTAGCGAGGCCTCCGTCCTTCGCCTCCTCTGGCCAAACCTTGTCTCCAATTCTCTGCTCTCTCTCTAATCTCTGGTTCCGTTGTTGACTTCACCACCCAATCAGACCTGTACTCTGGAGGCGCACGGTAGCCAGTAGACACTTAAATTTAACTAAATCAGAAGGGCGCCTGGGTGGCTCAGTCAGTTAGACGTCCGACTCTTGATTTCAGTGTGCAGCATGATCTCGCGGTTCATGAGATCGAGCCCTGAGTCCGGCTCTGTGCTGACAGAGCAGAGCCTGCTTCGCGTTCTCTCTCCCTGTCTCTCTTCCCCTCCCCAGAGTGTACGTTCATTCTCTCTCCCAAAATAAATAAACTTAAATACTTTTTTTTAATTAATTGTGCCAGCCACATTTCCAGTGCTCGGTAAGCACGTGTGGCTTATCGCGCAGTGGGGCTACAGAGCATCTCTACCCTCCCGGTGCTCTGAGACAAGACTGCTCTAGAAGTTATTTCGTGCCATCAGCCACCATGTCTCGCCTAGGTCACTGCAAGAGGCTTCTACCCAATCTCCTTGACCAACCCACCGCCATCTTCCTCCTTGTGCAAAGTGGTGTTTCTAAAATGCAAATCTCTCTCTCTCTCTCTCTCTCTCTCACATACACACACACACACACACACACACACACACACACACACACCTACACCTACACACACAGCTCTTTGGCCTGATACCTGAGACGCTCAATGATCTGCCCTCTGCCTGCCTACCCTGCCTTGTACCCCGCTGGGTCCTCAGAAACACTGTAACTCAGCTACATGAAACTACCCTTGACCTTTGGAGGCACACGCCCTAAGGCTTTCCTGGAAACTGATGTTTGAATACAGAAATGACAACACCTCCTGGCTTTTTTCTTAATCATGTTTCCTTTGAATCATCTGTTTCCTGCACATTTTTATGCACTGCAAGGAAACTGCCCCCCTCTAGCTTTTACCAAAGCCGTCTTGAACTCAGTGAATAATTTTGGTACTGTCAGGAGAGTTCACAAGAATTTCAGGAATTGGTTTTTCTCACTTCTGCATAGACTGCATGCCGGCATGCTGGACATGTCGACAGCCAGATCCGAGCTGGGCTGGGTTCAACATTCTGTTTCGTTGATACAGTTTTGGGGAACCACTTCCCTTTTTAGACCTTTTAGCTTTCTCTCCGCTTCGCCCGTTGGTACCACAGGTTGCCCTTTGTTTTGAATACTTGCCTTCCCCATTCACTCCCACAAGAGATACACAGTCACTCTATTTTTTAAAATTTTTTTTATAATGTTTATTTATTTTTGAGACAGAGCATGAGTGGGGGAGGGGCAGAGAGAGGGAGACACAATCCGAAACAGGCTCTTAGCTGTCAGCACAGAGCCCGATGTGGGGCTCAAACCCACGAACCGTGAGATCGTGACCTGAGCCAAAGTTGGACGCCCAACAGACTGAGCCACCCAAGTGCCCCTACAGTCACTCTAAAGCCCTGGGAATAGAGAACTAGCCTTACTGAGATGTGTCTGCCGGGCATGAGCAAGGATCTCATCTTGGCTCTGAGACCCCCTCCCTCGCTTCAGCCTCCCAGTGCTCCCCACCCCATGTGCCCTGCATTCCTTCTTGGTCTGCACATGCCCTGATAACAGGTGAATCACGTGGTATTATAATTTTCTCAGGAAAAGTCCCCACCTCCTTCAAGATCGGAATTGTAGGGGCACCTGGGTGGCTCAGTTGGTTAAGCGTCCGCCTTCAGCTCAGGTCATGATCACATGGTTTGTGGGTTCGAGCCCCACGTCAGGCTCTGTGCTGATGGTTAGCTCAGAGCCTGGAGCCTGCTTCCGATTCTGTGTCTCCCTCTCTCTCTGACCCTCCCCTGCTCACACTGTCTCTCTTTCTCTCTCAGAAATAAAACATTTAAAAAATTTTTTAAAAAGATAGGAATTGTAGGGGCGCCTGGGTGCCTCAGTCAGTTAAGCGTCCAACTTCAGCTCAGGTCATGATCTCACGGTTTGTGAGATGGAGACCCACGTTGGGCTCTGTGCTGACAGGTCAGAGCCTGGAGCCTGCTTCAGATCCTGTGTCTCCCTCTCTGCCCCTCACCCACTCGCACTCTGTCTCTCTCTCAAAAATAAATTAACGTTAAAAAAAATAGGAATTGTATTTTTATCCCTTTATCCCTAGCACAGAAGCATTTTACTTGTTTGTTGAATGAATGGTTATGTGAAAGATGGAAGCTTTTCCCTCTTTTCCTGCTCACGTCTGCCCACTGACTTATGTTCTCTGGAAGCACTTACATTCTGAACCACTCCTTGGTATCCTGCCTTTTTTTTTTTTTTTTTTTGGTATCTTGCTTTTTATGCAGATTGTCTCTCTACCGAATTTCTGTCTCCCATTTTTTTTTTTAATTTTTAATGTTTATTTTTGAGAGAGAGAGAGAGCACAGGTGGGAGAGGGGCAGAGAGGGACAGAGTGCGAGTGGGGGAGGGGCAGAGAGAGAGAGGGAGACACAGAATCCAAAGCAGGCTTCAGGCTCTGAGCTGTCAGCACAGAGCCTGACGCAGGGCTGGAACTCATGAACTGCGAGCTCGTGACCTGAGCCGAAATAGGACGCTTAACCAGCTGAGCCACCCAGGCGCCCCTGTCTGTCTCCCATTCCCGTGTAAGCTCAGCACCCAGCAGTGAGGGTTGTCAACTGTCAGAGCAGGTAAAGGCCCAGAGTTGCTGCTGGAGGGCTGGGGGGTAGACAGACCCAAGAACTGACTGACCAGCAGTGGTTTGCTTTGCTCTCCAGGGGGCTGTTGTGGCTCTGACTATAAACAGTACGTGTTTGGCGGCTGGGCCTGGGCCTGGTGGTGTATCTCCGACACTCAGAGGTAAGGGCCCAGGGGCTGGGGAACCTGGCATCCTGGTGGGCAAGGGAGGAAAGGGTTTCCAGCCTTCCCCTCTTCACCCCCTGGTCAGCTAGAGCGCCCACCCTTCCCACATCCCCATCCTGGGGGCCTCCTAAGAAGTAGGTGAGTGGGTGGCACAGGGACACAGGGGGTCTGTGGGCACCTTCTCCTTAGTGGGGGTGCTGTTTCCCCTGGAGATGTGGCTTCGGTCCCAGAGAATTCCGGGTCACGCCCAGGCAGAATCCTAATCCCCTGAGTCTAACTCAGTCATTCTTGCAGCCCAACTCCCCATGGAGAGGAAGGGCAGAGGAGTCCCACACACACCCTCACCCGCGCAGGCCTGGACGATGTAGGCAGGGTTAAAGGGCAGAGAATAACGGAGGCACAGTCTGAAGTGGCTCCGTGAGAGCAGCACGGACAGGGGGCAGGGTCTAATGACCTGGTGCTGGGCTGGGCAAAACACGTCTGGACCTCCTCACTCGGTCTGGAAAGACCCACCAGAGGAAGGGAGATTTCAGCCCCCCAGAGGGCCCACCATCCAGCTCTCCCTGGGGCTCCCCTAGAACCCTGCGCAGGACCAGACTTGGCCTGGGCCTCCCCTGGCACCCTAACTGCCTACCCACAAGGAGAGGAGGCACCCAGCCACCTTTCTGCCATCCCCCCTTCCTGACTGTGCCTGCATCCTTCCAGGCCAGGACCCAGGCAACAGGGAAGGGAAGTGGTGGTCACCCCGGGCGGGGAGCGACAGCGATTCCAGTGGAAATCCCTCTCTGGCCGAGCGCCCCAGTCAGCAGAGATAGGGCCCCCGTGGCTGCACTCACCTACTGTGCCTGGCACCCCAGGGAGACAGGGTATCAGCTAGGGTCGAGGCCAGGGGAAAGCAGGTCACCTTTGTAACTCCACGGATTGCCCGCGACCCCCTCTGCTCTCCCCTCACTTTGTTCTGCCGGGGTTGAGGAATCCTGGGGGACTCTTCTGGCTCAAGGCCAAAGTGTCTGGGAGTAACCAGTACTGATCACAGCTGCTTCTCAGGAGGATGCCAGACCCTCCTGAGTGGGCCAGTGGCCTGTCGGAAGCCATGGGGTCCCCTCCCCAGAGGCACTGTCACCCCCCCACACGTGTGCCTTGCAGTCGTGGCATGCCTTGTCCAAACACTCTGAGGGACAGCCAGGCCTGGAGGGTTTGCACCTTACCCAGAGACCTGTCCTGCGCAGGCATCCACTGCTCGGGTGACACACCTGCAGCCCTTTCTCTACGCTCTTGGCACACCCTCCTGCTTCTTGCTACAGGGAGCAGAGCCCCAAGACAGGAGAGCCAAGCTTCTCCGACAGTGGGTTTGGAAGTAAGGAGCGGAGGGCCTCATACGGCATTCTGGGAAGCTGACCTCACACACCCAGGCTGAGCATTCTCCCTTTGGTCCCCCTTGCTGGGTGGTCTAAGCCTGCAGGCCTCCCCTTCCGGGGCTCTGTTTCCAAGGGCAGCCCCTTCCCCGACCCCTAGCCTACTTGAAAGTCGTCTCTACAAGCCAGGGCCTCTGTGTCCCTAGGCCTGCAGGAGGAGCCTTTCAGGTCAGAGTAGAGGCTTCTGACGCAGCCTGAATTCTAGCCTCCCTCGCGAGAAGCTTTCCACCCACCCTCCTGCGCACCCCCCACCCCTGTGGTCACCCATGCTTTGCCAGGCTCAGTGAAGTCCCTCTTGCTGCACTTGCCGCCACGTCCTGCCCTGTCCTGAGGCCCTGATGGGGCAGCTCTCTCTCCCTTACCTGAGCGGGTCCTCCACCGCTGGCATCTGAGCTGCAGCCTCCTGTCTTCCCCCCCTTCCTTCCCCCTTTCCCTCCCTCTCTCCTATCTCCCTCTCTCCTCCCTCCCCAGAAGAGAGCTTGGTGGTTCCTGTCTGAGTCCTCTCAGGCCCAGGAGTGCTAGTATAAGGGGCTCGGATGAAGACCCCTTCCCACATCTGCACGGCCAGAGCCCCCAGGGCTGCCAACTGCCAGGCGAAGGCCGGTCGCCCCCGTCCCCCACCCCCCACCCCCTTCCCCCAGTCGGCCTGCTTCTGCTCCTTCAGCTTCAGCTGCTGTCCGCCCTTCCTCTGGTTGAAGGAAACTGTCTACACGGTCCGCGGTCCCGCTTCTGTCCGGCCTCCCACCCTGCGCCCACTTGCACACACGTGCCACGCCAGGGAGCCCAGCTAGGGAGGTCCAGACAGCTTCCAGGCGCTTCATTTTCTTTGCCATGACTCTCTTCGCCTGTGCCCAACTTCGGAGATCCCAAAGTGAATTACCTGTCACCTCCCAGTTATCCCTGTGAATATTCTGGGAGGGAAGCACTTTCTCCTCCAGCCTTCCTTGACACCCAGCCCCGCCAAATCAGAAAATCCAAGGTTTTCTTTGGGCTTTTCCGGCCCTAAATTGCCTTCTTATAACATATAGCACAAACCCAAGCAGGATTCGGTGCTGGCTGTGGCTCTCTAGTCCCCAGAGTGGCCTCTCCCGTCCAATTTTGGAAACACAGGTTTGCCTGCGTTTGGAAGGTAGAGCTGAGGCTAAATGTCCCGGGCCCTCCCGCCAGGAGTCTGCCAGGACCTTCCTGGGAAAGCAAGGGTGGGGGGCAACCCAGGTGCCCTGTGCACAGGCCTCCTGACCTCAGGTCGTAGGCTTTCCCCCAGCCCAGCAGCTCCTCCTTAGAGCGGTGTGGGGGCTAGAGAAGAGACCCGGAGGCCTCAGGCCAGCAGGGGCCTTCCTCTGGCCCCCCTACAACCCTAGGCCGAGCTGGCAGTAGAGGGCTGAGTACTAAGAGCAGCCCCGCCCTGCCCCAAGCAGCCAGCATCGTTGCTTGTCTGGTAACCACTGTGTGTGTTTGCTGTGTCCCCTCCTACCCTTTCCTGCCCCTGCCTCCCCCTCCCCCCGGCTGCTCCTCAGACTGTCTCTGGAGGTTATGACCATCCTGTGTCGCTGTGAGAATATTGAGACGTCGGAGGGGGTCCCGCTATTCGTAACAGGGGTTGCACAGGTAATAACGCACCTGCTTCCTCCTCTGTGTCTAACCTTCTCTCTTCCTGCCCTGTGGGGCCTGGCAGGCAGGAGCCGGACGGACTCCCCTCCGAGAGTGTGCCTCCCTCCCCTCCACTCCCACCTGTGCTGCTGTGGGTGCCAGGATGGACCCCCTAGAGCCCCCCAGCTCTCTTGCCCTCACCGACTGGGGCTGCTAGTGGGGAAAGAGCAAGGGATTCTGGAAGCTTTGCCCAAGTCTGCTAGTGGATGTCCTTGGATGCCAAGGGGTAAGTTGAGGCAGGAGACACAGGCCCCTGTGTGCCAGAGCTCGGCTGTCTGGACAGGAAGGGTTCAGTCCCGACCACTCTGGGTGCTGCGGAGCCCTTTGCTAGTCCCCCCGTCTGTGCTGACACGCCAGTGTCAAGTGAGCCCTCTTTGTCGCAGGGCCAGAAAAGGGGTCCCATGAGTAGTTCTGTTCATCAAGCTCCTTGGCCTCCTCCGACCTCCTTGACAGACCTTAGCAAAACGAGCCTTGGCCATTCCCTGCTCCTAATTTTTGTTGAGAAGCCTTTGAGCAAATCTCTTGTCACTAGGTTTTAGTTTCCCTATGTGTGAATAGGGGAATCATGTTTTCTGTATGTTCCGTAGGGATATCGGAAAGGCAAATAAAACAACATGAGGGCTCTTTGGGATTTTTGAAAAAGAAGTGCTGGAGAAACCTAAGCTTTATTATGAATCCAGTCTCACTGTGTGTGTGTGTGTGTGTGTGTGTGTGTGTGTGCGCGCGCGCGTGCACGCACGCGTGTGTGGGTTTTTTTTAAGCTCATTTATTATTTATAAAAATTCTTTCATGTTGATTTTTGAGAGAGAGAGAAGAGAGAGAGAGTGTGAGCGAGGAAGGGGCAGAGAGAGGGAGACACAGAATCCAAAGCAGCTCCAGGCTCCGAACTGTCAGCACAGAGCCCGACGCGGGGCCAAACCCACTGACCGCGAGATCATGACCTGAGCCAAAGTCGGACACTCAACTGACTGAGCCACCCAGGCGCCCTATGTTCATTTATTTATTTTGAGAGAGAGAGCAAGCAGAGGAGGGGCAGAGAGAGGGGGGAAAAGAGAATCCCAAGCAGGCTCCACGCTGTCAGCACAGAGCCTGACTCAGGGCTGGGTCCCACCAACCGTGAGATCATGACCTGAGCTGAAATCCAAGAGCTGAACCCCCAACCAACGGAGCCCCTCAGGAGCCCCCCCAGTCTTGCTTTGAAAAGCAAGTGGCCCAGTGCCTCGCTCTCCACTGCCATGCAGCTGTAGCCAGTGAAACCCATTCCCGAGCCAGGGTGTTTAGGGACTCCCCGTGCTCTCTGCGACATGCAGGTGCTCGTCCTCGTTGCTGCACTCGGCAGCGCTCCGTTGATCCTTCCCAGCTGCAGGCACTGCGGTGAACCCCAGAAAGCCCCCACGCCCCCAGAGCCTGCATGCCGGGCGCCCTACTGGAAGGGCCCCAGACATCATCTTACCGATCCCATTACCTTGCCTGAAATTGCCCTTCAGGCATCTCAGGCGTCTCGAGCAAAACCCTACACCACATCTCCCTTCCTTGCCCAGCCTGCTGGCTCTGTTGGGGAAGGAGACCGTCCCCACCTTGTCCACTCCTTGTAGCCGTGCACCAGCAGGCTTCGGCGCAGAGGCCTGAGAGACTCAGAGCACCTTGTGTGGAACCAGTAGGGTCCCAGCCTCCCTCGACACCCTTGGCTGAAGAAACGCTGCTCCCCCTGCACACTGCTACCGACTTGAGGCAACTGCCGATACCTGCGTCCCTTTTAAGCTTGGTGATGTGTGCCCTGGAGATTGTCTGGGCCAGGAAGCCCTCTTGTGACCTCAGCCCTGGTTCCCCACTTGAGCCACCTGGGCCCAACCCCGAGGGTAGGCTTCAAGTCCAGCCTTTTGCCAGGTGCAGGGACCGGGCAGGACTCACCTGGCCAGGCGCAGACGCAGGGTCACCTGTCTCCGGCCAGCAGCGGGCATACTCCTAGCACGCCAGGCTACTAGGCAGGGCTCTCTAGGCAGTCTCCGGGGGCGCCCCGGGCACAGGTGAAGGCCCCTGGGAGGTGTTCATATCACCCACCCAGCCCAGCCCGGGGCACCAGCACTTACGTGTTTTCCCCAGGACGCACACACACAGCTCCACGTGGACCCTCCCCACTGGCCCAGACCACCCACAGCCACAGCTCTACTCCGTTTCCCTACTCTGCAAGCCAGGCTCATGTGAGCAGAGGACGTGTGCCGTGGGCAGGACACTTACACCGCTTCCCCGGAGCCACTGCACCCACGCTGCTCTGCCTTCCCACCCATCTCCCCACAGACCCCTGACTGCGACCCCTAGAGCACCCTTCCCACCCTCTTCAGCAGGACCCCTGGCCCATCCCAGGCGGAGCAGTGAGGTATTGGACTCGCCCCTCGCCCCAGGCCCTGGGCTCCCAGACCCATGCCCCTGTTTTGCATTTCTTGGCAGGATTTCCCTAGAGATTATGACGTTGCAGCCCCGCTGCGAGGACGTAGAGACGGCCGAGGGGGTAGCTTTAACTGTGACGGGTGTCGCCCAGGTATAGTAACTCAGCAGCCCCACGCATGTCCGTTGAGCTGCCTCGTCCCTGTGCCGGGGTTTGGGGGGAGGAGAGGACAGCAGCCAGGGGCAGTCTCTCTCCCTGGTGCCCCTTCCCCCGTCCACCTTCCAAGAGAGGGTCGTCGCCACCGGAACATGCTCACTCGGCCCTTGGCCACTCAGTAGGACTAACAGACACCCCTTCTCTCCTCAGCGGGCCTGCGAGGGACAGAGCCACGCTGAGGGCTCCTACTCACTAACCCCACCCCATTTTTTGCAGGTGTTGGAAGCACCACCCCCCCAGAATCCAGGCCTTCCCTGTTCCCAGGGGCGGGGGCTAAAGGGACCAGAGAGGGGAGGCCACGTGCGGCACAGGAGCTCTGTCAGGGCTGCTCTCTGTTCCCAGTGCGGGGTCGGGTGAGGGGCTTCCTGCTCTGGTCCAGTTCTCAACCTCACATGGCAGCAAGGTGCAGCCATGTTACAGCCGTGTTACAGGCCTCTGGCGAGTGGGTGCTTGGCTTCGTACCTCGCGTATGAGAGGCGGGTGGATACCCACCCCCCACGGCATCGCCCTGGACCTGTCTCCTGCCCTGTCCAGGCTCTCTTCCCTCGTCTGTGTATCTGTGTCCCTATCGCTCATTTTCCTTTCTGCCCTCTCCGCCCCTCAGCCTGCAGGTCTCCCACCCATGGGGAGGCTGCATGGGAGGAGTTGGCTAACGAGGGAATTGTGAGTGGGCTGCAGGGTGGGGAGACGAGCCCAGATGCCCGGCAGAGAGGCCGTGTCGGGCCCGAGGCCGCCAGTGGTAAGGATTCCATGTGTGCTCTCCTCGCCAGAGGCCTCAGACACTCTCCCCGCCTGGGCCCTAGGCCTCCAGGGCTGAAAAAGGAGGGGCGGGGCACAGCCACTATCCTCCATGTCTGTGGGTTTGGGGCCTCCATCTGCCCCCCTCCAGCCTGGTTCAGGTGCCTCTGTAACTACTGGCAGGTGAAGATCATGACGGAGAAGGAGCTCCTGGCAGTGGCCTGCGAGCAGTTCCTGGGCAAGAACGTGCAGGACATCAAGAACGTCGTCCTGCAGACCCTGGAGGGTCACCTGCGCTCCATCCTCGGTGCGGCCCTGCCCCTCCCGGGGACCCCTCTGTGCCTTCCAGGAGCCCCGCGGGCTCTTCCAGACCAGGGCCCGGGAGGGGCGGGGGTTGGCACAGGGAGCTCTGTCAGTCCCACCAAGGTTTCCCTTCCCAACTTGAGGTGACTTGAGGGAAAGGGGAGAGGAGGGGCTGCCAGTCTGGTCAGGCTCCTGGGGTTGCTTGTGACCCTTTTCCTTATCAAGCCTGGACCGTGCAAGAGGAGGCTCAGTGTTACAGGCTGTGAAGAGGAACCCCAGGAGGCCCGAGCCCAGACTGCACTACTCGGGCATACACTCCCACTGCACTTGCACGCCGCCTCCCCTCTGCAGTGGGCTGGGCCCCCAGGGAGCCAGCGCATGATCCCTCTGTCCCCAGGGACCCTCACCGTGGAGCAGATTTATCAGGACCGGGACCAGTTTGCCAAGCTGGTGCGGGAGGTGGCTGCCCCTGACGTCGGCCGCATGGGCATCGAGATCCTCAGCTTCACCATCAAGGTGCAGTGAGCTGGGAAGGCTGCAGCCCCCGGTAGCCCCCCTGGAGGGGGTGCTGGCAAGAGGGACACCTTTGTACCCAGGACTCTTCTCAAGGATGACCCCCCCCTTCCCTCCCAGGACGTGTATGACAAAGTGGACTATCTCAGCTCCTTGGGCAAGACACAGACCGCCGTGGTACAGAGAGATGCCGACATTGGGGTGGCTGAGGCCGAGCGAGATGCAGGCATCCGGGTACGTGGGCTTTCCTTCCTGCCCCCAGGGCCAGGGATCTTAGGGGTGGTGGGGCCGTGGTAGGCTGGGGGACCCTCAGCAGCTGCCCCTCTTGCTGCCAGGAAGCAGAGTGCAAGAAGGAGATGCTGGATGTGAAGTTCATGGCAGACACCAAGATTGCCGACTCCAAGCGAGCCTTCGAGCTACAAAAGTCAGCTTTCAGTGAGGAGGTCAACATCAAGGTGAGGAGCCGTGGGGCATCCCGGGTTGGGGCTCGGGGCCATGACCTGGCAGCCAGCCTCTGACTGCCCATCTTCCCATCACAGACAGCCGAGGCCCAGCTGGCCTATGAGCTGCAGGGGGCCCGTGAGCAGCAGAAGATCCGGCAGGAAGAGATCGAGATCGAGATTGTACAGCGCAAGAAGCAGATCGCAGTGGAGGCGCAAGAGATCCTGCGCACAGACAAGGAGCTCATCGCCACAGTGCGCCGCCCGGCCGAGGCAGAGGCCCACCGCATACAGCAGATCGCCGAGGGTGAAAAGTGAGCACCCCCGGCTGAGGGGGGACTGGTCAGGCTCCTCTCCCGGCCACCTCCCCAGCCCCAGTGTGGAAGCCGCTCCTCCCTGGGCCTGCCGGCCGAGGAAGGGGTGAGCCGCCTTCCCAGTGAGATTGCCATTGGGAAGGCTGAACTGGATAAAGGAGACCCGAGGGCCCTGTATGGTACTTGGCACGGCGGGCATCCCGGCTGGTCTCCTCTCCCGTTTGCATCTGACACTGGTGGCCTCTGCCAGAGGCACCTCCCTTCCTGGGTCCCCGACCCCTGACACCCGTCAGAGCAGAGGGTTTGAGGGTTTGCTGGCCCCCAGGCAAGGCTGGAGGGGCCCCTGGCACTCCGCACTGATCCCGCCCGGCCTGAACTCCTGCAGGGTGAAGCAGGTCCTCTTAGCACAGGCCGAGGCTGAGAAGATCCGCAAAATCGGGGAGGCGGAGGCAGCAGTCATCGAGGCGATGGGCAAGGCCGAGGCTGAGAGGATGAAGCTCAAGGCCGAGGCCTACCAGAAATACGGGGACGCAGCCAAGATGGCCTTGGTGCTGGAGGCCCTGCCCCAGGTGAGGCCTTCGCCCCGGGCGGGTCCGGCAGGCCTTGTCAGGGACACAGCCACAGGGTGGCAGGACGCATTACATGGGGAAGTACTCAGCGGGGGGCAGGAGCCCTACAACAGCCACGGGCCCATCCCTGGCCCACTGCCTCTCACCGGCCGACCGGCCGTGGCTTGCAAACAAGAGCATGGGGTTTGGGCCAGAAAGGAAGGGAGGTGCGGGAGGACGGAGTCGGATCACCAACCGAGCCCTCCTCCCACATGCCCCACCTAGATTGCTGCCAAAATCGCTGCCCCGCTGACCAAAGTCGATGAGATCGTGGTCCTCAGCGGGGACAACAGCAAGGTGACTTCGGAAGTAAACCGACTGCTGGCCGAGCTGCCAGCCTCTGTGCACGCCCTCACAGGCGTGGACCTCTCCAAGGTGGGTGCCCGGCCGCCTGCGGGTGGGACAGTCACGAGCCCCAGAGCCAAGGCCTCACGGCGTCTCCCTCCCTCGCAGGTACCACTGATCAAGAAGGCCACCGGTGCGCAGGTGTGAGGCTCCCGAAGGCCTGCACCCGTTAGCAGCCGCCCGCCTCTCCCTCCAGCACCCGTTCAACTACCACAGCTACAACGGGAACATTACTGACTCTGGTGCCTTATTTTGTAGGGACCAGAAGTGCTGCGTGTTCAGGCCTTCTGTGGCTGTCTTCCCTTCTGTCCTGTCTCTGGCCGTCTCCCTCCTCTTCTCCTCTTCCCCACGCCTTCACTTTCATTGCCACATTCATCTGGTTGGTCTCTTCCACCCACATCTCCCTGTATGTCTCTTCCTTTGTCTGTCTTTTTCTGTCCCTCTCTGCTCCCACCCTCTACACACATCATGTAGTTTAAGCTGAAGACGTTTATTATAATCACTGTCTGTCTGTGGGGGGTAGTGGCCCTGCTGCTCCTCAGAATCCTGGTGCCTTGAAGTTCTCTGTGCATCTGTCCATCCTTCCCATGGCCCTTGCCAAAACTCGGCCTGGGTGCGGAGGGTCTGGGTAGGATGGCCCCCTTCCCCTCTCCTGGCCTGGTCTTCCCAGCCCTAAACCCGACCCCAGGAAGTCCCCAGCTCCATCTGCTCCGGACCCCTCGGCCTAGCCAGGCGCTGCCCTCTACTTCAGCCTCCCCCAGCCCCAGGCCTGCTCTCATCCCTTAACCTCTCTCTCCCTACCCAGGGGCAGAGGCAAGGCCTCCTGTCTACAGCAGCTCCCTCAGTTTACTACTGCCTTAGGAGGCCCCTGCTTGTGCTCAGGGAAGTCCCCTTTATGGACATGTCCCTACTAGGTGGAGTGGGGCTTGGTCCCAACTCTGCTAAGCTCTTCTGGGATCAGGGTTTAGCCCCGTTGGGGACTAGAAGGTGTGTAGACCGTCTTCCTGCTAGGGCTGCTCTGTGCTGGTTATCGGGCCAGGCCCTTCCAGTGGGCGGGGCTGTGCCAGGCCTGCCCGGAGCTGAGTGCTGTGGACTGGCCAGACCCCGTGTCCCTCGTGCCGTCTTTCCTTCTGGCCAGAGTGGTAGGGCTCCAGCCGTGGGGAAGCAGCCCGGTCCTCTGTCTCCTTGCTGTAGTGGAGACAGAGGAGCCCGGGGCCCAAGCACCCTGGCAGGGGGCTGTGGGTGACCAGCGGTCCCAGTGTCCCACTTCTGGCTCTGCCGCAGCCTGTATAGCTGTTCCTGCATGTGGATGCCGCATGTCTGGTCCGGGGCTTGGATGCTGCACTGCCCCACTGCCTGTCCCTTCTGGTAAAATAAAAGATCTGTTATGCCTATGCCCTTATTGTGTCTTCTGTGAGAGTAGAGGCTAGGAAGCAAGAACTCACCAGGTCCGCTCCCCATAACACCCATTCAGCCTCACAGCTACGCCATGTCTGTTCTTCCCCATGGTAGCCACTGGAGGGCATCAGCACACTGACCCTGTCCCCAGTAGCTTCCTGGGGCAGGGTGGCCGTTGGCCCAGGTGCTGCAACCAGATCTGAGCCTCGGGAGCCCTGGCTCCGTTGCCTGCAGAAGATGGAAGGGGCTGCCACGTTCACTGCGCCTCACTCAGTCCTGGAGCCCATTTCTCAGGCTTAAGAACATGAACTCTGGAATCAGACTGCTTGGGTTTAAATTTTAGCTCTGTTGTTACCACCTGTGTAATCTTGAGCAACTCTCTTCATCTCTCTGGCCGTTAGAATTCTTTTTTTCGTGTGTGTGTGTGTGTGTGTGTGTGTGTGTGTTTTCCTTTTAATTTATTCTGAGAGAGAGTTTGAATATCAGCAAGGAACGGGCAGAGAGAGAGAGAGAATCCCAAGCAGGCTCTGTGCTGTCAGCATGGAGCCTGATGCAGCACTCAAACTCACAAACTGTGAGGTCATGACCTGAGCCAAAATCAAGAGTCAAGCGCTTCACTGAGTCACCTAGGCACCCCTACACCGACACATGTTTTATGACAAAAGTGGCAATGCAGAGCTGTGAGAAAGGGCAATCTTTTCAATAAAAGATACCAGATATCTGGGGGGGGGGGGGGAAGAAGTGGTTCTTGACCCTGAACCTCCCATTGTACACAAAATCCGTTCCAGATGGATTGTAGATCTAAATGTGTAAAGTAAAATAATAAACATGTGGAAAATAACAATATCTCTATGACTTTAGGATAAGCAAACTTTTTTTCAAATGTATGTTTATTTTGGGTGGGGGAAGGGAGAAAGAGAACACAGGTGGGTAAGGGCTACAGAGAGAGACACACAGAATCTGAAGCAGGCTCCAGGCTGTGAGCTATTAGTGCAGAGCCTGACGCAGGGCTTGAACTCATGAACTGTGAGATGACCTTGAACTCATGACCTGATCATAACCAACTGAGCCATCCGGTTGCCCCTACAAGCATTTTTTTTTAATGTTTTATTTATTTCTAGGAGAGAGAGACAGCGTGAGCAGGGGAGGGTCAGAGAGAGAGGGAGTCACAGACTGAAACAGGCTCCAGGCTCTGAGCCGGCAGTCAGCATAGAGCCCGACGCCGGGCTCGAACCCACAAACCGCGAGATCATGACCTAAGCGAAAGTCAGACACTTAACCGACTAAGGCACCTAGGCGCCCTGCCCCTACAAGCATTTTTAAACGAATACAAAAATCAATAACTATAAAAGAAAAAATTAACTATTAGAGAAAAGATTAATAAACTGGAACATTAAAATTATCTGTTTATCAGGGCATCTGGCTGGCTCAGTCAGTGGAATATGCAACTCTTGATCTTGGGGTCATGATAAGTTCGAGCCCCATGTTGGGGGCAGAGTGTTTTTTTTATTTTTTATTTTTTTATTTTTAAGAGAGCATGAGTGAGGGGTAGAGAAAGAGGAAGACAGAGGATCCCAAGCAGGCTCTGAACTGATGCGGGCTCGAACTCACGAACCGTGAAATCATGACCTGAGCCGAAGTCAGACACTTAACCAGCTGAGCCACCCAGGCACCCTAGAGTTTACTTTTAAAAAAATAAATAGGGCTGCCTGGGTGGCTCAGATGGCTAAGCTTCCGATTTCAACTCAGGTAATGATCTCACAGCTCCCGAGTTGGAGCCCCACATCGGGCTCTGTGCTACATGTGCTGATAGCTCAGAACTTGAAGCCTACTTTACATTGTCTTCCTCTCTGTCCCTCCCCTGTTCATTCTCTCTCTCTCCCTCTCTCTCTCTCTCTCTCTCTCTCCCCCTTTCAAAAATCAACATATAAAATGGGATGCTGGTAATTAAAAATGTTTTCTCTTTTTCTTTAATTCATTAATTCTCATTCCAGGGTGAAAGGGAGAACGTTTAAAGATGGATGATCAGAGGTGCCTGGCTGGCTCAGTCGGTTGAGCGTCCGACTTCAGCTCAGGTCATGATCTCGCGGTTTGTGAGTTCAAGCCCTGCCTCGGGCTCTGTGCTGACAGCTTAGAGCCTGGAACCTGCTTCAGATTCTGTGTCTCCCTCTCTCTCCGCCCCTCCCCTGCTTGCGCTCTGTCTCTCTTTCTCAAAAATAAATAATAAACATTTTTTAAAAAAGGAAAAGAGAAAAGTGGATATTCAGCTCATAGGAGCCCTGCTGGCAAAGCATATCTTTTGATGCAACTATTCCAGTCTCAACAGAAATATACATACATGGCCATACAAGAATATCAATACCAGTATTATGAATACTGGCCCTTAAATTCAAATAGCTCAAATGTTTAAAAATGATAGAATGGATAAAGTGCGATATATTCATGACTTTGGATGACATACAGTAACAGAAATGAAATACTGACACATGCAGGGGCGCCTGGCAGGCTCAGTCCGTTGAGCATCCGACTTCGGCTCAGGTCATGGTCTCACAGTTGATGGGTTCAAGCCCCACGTCGGGCTCTGTGCTGACAGCTCAGAACCTGGAGCCTGCCTCAGGTTGTGTGTCTCCCTCTCTCTCTGCCCCTGCTCTGCTCAGGCTCTGTCTCTCAAAAATAAATTAAAATGTTAAAAAGTTTTTAAAAAATTGACACCTGCAACAATGTGAATGAATCTCCCAAACAAAATAATGAGCCAAAGAAGCCAGACAAAAGAATACATAGTGTATCATCCCACCATATAAAGTCCAAAAAAGCAGGCAGAGCTAATCTATGGCATTAGAAGTTGGCATGGAAGTCCCTCTTGGACAGGAAAAGGGGAATGACTGAGAGGGGACACGAGAAGCTCTAGGGAATATTCTGGTAATGTGCGGTTTCTTGCCCTGGGCGATTGTTACATGGGTGTGTTCACTTTGTGACAATTCTCTTAAAAGTTGTACATGGTTTGAATACATGTTGTCTTTCAACAAAAAGTTAATTTTAAAAAACCTCCTATATGGGGCACATGGGTGGCTCAGTTGGTTAAGCGTCTGACTTGGGCTCAGGTCATGATCTTATGGTTTGTGGGTTCGAGCCCCGCATTGGGCTCTGTGCTGACAGCCAGCTTAGAGCCTGGAAACTGCTTCAGATTCTGTGTCTCCCTCTCTCTCTGACCTTCCCCTGCTCACGCTGTTTCTCTCTCTCAGAAATAAATAAAACATTAAAAAAAAAAAAACCTCCTATTGGGCACCTGGGTGACTCAATCAGTTAAGCGTTCAACTTCAACTCAGGTCATGATCTCATGGTTCGTGGGTTTGAGTGCCGCTTCCAGCACTGTGCTGACAGCTCGGAGCTTGAAGCCTGTTATGGATTCTGTGTCTCCCTCTCTCTCGGGTCTTTTCCTACTCATGCTCTGTCTTTCTCTCTCAAAAATAAAAATATAAATAAATAATACCTCCTACTACACCACCACCCAGCAATTGCACTATTAGGTACTTATCCAAGTGATACAGGTGTGCTATTTCGAAGGGGCACATGCACCCCAATGTGTATAGCAGCGCTATAAATAGCAAAAACATGGAAAGAGCCCAAATGTCCATTGTCCATCAAGGATGAATGGATAAAGATCTGGTGTGTGTGTGTGTATATGTGCATGTGTGTATATATATATAATATATATTATATTGCTCCAGTCATATATTCTATATAATGAAGTATTACTCAGCAACAAAAAAAGAATAAAATCTTGCCGTTTGCAACAATATGGATACAACTACAGGGTATTAGGCTAAGCAAAAGTAGTCAGAAAGAGAAAGACAAATATCTATGACTTCACTCAATGTGGAAATTAAGATACAAAACAGATGAACATATGGGAAAGGAAGCAGAAAATAGAAAAACAGGGAGGGGGACAAAACATAAGAGACTCTTAAATACAGAGAACAAACTGAGGGTTGTTGGAGGGGCCGTGGGTGGGGGATGGGGTAAATGGTCAAGGGGCAGGAAGACACCTGTTGGGATGAGCACTGGGTGTTACAGGTGATGAATCACTGGAATCTACTCCTGAGATCATTATTGCACTATATGCTAACTAACTTGGATGTAAATTTAAAAATAAATGAATAAATATAAAAGATAAAAGATAAGCAATCTCCCCCCCTCAAAAAAAAAAAAAAAAAAAAGCACCAAAAACTTCCTTGGGCCACCAGGCTGGTTCAGTCCATTAAGCAGCTGACTCTTCATTTCAGCTCAGGTCATGATCTCAGGGTCATGAGATCAAGCCCTGCTTTGGGCATGGAGCCTGCTTAAGATTCTTTCTCTCTCCCTCTACCCACTCCGTCAAACAAAGAAAGAAATTCTGTCTAAATAAATAAATAAATAAATAAATAAATAAATAAATAATCCACTCGAGGTTCAGCCAGAAAAGAGCATGGGACTTTTGATTTCAGGGTCATGAGTTCGAGCCCCATATTGGCTGTAGAGATTACAAAAGGAGAATAAATAATCTTAAAGCAAAATTCAAAAACACAAAACCACAAAACTCTCTAAGATGTGGGGCCTGTCTGGAAGAATGGAGTTGTTATTTACCGGAATGGGAAGAACAGCGGAAGAAGCAGATTCAAGGTGGGATCAAGGCTGCAATTTGGGACCTGCTATGTCTGGGGTGCCTGTTGTATAGAAACTGGCAAGTAGGAGATTCACTCCACAGTTTATTTTTTTAAACGATTTTTTAATGTTTATTTTTGAGAGAGAGTGTGAGCTGGGTCAGGGGGAACAGAGGACCCAAAGCGGGCTCTGTGTGCACTGACAACAGCGAGCCCCACACGGGGCTCGAACTCACAAACCACGAGATCATGACCTGGGCCGAAGTCAGACGCTCAACTGACTGAGCCACCTGGGCCCCCCTACAGGTTAGTTTAGGGGCGCGGCTGGGCCTGGACATATGGACTGGGGAGTCACCACTGTGTAGATAGTATGTAAAGCCTTGGGGTGAGATGAGATCAGTGAAGGAGTGAGTGTAGACAGCAGAGAGAAGAGGCTCAGGGATTGCACTTGGGGCCATCTGTGGTCGGGATTGTCACAAGGACTAAATGACATAGCTCATGTTAGCGTCAGGCGTGGTACTTGGTTAGCACTTAGAATGTACTACCCGGTATTACTTGCCTATAAAGCCCCCTTCTTGGCATTTCTTTTTCCTTGTTATTTTTTCTTCCTATTTTAATGTTATTTTCCAGCTGGTTACTAAAATGATACATAAAATGGTATGTATATATTTTACTTATTTAATCCCTGAGTTAACCCTGTGAAGGGAGTTACTGCCCTCTATTTTATCAAATGAGGAAGGGGGCGCCTGCGTGGCTCAGTCGGTTAAGCGTTCGACTTTGGCTCAGGTCATGATCTCGCGGTTTGTGAGTTTGAGTCCCACGTTGGGCTCTGTGCTGGCCCCTCAGAGCCTGGAACCTGCTTCAGATTCAGCGTTTCCCCCTCTCTCTGCCCCTCCCATGCTCAGGCTCTGTCTCTATCTCTCAACAATAAATAAACATTAAAAATTAAAAAAAAAAAAGAGGAAACCGAAGATCATGGGAGGGAAGGAACTTGCCCAGGTCACACAGTATCTGAGCCAGAAGCAGGACTGGAAGCCAGACTCCCAGACTCCACACTCCTGCTCTTTTCACTCCTTCCTGCTGACCTTCAGGAAAGGAGGCCTGGCTGGCTGCAGTGGGGCCCGGCTAGGAGTTGGTGCTAGCTGGCCCTAGCGTCAGGGACAGTGGCTGGCCTGAGGGGAGGACCAGAGCAGCCTGGGAAACGGTAGTCAGCAAGAAAACAGGCAGAGGCCTTGCTGAGAGGGGATTGAGGGATGCTGGAGAGGAGCAAGGGGCCGGGATGTAGGGGTGGAAGGAGAGGGCTGATGCATCAGCATCTGCACTAAAGCCAGTGGACCCCGAGAGTGGAGCCAGGCCTCCATCCCAGAGCCTGGAACCAGCCTCAGGAAGGGAGAGCAGAAAGCATAGGGCCTTTGGTCTAAGCCCTTAAAGGCCTGCCCAGGCAGTCCCTCCTTACCCCAGGCTGCCACGGAGCCAGGATGGGCAGGAGAGGGCCCAGTATGTAGACCGGGCTCTTGGAGGACACAGGTGATGCTTGTGGAGGACACAGCCTTGCGCTCATGACTCCAGCGTTGGGAAGTGGCATGGGGGGCACAGGGCCCACCCCCTTCCCTGTTATTCCTAGTCCCTGGGCCTGAGGGCCGGGCCCAGCACGGAGGGGGTTAAAGGCCCTGGAACCTTTGCCTGGCCGGGGCGGGGGGGAATGGGGAACTGTCATGAGGAGCCCTGTCTGGCCCGATAATCCAGACTGCCTATCTCTTGCCCAGCAGCTGTGAGGCAGACAGGTTGTCCTGGCAGGGAGGGAGGGAAGTAAGGGCCTGCCTGATGGCGGGAAGGATTTGAGGAGCGAGAGACACCCACCCAGGCTCCCTGGTGATCCTTTGCCATCCGGTAGCTGCCTTCATGACTGTGCCTGCAGCCTGGAGGTCATGGCCCGAGTCTGGACATGGGGTTCCCACTGACCCAGAGAATAGGAAGTGGGAGCTGACGAACAGGCTTGGGGAGGCGTTGATTGGAAGGTTTCTATTTCTGACTCGACATGTGCCTGGGCAGGTGTGCAGGGGTGCACTATCGTGTGCATCCGTAAAGGTGCCTGAGTGAGCGCTGGTGACCCCGGGTACAGTGGGGAAAGCCCGCTGCAAAGCCAGAAGAGAAGGAAATTGTTTGGGCCCCTATTATATGCAAGCCAGGCTCTACTTAGAAATGCTCACCTCTCCCACCACATTTCATCTGCACAAGAACCAGGAAAAGAAGACATTTTGAGCCCATGTATCTGATAAAGAATTCAAGGCTCTGGGAGCAGGGCAAGGGCCCCGGCGCGCCTACCTAGCAGGTAGTGATGGAGTCCAGGGTCTGACAGATCCAGAGCTGCGCTTTCCCCTTTGGGCTCTGAGACCATCCTGGGCAGCTGATCTGGAAGAAAAGCAACAGGTTCTGGTTCAAGCCAAGGATGACGTGTGACTCCAGGGCATGTGAGCTCCCACACAAAGGCCTGGCCCACAAGCTGCAGGAGTCAGAGAGAGAGAGAGGATTATTGCTGGGCTGGAGCTGATGGGGAAGAGGCTTCCTGAGAGGTTGCTCATGAGGGGCCTGGCTGGCGCAGTCAGTAGAGCCATGTGACTCTTGATCCCGGGGTTGTGAGTTCAAGCCCCACACTGGATGTAGAGCATATTTAAACATTAAAAAAAAAAAAAAATCTTTTTAAAAGGGGCGGAGGCTGGATAGGTGGGAGAATCTGAGGAAGGGGAAGCAAGGAGGGAGCCCCTGAATCACACAGGGGCTTCCTACACGTTCTTTCTCTGCACCTTCCCAAGGATCTTGTGAGGTAGGTATTCTCGTCATCCCCATTTTCTTTTACCTTTAATGTTTATTTATTTGGGGGAGAGAGAAAGCGTGTGTGTGTGGGAGAGAGGCAGAGACAGTCAGACAGGCAGAAGATCTGAAGCAGGCTCTGCTCTGACAGCAGAGAACCTGATGCAGGGCTCAAACTCACGAACCATGAGATCATGACCTGAGCTGAAGTCGGATGCTTAACCGACTGAGTCACACAGGTGTCCCAGTCATCCCCATTTCAGAGACGAGGAGACCAAGACTCAGAAAGATGAAGCAATGTGCTCAGAATGACATTACTAGTAAATGGCAAAACTCCGGCCTGATTCCATTGCCTTTGAACTCAGAAAGGGCCCACAGACGCACACACACAAAATCAACCTCATTTGTAACAAGTCTGTGCACAGAGCACGGAGTCTGGAGTCTAGAGCAGCGTTGTAGTCTTGCTTCATTTCCCAATTTACTAACACTCGGGCCTGGGGGGCTCAGTTGCTTAAGTGTCCGACTCTTGATTTTGGCTCAGGTCATGAGCCCAGGGTGGTGGGATGGAGCCCTTCATCCGGCTCTGTGCTAAGCATGGAACCTACTTAAGATTCTCCCTCCCTCTCTCTCTCTCTCTCTGCCCCTCTCTACTCCCCCACTCTCTAAAATAAAATAATAAAAAATAAAATCTTAAAAAAATTGGGGGTGCCTGGGTGGCTCAGTCAGTTGACAGTCTGATCTCACGGTTTGTGAGTTCAAGCCCCACATCGAGCTCTCTGCTGTCAGTGCAGAGCCTGCTTCAGATCCTCTGTCTCCCTCTCTCTCTGCCCCTCCCCCACGTTCTCTTTCTCTCTCTCTTTCTCTCACTCAAGAAATAAACATTAAAAAATAAATAAAATAGGTTCAGGCGCCTGGGTGGCTCAGTTGGTTAAGCATCCGACTCTTGATTTGGGGTTAGGTCATGATCTCACAGTTCATGAGTTCAAGCCCTGCATTGGGCTCTGAGCGGATGGAGTAAAGCCTGTTTGGGATTCTCTCTCTCCCTCTCTCTCTCTTGCCCTGCCCCCACTCATGTTCTCTTTGTCTCTCTCTCTTTCAAAATAAACTCAAGAAAAAATTAATTTTACTAGCTGAATCTAATGTGTGCTGTGTACCTCTGTGTGTATATGTCTCTGTATATGTGGGCATTACACACGTGTGCTGCGCACGTGTGTGTCTGTGTATCTGTGGCTTTCTGCTGCTGCCTTCCTGTTCTTCTTAGGGTCAAGGGTTCCCAGATACTGAGAGGTAGAGGAAACCTGAGACTTTGGGGGTGATTTTCTCCCCTTCTTTGGGCCTCAGTTTCCTCTCCTACATAAATGGATTATTTGAACCCCATGATTTTGAAGGATTCTTGCAGATCTGACCATTCTTAACTTTGTTATTCACCATATGGTTGAAGGACTTCATCCAAAGAAGGTCAGAATAAGAGTCAAGGGCTTGGGGCTACTGTGGCAGGGACTGGATTTAGACAGAAGACTGACATCCCAGGCCAGTCCACATTGGCCTCAGGATAGCCATGGGGCTCCTGATCTCAAGCAAAAGCTCTTAGAATGCAAGGCCGCGTCCAAAGACCTGGATTGTGTCCCCCACCCCCATGCTGGCCTGGGAAGGGGCAGCGTCTCCATGTGACTTGCAGAGAGGAGGCAGGGGGATGGAAGGGCAGCCATCCAGGAGACAGCTCTGGGCGGGAAGTGTCCTCAGGTCCTACTGTGGCCCCTGCAGGCTCCTGATAAGCACAGGCCTCCACCCTGATAGCCCCAAGTCTGCTTATCAGGGTCCCCAGACTACCCCACCCAGGCTCAGACTCTGTCCCAGCCCACACCCTGATGACAGCACCCTCCACCCAGCCAGGGCCACAGCCACAGGATCGCTCTCTTCTACTGCCAGGACCCTGGTTTCTGCCTATGGTCACCTGTGGTTTGGGGACTAAGTAGGGACTAGGCAGAAGCTAGCAATGAGTGGCGTGAATCTTGGCCTTGGTGCATGAAGCCTTATTGGCTGTGGGGTCTTTGAGCGGAGGTAGTGTGGCAGGAGGAGTCGCAGGACAGGAAAGGGGACAAGGAGCAGACACGGCAATAATCTCTCACCTGCAGGGACTGCCTGGCTTTGTAAAGGTCCCTCAGCCATATTCTCAACTTCTCCAGCTTGGCGAGCTCTGTGTTATCACCGAAGGAAGGTCGGAGAAGTGGCACTTTGCCTCTAGCTACACAGCTAGTGAGTGAGACAGAGGAAAGGGGGGAAGGGAATGGACACATCGGTTCCATAGGTGCTAGGTCGGATCCCGGAGTCTGAGATGAGCACTCGCACCATCCTCGTAAGCCCCGTATGAGATAGGTGCGCACCGCTCCCATTTTATACACGTGGAAACTGAAGCTGAGAGCACTCTGTCCAGCGTCAGAGCTGGATGCTGTGGACTTGGGACTGTCACTCAGGGCCTGTTCTTTCTTTTCTTTTTCAAGTTTATTTATTTGAGGGGTGAGGGGACTTCACTGTCAGCGTGGAGTCCAACTTGAGACTCAGACCCATGAACCGTGAGATCATGACCTGAGCTAAAACCAAGAGCCAGATGTAACTGACTGAGCCACCCAGGCGCCCCTGGGCCTGTTATTTCTAAACCTGGGCCCTCTTGGGGCACCTGGGTGGCTCAGTTGGTTAAGCATCTGACTTCAGCTCAGGTCATGATCTTGTGGTTCGTGGGTTTGAGCCCAGAGCCCGCTTCAAATTCTGTGTTTCCCTCTCTCTCTGACCCTCCCCAACTCGTACTCTCTCTCTTAAGAATAAATAAATGTTAAAAAACAAACAGACAACAAACAAAAAATCTGGGCCCTCTCAAGGGCCTCGAGCAGCTTTTAAGAATATTCCATGAGGGCCACCTGGCTGGCTCTGTCAGTAGAGCATGTGTGACTTGTGATCTCAGGGTTATAGTTTTGAGCCCCATGCTGGGTGTAGAAATTACTTGAAAATGATAAAACTAAACATAAAAACAGAATGTTCCATGAATGTTGAGATGTTTACCCACCCCTGCTATTGTTCATCACCTGCAGCCTTCAGTGAGCCCCTATGGGGGGAGGGGATATGGGAATTAGCTTCTACGAGTCCCTGGCTGGGGGGGGGGGGGATGGGGGGGCGGAACTGGCCTCATGCTAAGTGCCCTGCTAGCAGCTGTCACCCAGTGCACAACTCTGGACTGTGGTTTTTGCTGTGGACAGGAGAACACGAAGGGTCTGAGAGGAGACTTGCCTGAGAAGACAGCTTTGTCTGCCGGCCTCCCTGGGCCAAAGGTGCTCTCCTCCCCCGCATCGCACTGAGCTTAGCTCCATGTCAGGCACTTGCCATGACGGTTTATTTCTCAGCCACTGCTCTGCGGTGGAGATACACTGGTGAACATACCAGGCTTTCATGCTTATTTGCTAAAGTGAATAATCACACAAATAAATGAGCCCACAACAGGGAGATTTAACTAGCCAGGGAAGATGTGCCTGCAGAGGTGATACTTGTGGATGAAGAGGGAATAGGAGTTCACTAGACAAGAAAGGAGGGAAGATTGGGCCGAACAGAGGGAAGAGCAGGGAGCCTGGCTGTCTCCATCGGTGGAGCAGTGCGACTCCTGATTTGGGGGCTGTAAGTTTGAGTCCCATGGTAGGTATAGAGATTTCTTTAAGAAAAATAAAATATCGGGGCACCTGGGTGGCTCAGTCAGTTGTGTCTGACTCTTGATCTTGCTTGGCTCAGGTCAACATCTCATGGTTCGTGAGATCGAGCCCCATGTTGGGCTCCACACTGAGAGCATGGGGTCTGCTTGGGATTCTCTTTCTCTCTCTCTCTCCCTCTCTCTCTTCCCATCCCCCCTCTGAAGATAAATAAACTTCAATCTTTTTTTTGAGAGAGACAGCATAAGCGAGTGAGGGGCAGAGGGGGACAGAGAATCGGAAGCAGGGTCTGCACTGACAGACTGACAGCCGCAAGTCTGATGTGGGGCTCAAACTCATGAACCACAAGATCACGACTTGAGCAGAAGTGGGACACTCCACCAACTGAGCTACCTAGGCGCCCCTAAAAAAAAATCTTAAAAACAAACAAAAAAGAAAGGGAAGAGCCTGTGCCAACATTCTGGACAGCAGGAAGCAGAACACCTCCAAGGAACTCAAGGGTTTGGTCTCCCCTCCCACACCCCATCCTGGTCTCATCAGCCCCTGCACAGGAGGGGTGTAACTGCATCCCAGCACACAGACCAGACTGTCTAGGATGGGGGACAGGAGGGAGCAGAGAAGCAGATATGTCCCCCAGGATGGGGGTCAAAAATAACAGAGACCCTGCTTGAGGGAAGAGTCTCTACCCAAGTAGTCTCGCCTTCCCCAGAGGCAGAGAACTGAATGCTGCCAGGCTCTCACTGTAAGTGTTTTGAGCTCTGAACAGACCCCTACCCATTCTCTTTCTTTAAAAAAAAAAAAAGTTTTTTTAAGTTTATTTATTTTGAGAGAGACAAAGTGAGCAGGGGAGGGGCAGAGAGAGCAAATCTGAAGCGGGCTCCGCGATGACAGCAGCGAGAACGTGGGGCTCGAACTCAAGAACATCAAGATCATGACCTGAGCCTCCCAGGTGCCATGGCCCCTACCCCTTCTTATGCTGGCTCTCAGAAAAGCTTGAAATTCACCTGCCCTCAAATCACCAGCAGACAACCCCCACCCAGGGGAGGTGGACAAGAGGTCTGACTGCCTAGGCCTAGTCTCCTTGGGCTCAGCATAAACACGGGCAGGGGCCCGGGAACTGAAATTTAAGCCAGAGCTTGCCCCGGCAATTTAGAGACCCCGCTGTCAGGACCCTCTCTGCTTTACAGAGGTTCAACTAACATTCCCACCACTGCCACTGCTGCTGCCACTGCCATGGTCAACAACAGCCTCCACCAGGGATGGGGTGAGTCTGCTCTTCCTCCACCCAGGCCCAGCAGATAGATGACCAAGTTCACTGAGGATAGGAGCAAACAGCAGATCCTGACCTTAGCAAGGCCCATAAAAGAGGATATGAGAAAGGGCCTAATAGGGAGAGGGGATAGAGACCCTTGTTCCAAGGGGTCCAGCAGGGAAAGGGTTAAGGGGCGGGGCTCTCTAGAACCCCGGGAAGGTTCCCCACCCAGGGGAGGGGCCAGTGGATTAAAAGGCAAGCAGCTAGAGTGGAGAGGCAAGGGCAGGGCCTCCCTACCTCTAAAGGCCTCCCCAGTCTGCAGTTTCAGCTCCAGGTAAGTGCCTCTTCTGGGCCTGTCTGCTTGTTGGTCTGACCAGAGGGAACCTTCTGGCGAATTATATGATCTCTGGCTTGTTTAATTCTGGTGTTGGGTCCCCAAGTAGGTCTCAACAGACCTGAGCTTTACAGGGTTCTCCAGGCCAGTCCCCTTGCCTACCTAACTTGGGCCACCCCTGACCACAGAACCAAGGGGGGGGGGCTGCTGGCTCAGGAGCTATGGAGCAGGGAGGGGGGATCCGTGTGTCCAGCACTGCCCTATCCCACTCTGCCCCCCCCGACCCCGGCTCTCCCTGCCACAGAGCCCTGTGCCTGCTGCAGGACCCTGGCTGGGATATCATCATATACTGTAAGTTTGTGATGAGATACTACAGTATAGATGATGTACTAGTCCGGGTACCCCCAGCTCTGGAGCCACACGAGGAAGGCAGGGGATGCCGCAAACCCACAGGTCTCGCCGTGCAGCCTATCCCAGCCTGCTCACCGCCAAGACACTTGGGAGTGGCGAGGAAACCGTTACCATTACTGAGTTTAGTAATGGTAACGGTTCTCTTGCTGCACCCAGAAAACGTGCCAAGAAGAGAGCTCAGGACCCTGGAGCAGACCACCGAACGCTGGAAGGGTGGGAGCCTCCAGCTCAGACAACGGGGTGGGGGGTGGGAGGGTATGGGTTAAGTTTCCTCTTTCCTATTCTAAAGAAATAAAGATGAGAACCAGCATGCTTGTCTTTCAATTTATTGGAATTCGAGACTAGGGAGAGGGATGGGGCGAGAGGCACTATCTCACTGAGGACCCGTAAGTCCTCACATACGGTTTCAAGGTAGAACTGAGGGACAGGAAAATGACCTCTCTGCTAACAAGTGGCACCTCAGGCAGAAACTCTGGGTTCACTGCCAGCTCGAAGCAGTGTGGCATTGTTCCCACCAAAGAACCAACTTCTAGACCTAAGCAGCTGGGGCTTCAGGCAGAGGAACTACCTGAGAACTGAGCTAAGGCCAGTTCCTCCCTCCAAGGGGAAAAATGGCTAGGCAGCGGCTGTGCAGACTCAAGCAAGGTCAGGTCAGTCATTGGTCAGTCAGGCAGTGTCCATGCCCCTCACCAGTCCCTACAGGCCCTGAGCAGGGGCCGTTCTGGTCGGCAGCTCCTGCCAGCAGCTTTGGCTGGGATGCCTTGGGGGAGGCAGCAGAGAGTGGTCACTTGAGAAGCTTCACGGACAGGCGAAGCCGGACATCACAGAGGAAGATGTCCATGAGGTCGCGGCCCACCTCCTGTGCAATCTGGGAGATCAAGTGCCCCTTTGGACCAATCAGGATCTTCTGAGGGTGGAGTAAAAGAGAGGGCCATGAGGCGGCTCTCAGGGCTCGCAAGCACTGGAGGAAGAACCCCTGCTTCACAGAGCCCTGGTCCCTTCTCCAAGCCTCATCTGGCTTACCACATGGGATTCTTTGGGCACCAGAAGCTTCTGTTCGATCACCAGCTCCCCGCTTGGCCCTTCCTCCCACACCACTGTCCTCTGTACAGGGAGACATCATCATTAGTCAGACAGACCTCTACCCCTATCTCTCTGGGCGCCAGATATCCCATCCTGGGGATGTGGCTGGTGAAGAGGCCCCCCCCCCTCATTGTGCCTGCACCTGCTGCACATTATAGGGTATCTCCTGGGGCAGGTGCTCTAGTAGCTTCTCTCGGATGGTGTTGGCACAGATCTCCTCAGGTGTCTGGCTGGTGAGGACTCCGCTGTGGAACTCCCAAGGTCCTGGCCGGGCCTGTGCCAGGAGGTATTGCTATGGGTAGAGAGAGCGTAGGTGGGCAGCTCAGTTCCAACCAAGACCTTCCTACATACTCACTCTTACTTCCAGGAGGAACTCTGAGGCTTGTCTTCACATGATGGAAAAAATCAAGGGACAGGCTATGGCCAAAGCTAACTGACCTTTAGTGTTTTCACATCTTCCTGGCTTAGGGCTGACAACATGAAGATCTCCTGGAAGTGGGGCCAGCCAGTCTTCTGAGAACCTCCCACAGACTGTGTGTTTGGGCCCTTAGCTGGTGGGCCCGGGCAACAAGTGCCGGCCTGTGAGCGAACAGCCTCCCTCATCTTGAGCTTCTTGCCATTGACCACACCTCCAGTGAGGGCTGCTGTGAGCTCCAGGAGAATGGACTTCTGTTTCAGGCAATCTACCTGCGCATGGGGGATGGGCAGAGGGTGTGAGATGGGCACCTTGAAGAAAAGCAGACCCCTCCTTCAGGTAGGTGGTGCTCACCTTGTTCATGACAAGGATGCTAGGGACTTGGGAGAACTGGGTCAGACACTGGAGCACTTGGGGGCTGAGATGGTTCCGAGTCCACTTGTCTGAGACATCCACAAGAACCACAACTGGAAGTGGGCAGGGTGGTGGGGAGGAAAAAGATATGACCACTCTTTCTCCACCCCAAAAAACATCCATGATATGGGCTCCGGTCAAGCCCCACCCCCCAAACTACCAGGAATGAGAGAGGCCATGACCATGTAAATTGGCCTTCAGATTCCCATCATGAGTCTAACCCATATCAGCAGACTCCATGCTCTTCCATGGATCTTCCAACAAAGAAAGCTCCAGATGGTGCCTGAGGGACAGACAAACATAGGTCAGGAAGGGTTTTGTGACTGATGAGGAAGAGAGTGTGGGAAGGGGGTTTTCCAGCCCCTAGGATAGAATCGCCCCGCCCTCTCCTCACCACCTTCCCCTCTACATACCCGTTTCCACAGCTATTACCTTTTCTGTTTAAAGGGGCTGATGAGACCAGGTGTGTCAAGTAGAATCTAAAATCAGGAAAGAGAGACGCCCAGCCCCCCCCCCCCGATGGAGCACTTATGACAGGCAAGTGAGAGAAAGGCCATCCTTGATGTCAGGGGCCTGTCCCCACGCTTGGCCAAGCGGACTTTAGATTTTCACCCCCCAGCTTTGTTTCAGTTGTAGATGGCATCCAAGACAAAGATGATGACTGTGAATATATGCAAGATTAGGAAGGAGTGAAGAGGGAATAAGACCTTTCTGCCTAGATGCCAGAGGTGGAAGGGAGAGTGAGAACTGCACGAAGCCTAATGGAAGAGGAGACTCCCTTCCCTCAGAAAAGTGAACCTAAACACTATTTTCTTCATGTCTAACTGTAAGGGGGACCCTCTTAGGTTCGCCCTGTGTCCCGTCTGCTGGACTTCCTTTGCAGGTACCTACCACCTGGGCCTCTTTCTCTGTGATGACCCCCAGAGCTTGGCAGCGAGTGGTGTGCACCTTCTTGGAGACAGGGAACACCTGCCAGAAACAAAGAAGTCCCAAGTGAGATTCCAGATCCCTCTAGAACAGTCCATAAAGAAACAGAAAGAAGTGAGAGAGGAAATGATTGATCATACTTTTCGGCCCAGCAGCTGGTTGGAGAGTGTTGACTTCCCTGCATTCGGAGCACCCAGGAGGACCACTCGTAGGACCCGGGGCTTCTCAGGCATATCAGGACGATTGGTCAAGAGGAGATCTTGTTCATCTGTGTGTGGGGGTAGGAGGGGAGTGAGAGGTAGAACAATCTGGAGTCCTACCCGCCCACAAAGGAAGTAGGGAATACAAGATTAGTGTACCAGGTTGAAGCTGGCTTTGAGATTTAGTTTGTCCGTTAATTTGTTTATATAACTTTGTCAAGTTCTCTAACTTCTCTAAGCCCCTTAGTTTTCTCACATGTAAAACAGAGATAATATTAACAATACCTACTTATAACTTTCTCTTGATGGGGCACCTGGGTGGCTCAGTCAGTTAAGCACCTGACTCTTGGTTTCAGCTCATGATCTCACAATTCGGGAGTTCAAGCCCCATGTCAGGCTCTATGCTGACAGTGCGAACCTGCTTGGGGTTCTCTCTCCTCTCTCTGTCCCTCCCCTGCTTGCTTGCTCGCTCTCTCTCTCTCTCTAAATAAATAAACATTAAAAAAAAAACACAACTTTGGGGCACGCGGTGGCTCAGTCAATTGAGCATCTGACTCTTGATTCTGGCTCAGGACATGACCTCAGTTTGTGAGTTCGAGCCTGGCATCAGGCTCTGCACTGACAGCACGGAGCCTGCTTGGGTTTCTCTGTCTCCCTCGCTCTCTCAAAACAAATAAATAAACTTAAAAAAAAAAAAAAACACCTTCTTTTGACAAGTGGCAATTGTGTAAAAACAATCAGCACAATGCCTGGCACTTAATAGTCAATTACTGTGTGGAACTGTACTGTGTAGTTGTGCCTGGTAAATGTATGTACATGTATGAAAGTACATCTAGATCAGATAAAGCTAGAAAGCTCTCCAGCTCTGACAGTCTCACCCTAATAAGGGTTATGAAGGCTCTGGAAGTTTTTTCAGTACTTCTAAGTAGGAGTTCCTTATGCATCACAATTACCAGTTTTTTGTATCCAGACTCCCCAGCAGACTGTAGCCTAGGCTACTTGAAGATCAAAGACTGCTATTTCCTGGGTGTAACTCAGTCTCTTGACAAGCAGATGGGGCACTAATCGGATCGAGTTTGCGGGCAGAGGGCCACAATTATGCCTTGCCCGAGGCCCTTCAACCTCCTGCTTCGCTGGTTGTGACCCTCTGGCTCCCAAAACTGTAGAACGTGGTATCTCTCTCCTGTGAGACCCTTCACGGCTCGCCTCTCTTTGGAGCCTCAAGATCGTTTTCCATAATATAGGACCAAAGACGATATCCCCAGAGACTAAGGAGTTTCCCTGACTCAGAACTTTCAATGCTAAAACCATGACCGTCCAGGACAAGCTATCTGGGCCTTTTACCTCTGTGCATGGACACGGCGGGAGGGTGAGAAGTCAACGAACTGTCTGGCTGAGAGAGTCCGAGGAAGCGGTCCAAGGCTGAGCTCTGGCCATAACGGCGAGAGGCCGAGGCCAGACGAGGACCACAGAAGGCGGCGCCCGCGAAACAAGACACGCACCTCCGCTGACAGTCCAAGAGCGAGGAGAGCCCGGTCACCCACCCCCTCGCGGCGTCTGGGCCCCACTGCCGGACACCGGACACCATCCGAGAAAACATAACAGCATGCCGACCGGGAGCAGCCATCACGGCCGCAAGGCACTCCGGGAACTGACGAGGGACGCACTTATGATTGGCTAGAGCAGTGGAAAAGCGAGCCGGAGAGAGCTAGATTGGCCCCGAGAGCGGAGATACACGGGATGTTGGAGGTGGGATGAAGGAGAAACTGCTTTGGAGACTGACCGAGGCTACGGGAAAGGAAAATGTGTATTTGGAGTTTGTGTAAATATGATGATTGTTTTGCACTCCCATACACAGCCTGTTTTCTTCTTTTTCTGCCAAAGTTTTGTAAAAGGCCCTTCTAGCCCGGCCTCCTGAGAGACTACAGCTCCCATGAGGCAAAGCGGCAGAAATCGTTCTCCGCTCGAAACTTCCCGTTGCTGGAGAAACTGACGCATCTGAAGAGGAAAGGTCTTGGAAGCCATAGCGGGCGCTGTTCTGCTGTCCCCGTACGGGGCCTTTTCTCTAGCCTCAGGCTTGCAGGAGCCTCTCCCAGTGCGACCCCTGGAGCGGTCGACAGCGGCCTCCGCTCCTACCCAAGGAGTAGACAGTCCGTGGGTACGCGTTTCCGAGGAGCAGCAGACGCGATTTCCCTTCTCTAAACCTCCATTACTATGTCATCTCAGAGACCATTCCTTTCTGGAGAAAAACCAGAGGGCCTGTAAAGGCAGACGCTGCTTAGTCACCTACAATCCCCTAGATTGTCTTAGCGGGCTGAGGAACTTGATATATCCTAGCTGTGGCCTTAAGCCTTATTCATCCTTTGAAGCCTCTCAATTAAACTCTTGAAATTGAGAGAGAGATGTTGCGGGGATTGGAGGCATGGGGATTTATTCAGCATGTTCCATGTACAGGCCATGTCCAGGTGCTAGGGATACATGAATGAAGAAAATGGACAAAAGTCTCTTATCACAGGATTTGTGTCCTGGGGACCATGGTGGGAGGGTGGTGAGGGGGAGAGATTTATTAGTGACCTGACAGGAAGAGTTCAGGATCGTGGTCTGGGTGAAAACCTTAAATGGAGTGGATTTGAGAGTGTGAGGTGGGGGCCCCTGGCTGGCTCAGTAGTGGCTCTTGATCTCAGGCTTGTGAGTTTGAACCCCATGTTGGGTTGGGCCATAGAGCTTTATTTTTTTTTTTAATGTTCATTATTTTTGAGAGAGAGTGTGTGAGCAAGCAAAAGTGGGGATAGGGCAGGGGGGGGAGAGAATCTGAAGCAGCCTCCATGATATCAGTGCAGAGCCTGATGCGGTGCTGGAACTCACAAATTGTGAGATGACCTATGCTGAAATCAAGATTCCCGATTCCTAACCAATGCACCACAGACTGTAGAGCTTTAAAAAAAAAAATGGGGGGGGTGCGGGGGGGCCGCCTGGGTGACTTAGTCGGTTAAGTGTCCAACTTCGGCTCAGGTCATGATCTCACAGTTTGTGGGTTCGAGCCCCGCGTCAGGCTCTGTGCTGACTGCTAGCTCAGAGCCTGGAGACTGTTTTCAGATTCTGAGTCTCCCTCTCTCTCTGAACCTCCTCTGCTCATGCTGTCTCTCTCTGTCAAAAATAAATAAAACATTAAAAAAAAAGATTAAAAAAAGGTATATAGATGTTTCTGGGGGAGCAGAGCAAAAAGGAGTGGTAATAGAGAAGGAGGAGAGAGAAGTGGGGTTAAAGGCTTTTTCTTTTTTTAAAACAATTATTTTTAACATTTATTCATTTCTGAGAAACAGAGATAGAGACCGACTGAGCCACCCAGGCGCCCCTAAGGCTTTTCTAAGATTAGAGATTTTTTTGTTTGCTCTTGGCAATGACAAGGTAGAGAGGAGAAAACTGATGATATTGAAACAGAAAGGAGAGAATTGTTGGGAGGATGGTCAGAACCAATGATGGGGCTGCTCTTTTGGGAATGGAGGCAGAGTGTCCAGAGAAGCCCTGAGAGACACAGGATTGACAGAAATGGGGCAGCCAAATGCACTGATGGTTTGCAAATGGCGCCAGGCTCCGGCTTTGAGGCTGCCTGCTCTGTTAGTGGAAGAAATAACCTTTCTGGAACATGATATTCCGGGTGTTCTTTGGGTACCCATATGCCCAAAGAACAAAATATCACTAAATATAGGACAGCTGGCAATCAGAAAAATATGAATCTTCTTTCATGGACAATAAGGTGAAATGCAACTTCAATTGTAATTAGGATGAAGGGCAATTTCAGGTTAAACAGTGTTGAAGAGCTTAATTAAATAAATGCAAAATCACCCAAGGAACACATACTAAATACTATAGAACTGGCAACAGATAACACCTTGGAAGAATCTTTGTGATGTCATTAAAACATAGAAGAAATGGGTCAAAGTGCTTTGTTAATTCTCTTCTTTCCCAGAGATTTTCCCTCAAAAGATACTCTGGGAGAATTTTGTATTTTGTGAGTTTAGGAGAGGCTAATCAAATGCCTCTAATCAAATGCCTGGGTTCATATTTCAGCTTACCACTTATTAGCTGTATGAATTTGGACAAATTATTTCAATTCTCTAAGTGACAGTTTCATCATCTGTAAAATGAAGAAGATAGTAATAAACACATCTACCTAATACCATGTGTTCATTTGAATCTAGGATTTGGAACAATGTAGTATTTAGAAAAATAGACTCTCTAGGGGCGCCTGGGTGGCTTAGTCGGTTAAGCTTCCGACTTTCGCTTAGGTCATGATCTCGCCGTTCGTGGGTTCGAGCCCCGCGTCGGGCTCTGTGCTGACTGCCAGCTCAGAGCGTGGAGCCTGTTTCAATCTGTGACTCCCTCTCTCTCTGACCCTCCCCTGCTCACGCTGTCTCTCTCCCTCTCTCCTAGAAATAAAAAACATTTAAAAAAAGAAAAAAGAAAAATAGACTCTCAGTAAATGTCCTTATTTTTTTCTCTATTTTATTTTATTTTTTTATTATTTTTTTTACAAATAGTTTATTGTCAAATTAGTTTCCACATAACACTCAGTGCTCATCCCCACAAGTGTCCTCCTCCATGCCCATCCCCCCTCCCCCCCACATCCATCAGTCCTCAGTTTTTGTCAGCATTCAAGAGTCTCTCATGGTTTGCCTCTCTCCCTTTCCCCCACCATTTCCGCCCTTCTTCTCCCCCTTGTTCCTCCGTCAAGTTCCTCCTAATCCTCCTATACGTGCAAACATATGATATTTGTCCTTCTCTGCCTGACTTATTTCGCTCAGCATAACACCCTCAAGGTCCATCCATGTTGCTACACATGGCCAGATTTCATTGTTTCTCATTGCCATGTAGTATTCCATGGTATAGATAAACCACATCTTCTTGATCCATTCATCTGTTGATGGACACTTAGGCTCTTTCCATGTTTTAGCTATTGTGGAGAGTGCTGCTATGAACATTGGGGTACATGTGCTCCTATGCCTCAGCATTTCTGTATCCCTTGGGTAAATTCCTAGCAGTGCTATTGCTGGGTCATAAGGGAGTTCTATTGTTAGTTTCCTGAGGAACCTCCACACTGTTTTCCAGAGGGGCTGTACCAGTTTACATTCCCACCAACAGTGTAGGAGGGTGCCCGTTTCTCCACATCCTCGCCAGCATCTAGAGTTCTCTGATTTGCTCATTTTAGCCACTCTGACTGGCGTGAGGTGGTATCTCAGTGTGGTTTTGATTTGTATTTCCCTGATGAGGAGGGATGCTGAGCATCGTTTCATGTGTCTGTTGGCCATCTGGATGTCCTCTTTGGAGAAGTGTCTGTTCATGTCTTCTGCCCATTTCTTCACTGGGTTGTTTGTTTTTCGGGCGTGGAGTTTGGTGAGTTCCTTATAGATTCTGGATATTAACCCTTTATCTGATATGTCATTTGCAACTATCTTTTCCCATTCCGTTGGTTGCCTATTAATTTTCTGGGTTGTTTCCTTGGCTGTGCAGAAGCTTTTAATCTTGATGAGGTCCCAACAGTTTATTTTTGCTCTTGATTCCCTTGCTTTTGGGGATGTGTCAAGTAAGAAGTTGCTGCGGTGGAGGTCAAGGAGGTTGTTTCCTGCTTTCTCCTCTAGGGTGTTGATAGTTTCCTGTCTCACGTTCAGGTCCTTTATCCATTTTGAGTTGATTTTTGTGCATGGTGTGAGAAAATGATCTAGTTTCATTCTTCTGCATGTTGCTGTCCAGTTCTCCCAACACCATCTGTTAAAAAGGCTGTCTTTTTTCCATTGGATATTCTTTCCTGCTTTGTCAAAGATCAGTTGGCTGTATACTTTTGGGTCCACTTCTGAGTTCTCAATTCTGTTCCATTGGTCTATGGGTCTGTTTTTGTGCCAATACCATACTGTCTTGAGGATGACAGCTTTGTAGTAGAGGCTGAAGTCTGGGATGGTGATACCTCCCGTTTTGGTTTTATTTTTCAGTATTACTTTGGCTATTCGGGGTCTTTTGTGGTTCCATACAAATTTTTGGATAGTTTGTTCTAGTTTTGAGAAGTATGCTGGTGCAATTTTGATTGGAATTGCATTGAATGTGTAGAGTGCTTTAGGTAGTAATGACATCTTAACTATATTTATTCTTCCTATCCATGAGCATGGAATGTTTTTCCATTTCTTTGTGTCTTCTTCAATTTCCTTCATAAGTTTTCTATAGTTTTCATCATACAGATCTCTTGTATCCTTGGTTAGGTTTATTCCGAGGTATTTTATGGTTTTTTGTGCAATTGTGAATGGGAGCAGTTTCTTGATTTCTCTTTCTGTTGCTTCATTGTTGGTGTATAAAAATGCAACCGATTTCTGTACGTTGATTTTGTACCCTGCAACTTGGCTGAATTCTTGAATCAGTTCTAGTAGGCTTCTGGTGGAGTCTGTCGGGTTTTCGATGTAGAGTATCATGTCATCTGCGAAGAGTGAAAGTTTGACTTCCTCTTTGCCAATTCTGATGCCTTTGAGTAAATGTCCTTATTTTAAGGCCAGTTGTTTTACTCCTTCTGGCACATTGTTAGATGGATTATTCTTTCTTTTCTATATAGACAGAGTTCCTCTCCGTACTATATTCCTTTCATTAGCATTTCTTTTAGAAATGCTTAATATCGGGGCACCTGGGTGGCTCAGTTGGTTAAGCGTCCGACTTCAGCTCAGATCATGTCTCACAGTTTGTGAGTTTGAGCCCCATGTCGGGCTCTGTGCTGACTGACAGCTTAGAGCTTGGAGCCTGCTTCGGATTCTGTGTCTCCCCCTCTTCCTGCCTCTCGCATGCTCATACTCCATCTCTGTCAATAATAAATAAACATTAAAAAAAATTTTTTAAAAATGCTTAATCTCAGGGTGCCTGAATGGCTCAGTTAGTTGAGCATCTGACTTCGGGGCAGGTCATGATCTCACGGTTTGTGAGTTTGAGCCCCGCATCAGGCTCCTCGCTGATGACAGCGTGGAGCCTGCTTGGGATTCTCTCTCCCTCTCTCTCTCTGCCCCTCCCCTACTCGCACTCTCTCCCTCTCTCAAAAATAAACATTTATTTTAATAAATAAATAGGTGTCATTGTATGTTTCTCACTAAGATTGTGTAGTGAAGATGGTGGGGAGACACAGATGAATTTTAGAGATTTAAGGGGATAGCAATTGAAGGATGTGATTAAAACCCTTCAATGGCTTCCTATTACAACTAGACTGATCCAATGTCCTTGCATGCGTTGAGCCCTGCTACTACTCTCAAGGCTTCCAGCACACTAGCTTCCTTTCCATCTTTTGAAGATACCAAGCTCATTTCTGCCTCCGGGCCTTTATATCCTACTCCTGTTTTCTCTGTTCTTCTAGATTTGGCTTCTGCTCCCTATTGAGGTCTCAAATGTCACGTCCTCACAGTATTTAGCACTACCTGCAACGGTCCTGTTGCAAAGCCTGAAATGCTATATGAGCATCATTGAGTCTTCACTTTTACCAACCTCTCAAGGCCCGATTCTGAACAAGTCACTCCCTTGCTTCATTGTCCACAGAATAAAGTACAAACTAACTTGGCTCTAGCTTACTTTGCCAGTTTCATCTCTCACTCTGTCTCTTTTTTAAAGTTTATTACTTTTTAGTAATCCCTACACCCTCATGGAGCTTGAACTCCCAACCCCTAGCTCAAGAGCCACATTCTTCCGACTGAGCCAGCCAAGCGCCTCCACCGGTCTCATCTCTTGTCCTTCCTCTTTTTCAGCTCAATCGAAAAATTTCCAGTCCCCCAATTGCCTGGTAGTCTTTCCGCTTCCAGGTCTCTCCATAGGCTGTTTCTTCCATGACTGTTTAAATTCTCTCTTAAGACTCCTTTTTTCCCCCTCCTGTGCTAAGGGAGTTTATAATATAGTGATTGAGTATGAAGATTATATTTCTGGGTTTGATTCTCAGCTCCATTATTTACCGTGTGACCTGAGGTAAGTAACTTCTCTCTTCTTCAGTTTCCTCATCTATCAAATGATGATAATCATAGTACCCTCATAGGGTTGTTGTGATGATTAAAAGAACTGATATGTATAAAGGACTTAGAACAGTGCTTGGCACATTGTAAATGTTACTCAAGTATTTGCTGTTTTTATTATATGTCCCCCCCTAGACTCTAAGCTCTATGAGGACAAGGACAGTATATATTGTTCACTGTTGTATCTTCTGCACCTACAACAGTCTCTAACACATAATGGGTACTCGATAGATTTTTGTTCAGTGAGTGAATAAATTACATTTTTCTGTAGATAGATTGGCTCTACCTTTGTGGTATTGACATGGATGCAGCATCTCCAGATTTTACATCTTCTCGTGTCCAGTTTTATTTTATTTTTTAATGTTTATTCATATTAGAGAGAGAGACACAGAGTGTGAGCAGGAAAGAGTCAGAGAGAGACACACACACAGAATCTGAGGCGGGCTCCAGGCTCTGAGCTGTCAGCACAGAGCCCAATGTGGAGCTCGAACTCACAAACGGTGAGATCAGACTTGAGCCAAAGTTGGACGCTCAACAAACCGAGCCACTCAGGCACCCCATCCTCACGTCCAGTTTTAGTCAGAAATAGCAACAGATTTCCCCTGAGAGAAAATTGTCCCTGTGCATTTTGTTTCTAACTGGTTACATGCCCATTCCTGAAGCAATCTTTGTAGCTTAGAGAATGCTGTGGGCTGGATCTGGGTTTTGTTCTCCATGCCTAGAGTGAGCCTCATCCAAATCTCATGGACTGGAAATGGAGTAGAGGTTGTTCCCCGAATGCTTATCATTGGTTATAGTGAATGAATGCTTAGCAGGAAAAGAAATCCATTATTCTGCTCTTGGTAAGAAATTCAAGTAGGTTGGGGCACTTGGAGGCTCAGCTCGGAGAGCATATGACTCTTGATCTCGGGGGTTGTGAGTTCGAGCCCCACACTGGATATAGAGATTCCTTAAAAATAAACTTTTAAAAGTAAATAAATATGTATATAAAAAAGAAATTCAAGTAGCGAAATGGTTCAAAAGACTTCTAGTAAGAAGATCTGCTGTCATCATGTAAGATTCCAGCAGGAGACTGGTGATAGAGTTAGGAAAGTCCGGTTCCTGGGAGGTTCTAGGTCAGCTCTGGGCTTCTTTTTAGTATTCCATTCATCAGGACATAGTGTCAATATCAATTCTTCCTCTTTTCTGGCTCTGCAATTCCCACGTGGTGCCAAATGTGCTCATCCCAAAGGATAATATTCTTGCAAGTAATGACAACTCTTCCAGTTTGGAGCTAGCCTCTGGAATCGGTCCTGGGTCCCACCACCCGACTCTCTCAGCAGTTACATTTTAGTCCAGAGAGACAGGAGTTAGTTCATACACGAGGCATGCTCTTTTGTGTAGATCTGCTTTTCAAGGGACTGGATTATGCTAATCTATATACTTTTTTCCACGGCAACATATCGGTATGTACATAAATGTTACATGCATCTGATGAGAAAAAAAATCCTCAGGTTCCTAGGTGCCACAGGGAGTAACCCTTCATTTCTTAGTGACTTGAGCATTCCATTGTATACATTTCTAATTTACTAATCTGCAATTAGTAATATTAGTGACACTCCAGTTTCAGCATTCTCAAACTTTACTGTAGGGCCTATTCTTGCTTCTTTCCAGAATGAGGAAAAAAATTTCCTTAGTCTTAGATTAGGACTTTAAACATTCATGTCAGATCCTGGGATCAGGAAGGAGTAGCTTTTCTTTCTCGAGAAGTAAGGGAATTTAACACCTTTCATAGAAAGAATGGAACTATTTCCCTCCCCCTCTCCCCTTCTCTTCCTTGAATCCCCCCCACCCCCACATTATATCTAGGTCCCTATCTCTGCAAACTCCCAGGCTATAGAGGTAAGACTGGGCTAGAGGTGGAATGGGGGTCATGTTGATAAGGAGAGAACTTAGTCCTGTATCTCATCTTCCCTTCCGCAGTACATTGCCCTCAGCTGTCAAATCTGCATTGCTGAATTTCCAGACTCAATTGAGTCTAGTCTTTTTTTTTTTTTTTTTGGTTTCTTTATTTTCAGAGAGAGGGAGAGGGGGAGAGAGAGAGAGAGAGAGGCAGGCAGAGGGACAAAGAGAATCCCAAGCAAGCTGTCAGCGAGGAGCCCGGTGCTGGGCTTGAACTCGTGAACAGTGAGATCATCACCTGAGCTGAGATCAAGACTCTAATGCTTAAGGACTGAGCCACCCAGGCGTCCCTAGCCTCCTCTTTTGTTCCACTATGCCAAGGCAGCACCGTGGTCTAGGGGCTGATGGTTGGGGTCTCCATGGGCTAAAGGTCTAGTTTTGTTTCCCAGTTTGCAAAAGGGCCAGGCTCCATAGTGGGAACTGGAGAGTAAGGGACTATAAGCCTGCAAGTTCCTCGATGGCACATATGAGATGCCTAGAACATTTCTGTCCAATAAACAGCATGCCCTTGATAAACAGATTGAACTTAGAGTGTCCCAAAGAAGTTTAAGTGCCACCTTGACAAGATCCCCAGGGGCTTCTGAGCATCTCCTGGCCAGTAGTGTATTCTCGGATGTCAAAATTACCTTTTACACAATTACCCCCAAAGTTTTCTAAATGTGATCGTCTTTTTGAAAGAGATCCAAGTTCTTTTCTTTTTTTAATGTTTTTATTTATTTCTGAGAGAGAGAGAGAGAGAGAGAGAGAGAGAGAGAGAGAGAGAAGCAGTGTGAGCAGGGGAGGGTCAGAGAGAGAGGGAGATACAGAATCTGAAAGAGGCTCCAGGCTCTGAGCTAGCTGCCAGCACAGAGCCCGACGCGGGGCTCGAACCCACTAACTGTGAGATCATGACCTGAGCTGAAGTCGGACGCTTAACCCACTGAGCCACCCAGGCGCCCCCAAAAGAGATCCAAGTTCTTTATCAGTCACCTCAGAGTACCTGCATCCGGGCCTTTAAATGCAGGCAGGATCCAGAATCCTGGAAGTGTCATTAAGTCTATGATCGCGGTCCAAGAGTTTAGGAACCCTAGACAAGGTAACCCAGAGGCCTCGAACCTAAGGACAGCCACCAAAGCCTGAAAACCTAACCACTCCTCGAGGCCAGCGGCCATGTCCACCTGAGACTCAGGGGTCCGGGGCATCAGGCACTGAAGAAGACGCCTCAGCGCCGGCTACGCATGCGCGGGCGTCCGTAGAGGGCCCCGGTACTCCAGGCTGCGCAGGCGCAAGAGCGGCTCCCGGCTAGTCGCGACGGCGGCGGCGGCTACTGAGGGGCCGGGGCGTGGAGTAGCGGTGGTGGCGGCGGGCGGCAACGGAGCAGCCATGAGGGCCGGGCCCAGTCACCGACAGTGAGTGATGGTGGAAGAGGGGTGGGCGGCGGGAGAGAAGAAGGGTGGCTCGGTGGAGGGATACCTCACGTAGGGGGGGGGCTCTGCCTCTCGGAGGCGAAGGGGCGTGGGGGAGGGACAGTTTGAGGTGATGATGGGAGAATTTGGGGCATAGGTGGCGGGATCGCCAGCGCCAGGGCTGGACAGCTTGGCGGAGGAAGGAGGTGAGTGCGGCAGAGTGAAGGCGCCCATGGCAGGGGCAGTGTCCCGCGCTTCCCCGTTTGTCATCGTCCCTTCCCCCAGGAGCTTTCGGTCGCCTCTCCCTTTCCGCTTCTTTCAGAGAATGGTCGCGGGGGGAGGGCGGTGGAGGATGAAAGCCCTGCTGGAGCTGAAGCTAACTCTGATCCTGGCGGGGAAGGGCCGGTCGCCTAGAGTCATGGGCTTTTCTGGGCGGAGGATGGGGGTCAGGAGCCCTCTGTTTAAAGCCGGGAGGGGTCCATGGGAGAAAGCTAGGGACTTAAGAGTCGCCAGGTTCGAAACGACGTCCACCATTGATAAAGCTGATAGATAACCTTGGGCAGGTCCCACTTAACCTTTCTGAACCTCTGAAAGATGGAGTGCTTGGGTGGGCTCTTGCAGGCATCCATGTATGTGATTGAGATGGTTTATGAAAATGGTAAATCGTAGGTACCGTACCGACGGTACTCTTGCCACCAACAGTATTACTGAATTTCAGACCTTGCCGTTATTAGTAGAGTGATTGATGTCTTTGTCAAGGCGAAGCATATTGTTTGTAAAACCTCAATAGGCACATATGTGCGTTCTACGGAGGCACAGTAGATCAGGTGCAAAAATACCAGTTTGTGATGTGACTAATTAGCCATCAGACTTGTGTAGGAAAAATACCATACTCCTGGGCATTTTTACAAATGCTGTGTAGCTCCTTACTCAAGAGGAAGGAAATAGAGAATGGAGGGCCAATCTGTTAAATGCTTTGTGAACATAGCTCACTCAGGTTCCTTGTCTTGTGACACAGTCGGTACTAATGTGCTTTATTATGAGTGGAGAAAACTAGTTTCCTTTTTTTTTTTTTTTAATTTATTTTTGAGAGAGAAAGAGACAGCATGAGTTGGGTAGGGCAGAGAGAGAGGGAGACACAGGCCCCCGAGAAAACTAGTTTGAGACAAGCTGGGAGGGCTCACCAAGAGGGGTGCGCAAGTACAATTTGTTATTTTTAAATTGTATAAAAGTTTAGTTTTGCGTGGGAGTCTCTGGTTGCCCCCAAGGGCCTCGTCTCTCTTTTGGAGGTCAGATAAGCAGCTTTTCAGCTCCACTTTCTGGTGCCTGCAGAACCTTCAGGCTGGAGCGCCTCCCAGAGAAAGACAAGCAGCTGTGCCAAGAGTCCAAAAGGTAGCTGGTTCTTTTCTGAGAGGCTGAAGGAGCACTCCTGGCCGCTTTGTTGTTGCTGTCGTTATTTAAGGTAGACAAAACAGAGGACAGAGTTAAACTGTGGGCTTCTAGAGAGAGAAAATGGCTTTCTGGCCACAGCTCTTTGAAAGAGGGGAAACTTCTTTCAAAAGGACAGAATGAGGTGGATGCTTCAGCTTTGCTGGCCCCAAAGATCGAGAGCTTGAAATGGCAAGGCCTTTTGGATATTAGTGAGTGATTTGTCTTTCATTTGAGCAAAGGTAGGGAGTGGCTGTACTAGGTCCTTGAAGATTTACAGATAAGAACAGTGAATTATTTTGTAGGAGTGGGGGAAATGAACCCTAGTTGTCTTTAACTTCTCCATCTGGTAAAACGTGTTTTACCTCTTTTTCTTGGAAATGCACAGTGATATATCATTTTTAATTTTTCGCTCTAGTTCCTCGTCTCTCCCAATAACTCCATAATACCGATTGTTCTTTTTTTTTATTAATGTTTATTTATTTTTGAGAGAGAGAGAGACAGAGCATGAGTGGGGGAGGATCAGAGAGAGACACACACACAGAATTGGAAACAGGTTCCAGGTTCCGAGCTGTCAGCGCAGACCCTGACGTGGGGCTCGAACCCACGGACTGTGAGATCATGACCTGAGCTGAAGTCTGACGCTTAACTCACTGAGTCACCCAGGTGCCTCCACCGATTGTTCTTTTTTTTTTTTTTAACTTTTTTTTTTTTAACATTCATTTTTGAGAGAGAGGTAGAGTGTGAGTGGGGGGGTGCAGAGAGAGAGGGAGATACAGAATCCGAAGCAGGCTCCAGGCTCTGAGCTATCTACACAGAGCCCAACGCAGAGCTGTAACCCACGAGTGGTGAGATCATGACCTGAGCTGAAGTTGGATGCTTAACTGACTGGGCCACCCAGACCCCCCCCTCCCGCCCCCCAACTGTTCTTTTTTTTTTTTTTTAATTTATTTCGAGAGAGAGAGAGTGAGCAGGGGAGGGTCAGAGAGAGAGGGAGACACAGACCGAAAGAGGCTCCAGGCTCTGAGCTGGCAGTCAGCACAGAGCCCGACGCGGGGCTCGAACCCACGAACCGCGAGATCATGACCTAAGCGAAAGTCGGACGCTTAACCGACTAAGCCACCCAGGCGCCCCCCCAACTGTTCTTTTTTGGGGGATAGTTTTAAAAAGAAAGTACTTGTTACTGTTGTCATAGGTCATTTACAGAATACAAATTTATTCTCTTTTTGACCACCACGTGGAACCTGATGAAGTAGAAGTGTAAAATGTTAGAGCTAGCCTAGCTGGCCTATTTTATTTTAATAATTGGACATTTATTTTTAATTTTGTAATGTATTTTTCCTTCTACTGGAAATTTCCATTGGTTCAAATGAGTCCATAATGCCATCTGTGTCATGTTAAAATGATAGAGGTTTGTTCAGCTGTGATGAGAATTTCCTGTCCTTCTCTGTATTCTTTTTCCTATTTGTGGTTATTTTTATGTGGTAGATGACTGTTACCAAATGGAGAGCCTTCCCCTGGGGGAGAGAAAAGGCATGGTCAGTGCTTGATTACCTGTTGTGTGAGCAGTCCATCTAAAGCGGGGATGTAAGGACTACTCATGAATCTCTGACATAGCAAGGGCTTAAAAAAAAAAAAAAAAGGAATTAATGGTTACTAGCTCATTTTTATTGTGATAAAATGAATAACCTTTTAAAAAGCATCTTCTGTCTCAGGGAAAAACTTTTTTTTTAAGTTTGTGTGTGTGTGAGAGAGAGAGAGAGAGAGAGAGAGAGCGAGCGAGAGAACCCCAACTAGGCAGCACAGAGCCACATGCGGGACTCGAACCCACGAACCTGAGATCATGACCTGAGCCAACAAACAGCAGGAGTCAGAAGGCCAACCGACTAAGCCACCCAGGTACCCCCTCACCCTGGGAAAACGTTTTGAAGCAGTCTATTTAAAAATAAAATTATGGTGATAAAATAATAAAAAATAAAAACAAAATTATGTGTTTTTACCTCTCTCTTTTTTTTCTTTGAATCTTTGCTTATGAACAGAACCTTTGTTCCTTTAGCACCCTTTGGATCTTGCCACCCATTCCTTAACTAAAGTCTCTTGTGATGTTTTCACAGCTGCTAATAATTGAGTACAAAAGGCTTTTTATTATTTTGTTGTTGTTTGTTTTTTGTCATTCGGTTCTTGATAAGAGCGCTAAAAGCTTTAAAGAAGGGGTATATGAGAAGATGTTGAAAAGTAAAAGAGGAGAGCAGATTTAACGTAGTGAATTTGTAGGTTGTTAAGATGTTTGGAGGGTAACGTATTCAAGAATAGATCTATGATTCAGAGTAGCCTCCAGGGCCAGGTTTTGCTTACCTGTGTTTAGCATAGTACACAGTTGGCCTGGAGTAGTTGCTTGTTGAATATTTTGTTATATTGATAAACAATATAAAACATAATCAGCAAAGGTGAGTTCAGATCTGGAACTTTGTGTATCTTTTTGAATGAGCTTACCTGTATTTCTTTTACTTCGGTTTCTTTATAATTATACTTCCTGCACAGGCTGTTGTGAGGGTAAAATGTGCTTAATGCACGTAAAATGTTTAGGATACTACTTAATACTTAGCAAATGCTAAATAAATAACTATCCAACTAGTGTTTGTTGGATGCACTCTCTTTTTCTGCCCAAATCTATGCTGGTCAAAGATGTTTATGATACAGCCCCTACCCTCTCAGTTCACAGTTTAGCTGAGGAAACAGATATATACCAAGTAATTGTTACAGAATCTAATATCTTATTTCATCAGCTCTGTGGTGCTAATGATTGTAAGGCTCACAATTACTTCACATGCAAGGAAGAAAGAAGAAATGCTAATGAGACTGGCATGCTATCAGTTCTAAGATATATCCTGTTTTCAGAGAAACGGGGGCGGGGGAGTATGCCTTAGAATTGATGAAATACAGTAAATGCTCTACTAGAGGGAGGTACATCTTGTAAGTGTTGATGGCTGGCTGGCTGCAGGTATTGTCAGTAAAGACCCTTTGTATAACCTACATGATATCCCGTCACAGGTGGACAAGGAAGATAGGGCATGACAGACAGACAGACGGTAGAGTCTGAAAATAGGAAGGGAGAGGGCATTATTGATGTGTACCACCCTATCAGGACAAGCAGGAGAAGGAAATGAGCTAAGTCTTTGGCAGAGTAACATTGTATAATGCAGCAGAGCAGGACAGGAAGCTTGGAACATTTTCAGAAGAGACATGAGCCTCATTCTTGGATTTCAACTCCTAAAATGTAATAGCAACTCCAAAATGATGATACTAATAAAGTGGAAAATGAGAGTGGTGTGAGAAGCAAAGGGGCCAAGGGAAGGGTTGAGGCTTCACAGCTGACCAGAGTGGGGATAAGTGTGAAGTCACTGTACTCATGGTGAGAGGTGAATGCTTTCTCAGCAGAGAAGTGTTTAGTATCTATTTCTGTCCTTTCACTGCCTGTCAAGGTCTTGGTTATGTCCCTTTTAGATCTTTGTAACTTAGAGTGAAAGGAAATACAACTCAAGCAGAAAAATGCTAAATTTCATTATTAAAAATACATTTACTTTTATTATTATAATTTTTAAAAAGAATTTTATTTATTTTTTTAAATATTTTTTTATTTATTTCTAGGAGAGAGAGAGA